>NC_142038.1:64255359-64609109 GCF_982192425.1 Myodes glareolus
TGAGTAATTGGGATCCATACTGAGGTCTTCGTATTTGAGCAGTGAGCACTTTATCTACTGAGCTAAATCTAGCCCCATCATTTTGTGATTTCAGTGTTAGTTCTACTGATTTTACAATTTCTGTCAGAGAAAACATATATGGCTTTGATGTATGTTTAAAATACTTAATTCTCCACCATCAAAGATATCTAAATTTTATCCAATGTGAGAAAAACAGACTCTAAATATGTGGGCAAGTTTGATATCTTGATATAAAGCTATTATCCTCAAATTTTAATATGGGATCAATGAAATAGCATGGGTTCCTCTGAGAATGAGTCAGCAAGGTAGCTCTCATAGGAAGCACAACCAGTGGAGAAGAAATTGCAAAGATAAGCAGGAAAGATAAAGAAGAGTGTTAAAGATAGACCAGTGATAAAACACTTTAAAATATAAAAGACAGCAATTCAAGGAATGCTGGGAAAATCCTAAAATAGTCAGCTTTCTTTTATTCTCCTCGCGATGTCTCTTTAATTTCAGTCAAGCAATTGGTACTGCAGCAGGAATTAAAAATTGGCTATTTTTATTTTTATTCTTTTTATTGTTATCTTTTAATGGAACACTTTAGCTTCGACTTAAAAACTTACAGCACCCTTTGATGCACATACACTGTGAACATGTTCTAAAACAGCAGTGTATAAACCTGATAGCTTTCCATTAGATTAAAATTCAGATATTTGAAAATTTTATAATGGTATTTGTGGATTTAGACATGTAATGGTTTCATTACTAGCATATTTTTATCACACAAATTAGAGGCTTACATAAAGTTTCTCTGGTTTTGAATTAGTTTTCAAGAATCAGTAAAAGGTTCTAAACTCCTACAGATATGTATTTGGTAAATTTTCATTCAATTATCTTTTTTGTAATATGAAGTACAATGTAGTCTTACACAAATCACTATATTATTGCTAATCACAGTAATATATTAAAATAAAGAAGTTTACAATCTTCTTTTAAAAGTATAAGTTTCAAGTGGTATAAAGGTATATCATTGATTACAATTATCCAAATAATAGAAATCTATCTGTAGATTTCTTTAAAGCAATGATGAAAAGAATATCACTTGTGATTACTGACAGGTGCCTGCTATTAATAAAAATTAGGTAATAAGTATTTGGTATCTGTTACTAGATTAACAATTTTTGCTTTCCTTTTTTTAATCTCTTTAATTATAATACACACTCATGTTCAATAACTTATTTTGAGGACTTTCATGAGAATTTGTGTTTTGCTATACACAGTGTAGACACATATGTCTTGTTCAATTTTGCTTGAGACAAGGAATCACTAAGTAATCCATTAGGCTGCACATGAACTCCTACTGCCCCAGGGTCCTGTATGGTGGAATTACAGTCATACAACTTCACATAGGAATCATATTCACCTGTTTGTGTCTCCAGTAACAAACAGTAGTTGGAGACACAAACACCCAGGGCCTGTCTGAAAGCATGCCAGTCTGCTGGAAAGTTCTGAACAAGGGAAACACACCGAAGAGCAGAATGTTCATGGAAGCTTTCAAATGTCACAGGAAGCCCCAAAAGACTGAGACCTTTTCCATTTACTTTCTCATTCTGTGAGACCTCTACACACTGGAACAGGAGGCTCTCTAATTGTTTGTAATTCTCCGTGAGACCCTGGAGACATCAGACAAAGCATTCAGCGTCAATAGCCATGCAGTCTGTGGCTTATCCACACACTCGTCTCAGAGGAGAATACAAACTCATGCTTCCCCTCTGTGGTCAAAACAGCAAATGTGGCAATTGAGAGCAGAGGTAATGTCACTGAAGAGAGAGTAGGAAGGAAGACTTCTGCCAGTATGAAAATAATAGGGCAGTTTGGAAAATGATTTAAGGTGCATATTCTTTGTTAAATTCTAAGGCAAAACTGTTAAAATAACCTAGAAACTGATCATCTTATAAAGCTGAGTATTTCAGAACAAATACAGCAAATACCCATATTAACAATCAGTTCATGTTTTAAGAAACATATAAAATTTAAAGTTTAAAACTCTTCTTCAAAGATAGTTTAGGGTTTAATGTCCAAATACTTGCCTTTACCTCTCTCTCTCTCTCATTCTCTCTCTCTCTCTCTCTCTCATTCTCTCTCTCTCTCTTTCTCTTCTGCTCTCTCTCTCTCTCTCTCTCTCTCTCTCTGTGTGTGTGTGTGTGTGTGTGTGTGTGTGTGTGAAACCACTTTCATTTCTTAAGCAAACTATTATACTTAATTCTACCTCTGGAGTATTTTTGTCTCTCTGTACCTTTTCTCCAGATAGTGATGGACTTTGTTCTAGGTACTAGAAAAGAAGCTATCATTTAAACAAACACTGATTTGTCAAACATTTTCATGAATACCTAGAAAATCATTTGTGCAGTGTGCATTCAGAGATGCTTATTTCTTACAAATTGATTAATTTCAAATTTTTGAGCATTGCATTAAAAGATTGCAGAAACTTTTACTATGAATAGCCCAGATTACAACAAGAAATGGTGAGCTGTTTTGCTAGTAGAGGGCAGTTCCACATTGTGTACTATAGAAAAACTTTTCTCAAAAATTCAAATAGATTTTTTTTTTCAAGACAGGTCCATGTATCTTAGGATTTTAGGAGCCTGTCTTGGAACTCATTTTGAAGACCTGGCTGACCTTGAACTCACAGCGATCTGTCTGCCTCTGCCTCCTGAGTGCTGGGATTAAAGGCCTGCACCACCACCAACCAATTCAAATAGAGAATTTTAAAGTACTTATTTGGGGTGCGCGCGTGCGCGTGCGCGCTGCACGTGTACAACAGTGTTTCCTTCCAATCCTTGCAGTTTGGGGGAGTTGGGTTGTAGACGGAGTCTCGAGTTTTAACTCGGGCTAGCCTGAAACTCACCATGTGACCTCAAACTCTTAGCATTCCTTCTAGACTCTGTCTTCTCAAGCTCCAGTGTTATGGTTTGAGCCATCATTCCCGACTCCTGGTAACGTCTGTTGATTTTGAAAGTGAGGAACACGTTTCTCCATGGATGTAGCTACTGGAACAGGTTGTGGTAAAGAACGAGCGTTTAAATCTGTTTAGGCCCTAAGCAATGTTAGTTTCTGTATGTATTTTGGCGGTGTGATGCCTGAGGGGTAGGTACTTCATCCCTGAGCTACAACATGGCCCTTCTGTATGGAAATTTGAATTGTCCTTCAGTGATGCTTCTACTAGGTACTTGATTTACCAGGCCAGGAGTGGTAGGCAAGGTCCTGGGCACTAGGCAGCTAGAAGCCAGGGATTAGTTAACCTGCAGACCTGGGAGGGAGGCTGGGGTGGTGAGTGGCACCAACAAAGCCTGCAGGGGGGCCGGTATGCCCCCTCCCTCGCTCGTTGATCCTTCACTCCCCAGATTCTTAAAAAAGCCAGGCAAAGGGGAGATTTGGGGGAATCTTGGTGTTAACAAATACCCAGAGAGAGTGAAGGGGTTGGATTCGGCTGGCCCAGGAGGTAGAGAGACCCCAGTAATTCTGTGTTGTCCCACAGGTGGTGGTCTTGGCTTTTCTGAACTAGAGTCAGCTTGGGTGGGGGTGGTGGCACATTTCTGTAGTGGCAGGGCCTGGTGGTGTGGACTTATGCCACACTGAAATTGTGCCAGCAGGCTCTGTAGGTAAGGTGTACAGGCTACTGGAGAGAGTAGGGCTGCTGAGAAGCTAGATTCAGCAGCAGCCTGGTCAGGCTTTAGCGTGCCTTGAAACACAGAGAGTCCCAAAGGCCCAGCAGCGCTTAAAGGGGGTTGTGATCTCATCCATGCCTGGGCACCTAGGACACTGTGTACTAAAACCTGCAGAAGAGTCTGGGCCTTCCCCCGCCCAGCTATTGCTATGGCAACCTCTCTGTTTGAGGCTGCTGGACCCTGAGCCGCAACGCAGCTCCCCCTGGCGGAATGCCTAGTACCAAGCACGCCCTGGAGGCCCACAGAGGCGAGGTATGGCCTACCGGTGCAGGCTTTGGTCCTCCCAGCCCCCTCCCTTGTTGCCATGGAGACCGCCAGGGCAACCTCACCAGTACCAGCTGCAGCAGCCAGAGCCGCTCAAGAAGAAACAACCTGAGCTCTCTTTTGCCTCAGCGCCTCTTCCAGGAACTCAAAGCCAGCAGCTGCTGCAGCCAGCCTCCCACAGGCAGGAAGTGAGAGGGCAGAAGTCCAGTACTGGCCGGTCCCTCCTCCACACCTTTCTTTTTTAGACTTTCCATTCTGAATTTTATACCTTGACATCTTTTATGATAAAGTTTAAAGGGGAAAATAACCCGATTCTCTTTATTCTGCCTGCTACATCTTTCCCGTTAACATGCCGCGTTTAATTCCATGTCTTGGATCATGCTTAACCATCAAGATCTCATTTTAACAATACTCCTCTCTTCCGCCCCCTGTCCCTTCCTCCCTCCCTCCTTTCCTTCCTTCTCTACCCTTATTTCGTCTCCCCCCATTCCTATCTTCCTTCTTCCTTCATTACAGCATATACATGAGAAACCCAGGTTCATTAATCAAAATGGATTAAATATACATAACTGTCTTGTCCCTATGCACCAGTTAAAGTTTTTTTTTTCCCTGAAAAATATTTGACCCTGTTTTGTGTCAGAATATGGGAGGTTCCTGGAAGATAAAGCGTGGGATTTTTAAAAGTTCCTTTGCTGTATGTCTTCCAATTCCACACTAAATGTAGTGCCATAGCGTCTCTTTTGTAGACTCTGTTCCTTCTCTGTCTGGTACTGCTTTGGACATTTTCAACTGTTTAGGGTAGCGATAAGGGTCAGAGGACTCTGCCTTTGGTTAAAACAGTCCAGACTGACCACAGCCAGCTCTAGTGCAAGACCTCGTGCATCTCGACCGTTTACAAGCTGAGTACTCTCGGTGAAAGGGGTCTACTGCGAACAAGCAGAGCCATCTGTGGGTAGCACAAGTTCTAATTGGTCTTAATAATAAAGACCCAGAGTCAGATGTTAGGGAGCGAAAACTGAAAGATCAGAGAAGCAGAGCAGCCAGCCACTAGAGTTCTTACCTCAAAGCAGTCCTTAGACTGAAGGGGGCAAGAATTGGTCTCCACGGATCCTCAAACTGAATACAAAGAGCTCCTGTCTCCACTCGCCTTATATTCCTCTCGCTGCCGAGGCATATCCCTTCCTGTCTCCACCTCCCTAAGGCTGGGATGAAATGTGTGACTCCCAAATGCTGGGATTAAAGGTATCAGCTGCCACTATATGGCTCTATTTCTCTTTTAGATTGGATCAATTTTATGTAGCCCAAGGTGGCCTTGAACTCACTGAGCTCTGTCTGCCTCTGTCTCCTAAGTGCTGGGATAAAAGGTGTATGCCACCACTGCCTGACCTCTATTGCTAACTAGTGTGTCTAGCTCTGCACTCTGATCTTCAGGCAAGTTTTATTTGTTATAGCACAAACAAAATATCATCACTTCTATGATCTTCAGTTGCCAGCCTAAGCCTGGCAGGCTGTGAACTGCCTTGGTGAGAACCCTTTGCTTTTCAGTTTACTTTCCTGTGCTGGGTGTTGTAAGTTAGAAAATGCCACAGAGAAGTCACCGTATGCAATGGGGCTAATACAGGAGGTTTATTGGAAAAGGAGAAAGGGGCAGAGAAGGGGGCAAGGAGAGGTACAGAGACCGGTGCCTGGGGACAATAGCAGCAGAAGAGAAAGAGAGAGAGGAAGAGGAAGCGAGAGAAAAAGAGAAAAAGAGAGAAAGAGACAGGAAGTGGGAAAAGCCCAACTTTAAAAAGGGAACTTAGCAAATGTGCACAGGATGTGCACTTAGTGACTGCGGCTGATGATGTATTCTGTCAGGATCCCAGGGGCAGGCCAGTACAGATGTCTGAATACTAACGTCCCTCTCTTTTGTTTAATTATAAAAGGTGAGGAGTTAGAAAGGGGTAGCACGTGAGGTGGGGGTGAGAATACTGTGTTCTTGATACTGCTTCATGCTGACCTGGGTGAATCCCAGTCTTTGGGGGGGGGGAGGAGCTGAGAAAGCTGGAGTGCTACTATCCACATCCTGGGGTAGCTGGCCATTGCACTTCACTGTCCAGGCTCTGTGGAACCGTCAGATGCCGCTTGAACCTGATAAAATACTGTTTGAGGTGGATCCAAGTTGATCGCTGTATCTTAAAGCATCCAATCCTTTCCCACCATCAGAGCGTCATCTGGGCACCCTCTTTCTATCCAACTTACCAGGAGACACAGAGTTAGTACCTTTTAAATAAAGGAACAAGAGTTACATTAAAATCTGTTCTGTTAGGCTTTTCTGATTCTGGGGAGACGTGGATACATCTGGGCTGCTTTTGGTTCTCAGCACCTTGATATGTTCAGTGGCCTTGCTCCTCTAGCTCTGTGGCTAACAATTGATAGTCCTGTAACGATAGTTGATTGGTTGTTTGATCAGAGATGTTTGAATGTATTCTTGGAGATGCATAGAAAAGAACCTGCTGAAGCAGGGTGTGATTGTTAAAGAACAAGGAGAAGGGTCAGGAAGGAAAGCATCCACTTCTATAGGGGTTCCTAATCCAGTCCAAAGCAGGTTTTGAAGCCATGAAAAAGAAAGTGCAGAATTGTTTCTCTGTTCCTCAACTGTCTGGTCCAAGAAATACTGAGACCAGATTTGGTTTAAAAGGACTGCTCATTGGGTCTCAAAAGGCTTCCTAATATGAGTGAGGAGGAATGTAACACAGTTTCTAAGGATGAGGCATAGGTAGATAAAGAAAATCCAAAGAACAGCCCAAGAGAGTAGAGGTTGCCTCGTATCAGGACTTGACAAAGCCAAAAGGCAAGAAATCAAGATTGAGAGATGAGTCCTCATCTGTGGGAAATGGCCGTAAGTGGAGAGGAGTGAGCTCACCAATCATGCCTGTGTTAGATGAAGGAACCCAGTGATCCATTAGTGGGAGAAGTGAGGCTGTCATATGTGGATCAAGCTCCAGGGTTGCCTCAAACTGTTGGTGAGCAGGAGAAAGCACCAGGGGAGGCTTTCCTGGTCAGGGAACCAATGTTGTAATTTAAAAAAATGCTGCAAAGAGAAGTAATGCCACACAAGAAGGCTCACATAGGAGGAGAGAGAAGGGTTAGAGAAGCGGGCACACAGGGGACAGTGGCCGGTACCTGGGGACCAGAGTGGTGGAAGAGAGAAATAGAAAGAGAGAGATGGAGAGAGAGCGAGAGCGAGAGAGAGAGAGAGAGAGAGAGAGAGAGAGAGAGAGGGAGAGAGAGAGGGAGGGAGAGGAAAAAGACTGAAATAGTATAAAGAGGGAAAGAGACAGGAGGTGCACAAAACCAGCGTTTTAAAAGCAAATTTAGCGAATGTGCACAGAAGCTGCTCACAGTACCTGCAGCTGAAGAATTAAGCCTAAGTAAGGGCAGGCCAGTGCAGATGCCTGAACACTAACAATGTGTGCACACAGCTTTCATTTCATATTCACCTCCTATAATCACTTCTCTCCTCCTCCCTTCCCCGGTCAGCTTCATTCTTACGAATGGTTTGGCTCCTACGTTCATGTCTGCTTTTTTCTGCTGGATTCTACATGTGAGAGAAAGTATGCAATCCTGGTCTGACTCAGGTCTATATCACCAAACATGGTGATTTCTCTTCATTTTTATGCAAATGACATGGTTTCACTGTTATTTATGTCTGGATAATCCTACAGGTGACTATATAAAATATTTACCCAGCCTTCCATTTTCCTAAAATTTCCATGACCCTGCTGTTGTGATGCAATATGAATGTGTATGTAGGTATCTCTGTTAAATGATGGCTTTCATTTCCTTGGATATATACCCAAATGATTCTCAGTGCAGCTATCATTTTTGTTTGTTAAGAAACTGTTGATTTTTATTTATTAATTTTGATGGTAACTTGGTAAAATTTCTTCAGCAGATCTAAAAATATTTTTGGTGGCATTTTTAGTCTCTTGCAATTGGATAGGCTCATGTTGTTTAGATAAATTAACTTCTTCATTACTCATTTATATCCTTTTTATTTATTTGGTCTTCTTTTTCAATTCAAAATGTGCCGAGGGTTTCCTGAAAAAAAACAAAAACAAAAACAAAAAACAAATGCCCCTTTTGCCACCCTTCTTAAGATTAAAATTTCCTTGATACAAAGTTTAATTTTCCTTGGAAACCTCTTGCACTTTTTCTGGTACCCATTTAACTGAGGCTTTGCCCCCTTTCCTTCCCAGCATCCCTATCCTCCTTCTTTTCTTCACAATATTGGCTTATCAGCTAATAACCAAGATGTGATTTGTAGCTCCTCAAAAACCATTAATTTTTCTTACCTTATCTCACTAGCTACAACTTCTAGTTCTGGGACCAGAGACGTGGATCGGTGAACAAAAGTACATACTGAGTTTGGTTCCCAGCATCCTGTTAGGCAGCTCACAACTGCCAGTAACTCCAGCTTCAGGGGATCTAACATCTTCTTTTTACCTCTATGAGCACCTGCACTCGCAAGAGCATACACCCCACCCCACCCTGTGTGTACACATAATTTTTAAAAAATGCTTATATTTTATTGAATAAGATTTTAAGTAATTCTCTCTCTCTCTCTCTCTCTCTCTCTCTCTCTCTCTCTCTCTCTCTCTCTTTCTCTCTCTCTCTCTTCACCTTTCTGTTCACCCTTCCGTGTTCTGTCTCCACTTCTTGGCTGATACATTCATCTCTATGCTGGGGTTCTTGAAGGCCATGTGTATCCTGTTCTGTCTGCATGTTCTATGTATCAATCACTTTACTGAGAGCTGTTTTCTGATGGTTTCACTTCTGAGGGGCAGGGAAGCTGGTAAATAGTTCTGATCCACCATCTTGTCTGTGCTCTTTCGTTTTCCTTATGTTGCATCTTTATTTTCTCCTGATTTTATTTTTTCCATTATGAATATTTTCCTGGACTTCCGCCTTCATCTGCCATTTTGTTAATTTTCTACTAAATCTGTGCTATCTTTTGCAGCCTTTTCTGACTTCAGATTCCATCCTTGGAAGATATTTTATCTTTCCCATATACAGCTCAAGGTCAACCTGCCTGTCACTCAGCTTTGTCTGTGTAAAAAGTGGCTGCTTTCACTCTGATTTGTGTCTCACTTAAGGATCTCAGGAAGTACTAGTAGTCATCTAAGATCACTTACGTGAGACTATTTGTCCATTCATTTGGTCTCATCAGACGTTCCTGTTGATATTTTTCAGGCAACAGGAAAATAGTGTTTTGAAGCCTTAATCAAGCAGCAGAGAAAGTGATACATTTATAGCTATGGGCTTAACTTACAGATTTCCTAAAGCCTAAAGGAGAAGTGAACTGCATAGCATGTGTTAAAAATGAGTTGAGAGGAATGTTTTAGATACAACAACAGGTTTATGTGTTGGGGTGAGGATGAGAATAATTCAAACATATCAGTTTTTGGAAAAACAACCATCAGGTAGAGGTGGCAGTAATGACAAAAATCTCAAAGGGGTACCTTAGTCCACTCTTGCTCCTACAAGAGAATTTCATAGGCTGGATGTTTTTTAAAATAAAATAAAAAACAAATTCTCACTTTTTGTAAGTTGAAAGTCCACTGTCACAGCGCTGGTATTTTGTGTCTGATAAGGGCTGTGTCCTCTGAAGGGAGAGGACACTGTGCTATCATGTGGTAGACAGGATGGAATGCAGAGGAGGATTGTTGACCTATGAAAAGTCTCAAGAGAAGAAAATCTAATTCTATTTAAAGCGGAAGAGTCCCACCGACCTCATCCCCTCTCAATGCTCATTGGTAAACATCTTACCTTTGGAGGCATTCTAACAAGGCATTGTGCATAGGGAAAGGTGGGTTAGCTCTAACGGAGTGAACTAGAGTAGTGAGAAGAGGAAGTGGGTGTGGTAGGGGAGGAAATGGACAGGGGATGACTTTTGAGGATTTTGTGAACCTCAACAATTTTGGATTTCTTCCAATGTGCAATGGGGAGGCAGAGAATGTTTCAAAGAAGGGATGTAGAAATTGTTCCAGCCTTTTCAAAGATCATCTGACTTTAGGGTGGAGATTGAATTAGAAAGGTGGGAATTTGGACATGGAGAAGTGAAGTATGATGGAGCTTTTCCATGGATGTCAGAGAGGGACGTGGAGGGGGTGGTGAGGAACAGACAGGTGGTATTTTCGGTGATCTTTCTTGTCACCCACTGGTGTGTCCTCATCTCATTTCTGTCCTCAGAGGACTCTGTGCCATATGGAGCTTTCTACATCCAGATCCCTGCCACAGAATCCAATGGTTATAATTTTTAATCTCGTAGGGCTCTCTCAATGGTGGTCACACAACATATACAACAAGGAAAAAGAGATAGAGGATAATAGTGAAGAATATGGGCTCCAGAATTGAACAGCCCGGACACATTCCTGACAGGTGCCAGTATGTGTTAGCAGACAATCATGGTGATTGCAATGACAGAGGACTCCAGGGGCCCCCTCTAGCATACATAGCAGTGTGATCACCTGAAAGAGGCTCCAATGTCTACATGCAACTTACCCTCAGCATGTGGAATCCGAGTAAGGGGAGGGCCATGGCTAGAGTCGGGGCTGAGAGGGTTGTCTTCAAACTTCCTGCCCTGGGGAAACTTGCTTGAGAAAACATTTTCTATGCCTTAATTTTCATTTCTTTGAGATTATTTTCTTGTTCGTGATAGAAAAGAAAATGGGGAAGCAATTTTCAATCATGGAGCGAAGATAAAATAACAAATAATAATAATAAGACAAGAAAACCATGGCCACATGCTTTGTGCTAGACTTCATGTTCTGCTAATTCACAATGAAGCTACAGTTCTTCAGTTTCTGTGTGACATCTGACAGTCTGCTGGTCTAGTCAAGGGATCTCTCGCTTTGCACTCAGTTATCAAGGCTTGTCTGTATAAACTGAACAAGTCGGTGAAGTAATTCTTAATAAAGCTTTATCTTTAAAAATGATTATTACTTTATATCTAAATATTTTTAATTGATTTCACCCAATGAATATATATACATACACATCACTCATGCATGTGTACCTGTGCATACATGCACACATACACACATATTATCAATTTAAATGCAATTCCATTCAGATTTTGTATATCTTGTCCCTGTATAACCCAGGCTTGAGAGGAGCTCACCATGTGGTGGTGATATGGGCCTGTGCCACTGAGGTTGGCCCATCTGCGTGATATTTAAGGAATACTGGATATAAAGAATATCCAATATAAAGCTATTCTTACCATCTTTCACACAAAATTAAAATATTATTCATAAAGTTAAAAGCTGGCACAGCATTAACATGCAATTGCTTTAAATAAAGAATTCATGCAAATACGGAAAAGATCAATTAAAATTTGGCAACAGACAAAGAGGAATTAGAAGGCAAGGTCTATGCCAATTATACAGATAATTGCTGATCTTCACCTCAACCTCAAATCATCAGAGAAGGCAAGTTGAAGTCAACACCATCACACTGGAGAGTGACAGAATGATTGAATGACATTATCGTTCCCTTTGGAGAATGGCAGAATGATTGACAACGCAGGTGTTGATGGGAATGTTGAACAATTACTGTTACAGGGACAGTAAACTGATATGGCTACTTGAACAAACTCCTCAACATCATCTACAAAAGTTAAATACAGGGCTGAGAGATGCTCAGCAGTTAAAAGTACTTGCTACTTTTACAAAGGACCTGGATCCAGTTCCCAGTACCCACGTAGCAGCACACAACCGCCAATAACTCAAGTTCCAGGGGATCTGGTGATTTCTTCTGGCCTCTTCATTCTCCTGCAGGCATGTGGTATGCATAAACTCACACAGGCACACACTCATACACATTACAAAGGAGATTTATTATGGGTCGGAGGAGATGGAGAAAACCAGAAACACAAGGCCCTCTAATCAACATG
This sequence comes from Myodes glareolus, assembly GCF_982192425.1. Classification (NCBI taxonomy): domain Eukaryota; kingdom Metazoa; phylum Chordata; class Mammalia; order Rodentia; family Cricetidae; genus Myodes; species Myodes glareolus. Next base: position 64,267,294 of record NC_142038.1, read on the forward strand.
ATCAAAGCTCATATGAACTCACAGAGACTATAGCAGCATACACAGGGCCTGTAAGGGTCTGCACCAGGTCCCTTGTATATGTATTGTCTTTCACATTCGTGTTTTTATGGAATTCTGTGTGTGTAAATGAATCAGTCTCTGATTCTTCTGTCTACTCTTGGGCTCTTTTCCTTCTGTTTGTCGTGTCCCCCTCTGATCGGTTAGTTTTTGCTTTATCTTTCTATATTACATTATATTTTACTATTGTCCCTTAGAATCCTGTTAGCTTTGTAATGATGGAGAGAAAGGGAGGGGATCCAGATGGGAGTGGGGGTGGTAAGGAACTGAGAGGAGTGGAGGGAGGAGAAACTGTAATTAGTATATATTACATGAGGAAAAAAATCTATTTTCAATTACAGAAAAAATGAAGAAACGTTACTAAACACACATACATACATTTTGAAGAAACTATCCTATTTGACTGGGCATTTGTGCTGGTTGCGTTCATTTCCACTAGACACAAGCTATAGTTTTATCTGAGAGCAGGGAACCTCTGGTGAGAAAATGCCTCTAGACATTTAACTGTAAGCAGATACGCATATAAGGCATTTTCTTAACTAGAGAACAGTGTGGGAGAGCCCAGCCCCTTGTGGGTGGGAATACCTCTGGGCTGTTGGTTCTGGGTTCTCTATATAAAGCAAACTGAGCAATCCTTGAAGAGCAAGACAGTACATGGCACCCATCCATGACCTCTGCATCAGGCTCCACCCCCAGGCTCCTATTTTGGCTTCATTTAATGGTGGACTATAATGTAGACATATAAGTAAAAAAAAAAAATCCTCCCCAACTTGCTTTCGGTCGTGGTGTTTCATTATAGAACAGTAACCCTAAGTAGAGTAATATTCTAAAGCAATAGGTAAGAGGCAGACAAAAATGTTGCAATAGGATTATTTTTGACAGCTGAAAATAAGAGGTCTCTCCAATGCTCAACTTGAGATCAAAGAGTGAATTATGGCAAATAATTTAATAAAACTGAGACATGCCACAATTCATGATGCAGCAGTGGGAAATCGCCAGTCTGTGTTGAGCAGTGATGTAGTGGTTGTGTTTGGGTAGACAAGCGTGGGCTATGCTCAGGCAGAGCCACAAGGAAGCTTGTGAAGACTTCAATTGTTAACTGGCCTGAGTGCCCCCTGCATGTGTGTACTTACTCTGCATAAACTCACATCATTCAATACACTTACATTTTTTGCACTTTCTCTATGTTATTTAATTATTTTATTGAGAGGAAGTCTCTAATTAACTATTTTATTAAACAGTTTTCTTTGTCTAAGTATTTGATTGTCCCCCATTGGATTTCAACCTGCATTTTTGCCTTATCATGTACCCTCCCATTTTTGTGTGTCTCTTGCATTTCTAACAGATTTTTATGGTAAATGTTGGCAGACTTCCAACTGTCTTCCATCTTTAATTCTTTTCATCCTTTTGAGTAACAGCATTTTGCATTTCAGCGGTGCACATGGCTGCCTGTTGCCCATCATCTATAAGTGTGTGTACACACATGTATGCACACAGACTTCTTAAGACAACCTTGAATATAGTTATTCAGGAGTTCTCCACATTATTGATTTTAGAAACAGTATCTTCCATTGACCCAGAGTTTGCCAAGTAGTCAAGCTAGTTGACCAATGTGCCTCAGGACTCCACCTTCTTTATCTCTCTGCTCCTCAGAATGCAAGCCTGGGCCACCATGCCCATTTTTGAAAAGAGATTCTAGGAGTCAAGCTTGGGTCCTTGTAGTTGCAGAGCAAATATTTAATTGGCCAAGTTATAACCCAGCCCACGGAACACCTGGCTGCTTTTTTCAGCTTTGCTCCTATGTGGGTTTTGAGATGGCATTCAGGGTATGGTGAACAGTAGGACCGGTGGGCTTTGCTCATTACTGACTTCTCTTCCATGTTTCTTCCATGCTGGAAGATATCACTGTCTTGGAAAAGTCTGGAAAGTATGTGTTCCAGGTGCCAGAACTGCCACGCTACAGAGAACAATCAGTTTCTGTTTTACTTCAATTAAAATATTTTGAGATTTTTCACTGTAATATAGCCTCTGTCTAAAGCACTAAGTACAGACTAAACACCATGACTCACACATATCTTTGGGCAGTTGGTTAGGCTCGTATCTTTTTCTGAGATGCCATAGGTTACTGAAGTGATCCAGCTATGCCGTATCTGTTAGCCTATCTATTGCCGTTTTGTAGCTATGTCACCTGGGGTAACATATTCATTTCTCTGAGCTTCAGCATTCCTAAGGTAAATTGGAACTAGACAGTTATTATGAAGAGTTGAGACTGATAATACATGTCATAGTCAACAATCTGAAAGTTTTAATAATCACTGATGATATAAAACTGAGGAGCAAATGAACTCTGGAGTAGGAGGGGTGGTCAGTTAGTCTAGTACACTGGCTCCCCTGTCAGAGAATCCAAGTTTGATCCCCAATACCCATATCAGATAGTTCACAACTATGTGTAAATCCTACTACATGAGATCCAACACCCTCTTCAGGCCTCTACAGGCACTGCACTAATGTGCAAAATATACAGATAATTGAAAACAAAATCAGTTAAGAAAAAGAGACATTCATCTTGTTTTATAACTCCTGGCCTTGAGTAAACTTACTATTATTTTATAGTATTCAAAATGGTATGAGAAGAACAACATTAAAACCTGTAACAACTATCCTATTTCTATGTCTGTAATTAGCACATGCACACACTCACTTCACAAAACATCTAACAGCACCATTGTTTGAATAAACACAGACAGAAGACCGAGTTATTTTCCACAGAGAGAAACAAAACTTGTTCTTAACTTTAGCTATTTAGTCTTCACAGTGCAGTTTCATTTCCTGAATAACACTGGCAAAAATAATCTCTGCTAGGCAAGTTCATACAAATGGACATATCTGTTACAGTATGGGAGAAGTTCTAAAGATCTCTAAGATGCTACAAATAAATCTGACTTAGAATTTGAGCATTCCCTTCTAGACTCTTCTAGCAATTCTCAGTCAGCAGGACTTCCTAAGTTCTATAATAAGGTGATATTGTTTATGAAGTTTGTTTGCCTGGAAATGCTCATTCTTCCACCATAACTGCCTGTTCATACAAGCATCCATCAGTATACATTCACTCAGAGACCTGGCATGCTATTCCAATGCCTTCTGACTGTGGATGGAGACGTTTGCTGACAGACGACCTGCTATTTTGTGAAGCTGATCTGTCATCTCTGTCTAGCTGCTTTAAATATAGTCATTCTGTGGCTATATGCAGTTCTCCTGCTGCTTATTCAAGGGTAGATTCTAAAGACGATATTGTCCTGGTTAAAGATTTATTGTGGTTCTTAGCTCTGAGATCTGTATCTCTCAAATTTCCTTCCTCTTCCCTTCAAAACAGAAATTCTTATTCTTCAAGCAAAAGCAAAGGAAAGCAAAATGTGTCACCTTGCCCTGCTTCTTTGCAAGAGAATAGATCTGATTTTCTTCCAGTCCTCAGTGTCCCTGCAGGTAGACCTTGGCCTGTGACTGTCCTGTTTTAGTGTGCAGGTTCTATTCATGTCTAGTGCCCAATTGCTCACACAACCCTGGGCATTTGCTGACTTACAGAGCTCAGCAGTTTAAACCTGCTTGCTGTTCAGACTTGGCTGTTATTTCTTGGGGAAATTTTCTTTGCTAAAAGAATACTGAAGGAAGTAAAAGTTTTTATCCCTGGAAAACACTGCTTTTTACCATATTTTTGTTGTTGTTTTTGAGATGTAATATTGACATTTTTCCCAGGTTGGTCTGCATGCTGCTATGCATGAATGACGTTTTTAAAAAAAATCAAGAAAACACGTTTAGAGATACACATACTGAAAGGTATATAAACATTTTATTGGTGTGTTTTAGTTTTCTATAAGCTTTCAACATTTTTGATTGAATAGGTTTAGTTTGTAAAATTCTGTGAGCTGGCTGGCTTTCGGTGAACTTGAGTAGGGTATTTTTCATTGCCGTTCAGGGGAGTGGTGGTCTTGCTCTCCATGGGTCTCTGTACCCTATTTTTCAGCTCACTCCTACACCAATAGATTTTACATTTGCAGAGACACATTAATTAAAACTAGATCTTTCTAAGTATGCACCATCCCCATAGACTTATCCAGGCCAATGCCATCAGGATTCCTTACCACCAGCAAGCCATTGATAAACCATTATCACCAAAATGGCAGATGGCATATGTATTCACCATTATAGTAGCATCCAGCATAATTCAACTGTTCTAAAAATCTCATCTATATATTCATCTCTCCTCCCACAACCCAGCACCTACCAGTTCTTTACTGTCTCATTCTTTTTAGAATCATGCCTTTGATTTAGAAGTTCACACGTTAGATCCCTCTGTATCTTTTCTTGAGTGGATTGATCATTTCTTTTTGGTGGTAGATAATATTCTATTCTCTGGTTGTCATATAATCTATGTATTTACTGAAAGTCATTTTGCCTATTTCAAAGTGATGGCCACTGTAAACAAAGCTGATATAAGTATCCTTGTGTAGATTTTCTTTGTGTGTGTGTAAAACTTTAACTTCCTGTGATAAATACCTAATACTGTGAATACTGACTTATATATAAAGAGTATGTTTAATATTTTTAAAAGAAACTGTTAATTTGTCTTCTATAGTTGATGTATGGTTTTGAAAGCTTTTGGTGGACTTTTAGTCCTTTCAATAGGCGGGTAGTGAGATTCCTGGTTAATGTGCATTTTCTAATTGGCAAATGGTGTAGAACTTTCTTTTAGATACTCATTTGCCTACTCTATATTTCACATACCAACCAATTTCTCCTCCCTCCTCTCCTCTCATTGTCTCCCTTCCCCATTCTCCTCCCTCCCCATCTACTCCTCTGATATATCCATTCAGAAAGGGGCAGGCCTTCTATGGGCTTGCACAAAGTATGGCACATCAATTGAGGCAGGAATGATCTCTTCCCCTTATATCAAAGCTGGTCTCAGCATAGGGAACAGGTTATCAAACGCCAGCTAAGCACCAGGGAGAGGTCCTGATCTCACTGTTAGAAGCCTTACAAAGAGATCAAGCTAAATGATTATCACACACACACAGAGGGCCTAGTTCGGTCCCAGGAAGCTCCTTGACTCTTGGCCCAGCATCCATGAGCTCCAACGAGATCAGTTCAGCTGTCTCTGTGGATTCCCCATTATGACCCACCTGGCTGGTACAGTTCCTTCTCCCTTTCTTTCACAAGACTCAGAGCTCAGCACAGTGCATGTCTGTGTATCTCTGCCTCTGCTTCCATCAGTTACTGGATAGAATATCTCTGATGGCAATTAGGGAAGTCACCAAGCTGCTTACAGTAGATGGCCAGTTAAGGCACCTTCTCCACTATTGCTAGGAGTCTTAGTTGAGATCATCTTTGTGGTTTCCTGGGACTTTCCCTCGTACCAGGTTTCTCCCTAACTCCAAGAGCCCCACCCCCGCATCAAGATACCTCTTTTGTTGCTCTCCCCCTCCATCCTGCCTCCGACCTGCTTCCCATATCCATTCAGCCTGACCAACCCAATCCCTCTAGTGCCTTTCCCTATCCATCTCCCCAACCTCTGCCTCCAGTTTGCCCAGGAGATCTTTTCTACTTCCCTTTCCCAGGGAAATCTAAGCATCCTTTTTTGGGACCTCATGTTATCTAGTCTCTCTGGGCTGTTGATTATCCTATACTTTACTCCCAATAACCACCCATGAGTGAGTACATACCATTGATTGTATTTCTGGGTCTGGGTTACTTCACTCAGAATGATTGTTTTTCTAGTTCCATCCATTTGCCTACAAATTTCATAAGGTCAACATTTTTTTTGTTGTTGTTGTTGTTGTTTTGTTTTGTTTTCACCTGAGTAATACTCCGTTATATAAATGTACCACTTTTTCCTTATTCATTCTTTGGTTGAAGGGCATCTAGGTTGTTTCCAGGTTTTAGATACTATGAACAATGTTGCTATGAACATAGATGAGTAAATGTCCTTGTGGTATGATTGTGCATCCTTTGGGTATATTCCTAAAATTGGTATAGCTGGGTCATGAGGTAGATTGATTACCAACTATCTAAAAAACCGCCATATCGATTTCCTAAGTGGCTGTATAAGTTTGCACTCCCACCAGTGGAGGAGTGTTCCCCTTACTCCACATCTTCTCCAACATAAGCTATCATCAGTGTTTTTGATCTTAGCCATTTTGGCAGGTGTAAGATGGAATCTCAGAGTTATTTTGATTGTCATTTCATTGATGACTAAGGATGCTGAGCAATTCTTTAAGTATCTCTCAGCAGTTTGAGATTCTTCTGTTGAGAGTTCTCTGTTTAGATCTGTATCCCCTCTTTTAATTGCATTATTTGATATTTTGATGTTTAACTTCTTGAGTTCTTTATATACTTTGGAGATAAGGCCTTTGTCAGATGTGGGGTGGGTGAGGATCTTTTCTCAGTCTGTAAGCTGCCATTTGTCTTATTGACTATATCCTTTGACATACAGAAGCTTCTCAGTTGTTGCTCTCAATGTCTGTGCTACTGGTGTTGTATTTAGAAAGTAGTCTCCTGTGTCAACGTATTCAAGGCTACTTCCAACTTTCTCTTCTATCAATTTTAGTGTAATTGGATTTATTTTGAAGTCTTTGATCCCCTTGACTTGAGTTTTGTGCAAAGCAATAGATAGGGATCTATTTGCATTCTTCTGCATGACAAAATCTAGTTATGCCAGCATCATTTGTTAAAGAAACTTTCTTTTTCCATTGTATAATTTTGGCTTCTTTGTCAAAATCAGGTTTTCATAGGTATGTGAATTTATGTCATGGTCTTTGATTCAATTTCATTGATCCACAAGTCTGTTTTTAATGCCAATACCAAGCTGTTTTTGTTACTTTGGCTCTATAGTAGAGCTCAAAGTCAGGGGTGATGGCTCCAGAAGTTCCTGTATTGCACAGGATTGTTTTGGCTATCCTCAGTTTTTTTTTTCCTTATGAAATTGAATGTTGTTCTTTTGATGCCTGTGTTGGGATTTTGGTAGGGCTTGCATTGAATCTGCAGATCACTTTTGGTAAGATTGTTATTTATAGTATGCTAATCCTATTTATCCATGAGCATGGGAGATCTTTTTGTTTTCTGACATCTTCATTTTTCTTCTTTTAAGTCTTAAAATTCTTGTGATACAGGTCTTTCTTTTATTTGGTTAGCATTATCTCAATATAGTTAATATTTTATGGCTATAGTAAAGGGTGTAGTTTCTCTGATTTAGTTTTGTTTATCATCTGTATATAGGACGACTAATGATAGTTTTGAATTAATCTTGCCACATTACTGAAGGTGTTAATCAGCTGTAGCTCACTTGTAGAATTTTTGTGGTCACTTATGTATGCTATTTTATCTTCTGCAAATAGCGAAAAGTTTGACTCCTTCCTCTTCAGTTTTTATTCCTAATCTCCTTTTGTTGTCTTATTGCTCTAGCTAAAACTTCCAGTACTGTATTGTATAAATATGGAGAGAGTGGACAGTCATGTCTTGTTCCTAATTTTAGTAGAATCACTTTGATTCTCTCTCCATTTAATTTGATGTTGACTGTCAGCATGCTATATATTGCTTTTATTGTGTTTAGATATGTTCTTTGTATTCCTGATCTCTCCAAGACCTTTATCATGAAGGGATGTTAGATTTTCTCAAAGGCCTTTTCAGCAGCTAATGAAATGGTCATTTTTCTTGCAATTTGTTTATAAAGTGGATACATTGACAATTTTCATATTTTGAACCAACCTGTACTTCTGGGATGAAGCCTACTTGGTCATGGTCAATAGTTTTTCTTTTTTCTTTCTTTTAAAATTGTTTTTATTGAGTTCTATTTTCTCTCTTCTTTTCTCCCTCTCTCCCCTTCTACCCTCTCTCGTGACCCCCACACTCTCAATTTTTTAAAATGTGTTCTTGGAGTCAGTTTGCCAGTATTTTATTGAACATTTTTTTGCATGAATGTTCATGACCGAGATTGGTCTGTAATTCTCTTTTATTTTTGTTGCATCTTTGTGTGGTTTGGTTTTCATGGTAGTTTTATCCTCATAAATAGTTTGGAAATGTTCCTTCCATTTCTGTTGTGTGGAACAATTTGAGGACTATTGGTATTAGCTGAGTAGCCGGCTTTTTTTTTTTTTTTTGGATTGGGAGACTATTAATGACTGCTTCTCGTAGTGGCATTTCATTTGTATCTTAATAAAGTTTGCCTGAAGACCAGAAAAAGAGCCAAAAGAGCCAGCACTAACTCTTACATCACCCTTAGTCTGAAAATCTCTCCTCCGGGAAACCTCAGAATGAGACTGAAACTAAGAGCTGTCTCCTCCCATTTTATAATCCTCTCTAGTTCTGGGATTAAGGGTGTGCACCATTACCACCTAGTTTCGATGGCAAGCTAGTGCTGTAACTAATTTAGGATTAAAGGTGTGTATCATTGCTGCCTGGTCTGTAAGACTGGTCAGTGTGGCTGCTTTACTTTTCTGACCTCCAGGCAAACTTGATTTATTAAAATACAAATGAAATGCCACTACAGATTCTATTTCCTTAGGGTGATAGGTTTATTTGAATTGTTTATCTGGTCTTGATTTAGTTTTGGTATGTGATGCCTATCCAGAAAATTGTCCATTTCTTTAGTTTTTCCAATTTTGTGAATTATAGGTTTTTGAAGTATGGCCTGATTATTTTTTGGACTTCCTCAATGTCTATTGTTATGTCCCCCTTTACATTTCTGATTTTGCTAATTTAGACATTCTGTCTCTGCCTTTTAGTTAGTTTAGACAAGAGTTTTCAATCTTGTTGATTTTCTCAAGGAACCAACTCTATGTTTCATTGCTTCTCTATATTGTTCTTTTTGTTTCTATTTTATTGATTTTAGTCCTGAGTTTATTTCCTGCCATTCCTCCTCCTGGTTGAATTTGCTTCTTTTTGTCACTGTTAAGTCACTAGTGAGATATTTCTCCAAATTCTTTATGTGGGCACTTAGTGCTATTGTGAACTTTCCTCATAACACTGTTTTCATTGTTTCCTTTAGGTGTGGGGATGTTATACATTCATTTTCATTGAAATTTAGGAAGTCTTTAATTTCTTTATTTCTTCCTTGACTCAGTGGTAATTCAGATGAGAATAATTCAGTTTCATGAGTTTGTAGTTTTTTTGTAGTTTGTGGTATCAAATGTATTCTTATAGTGCCATTTTTTTCTTATCTGTGCAGATGGCGCTTGTGTCTCTAGGGGCTACTTATCTTGTGGGAGATGTTTGGCCCTGGGGAGGGTGAAGAGTTCAGTGGGTTTGGGCAGCAGAGTGGTCTTGTAGGTTACAGTGCCCAATGGGTAGGCATGGTAGAGCAGTCTGTCAGCAGGACTCTTACCTGCTAGATAGCTGACTGCTGGGGCTGAGATGGGAGGGGAAAAGGCACAGAATGTGCCCTGGGGCTTAAGGTCTAGTGATTGTGGCAGTTTAGCTGGGAGATCAGTCACTCACTTCTTCCAATTGGTGCTGTTAGCTGGCTGTTAACTGACTTCTGGAGCTTAGATGGGCCAATCTGTTTTTGTTGAGGTTTGTGGCCTTTTTGTATATTGTGAATAACAATGTTCTTTAACATATTTTTTGTTCATACACACACTACAGTCTGTGCTTCATTTTTAGAAAATGATTTTTTTGGAGTTTCTTTGTAACACTTATTTATTTATTACTTATGAATTAATTACATTTCTTCTCTCCTTTCCTTTCCTCCAAACCCTTTCATATACCTGTCCTCATTCTCCTTCAAACTCATTGCCTTAATTTTTAACAATAACAATGCATGTACATATTATATCCTTAATATAACCTGTTCAGTTCATATGACATTTATACATTTGTTTTCAGGGCTGACCATTTGTTAATGGACAATCTATTAGTGACCTCTGCTTTGAGGAAAGCCATTTTTCTCTCTCCTAGCTGCTTTCAACTCTTTGTGTATGGCTCAGACCCCTTAAGCTATTCTCTGTCCAGTCTGGAATGTTCTTTGGCATCACCCCAGTAAAGCTCACATTTCAGTGGTCCGGTTGGTGAGGCACTAGGTTGTAGCTTCTGATGTTACTAGGAGACACTATTTCACAGCGAACTCCATGATCCTCTGACCCTTAGACTCTTTCTGTCCCTTCTTCTGGAACATTTTCTGAGCCTTAGGTTCAGGAAAGTATTTTAGATGAATCGATTGGGACTGAGATCCACAACTTTGTTCAGTTGTGGTTTTCTGTAATGGTCTTCATATGTTGTATAGAAAAGTTTCCCTGATGATGAGTGTAGACTACACATATCTCTGGAGATAAGGGCCAATGTGTGTATAGGTTGTTCTTAGGAATAATAATGGTTAAGTAAGCTAATGACTGTAGATTCTCCTTCATTATCTGTGACTTCACTAGCAAGGCATAGTGTGGCATATTTTCTGTGCCAGACATGGCATTCCTCTTGTTGAATAGTTCATAGGTACAATTTGAGATTTGTAGATTACTGCCAAGGTAAGCATGATACTATTGCACCCTTAGGGTTATCAAGACATGATGGTCATTGATCTGGTTCATAGGAATCATAACTGGGTAGAACTGTTGTTTGTCTCTTCCTATGGAACCTTGCATAACGACTTTGGTACTATGAAATCTAGTCCTCAGCAAAGGGAAGTTCTTATCAGTTCTAACTCAGCGACCTCTGGGTTCTATAAAGTGTGTGGTGTCTTCAGCATTAGGAAGTTACCTTGCACCTCAGGGGTTAACGAAGGGCAGCAACAGTAGGCTGGCTGCTTTGGGAAACTTTTGGATAGCCCTGGCCAACAACACAAAAGAGTGATTCTCATGTCTGGTATTTTGTTGTGGTAGTAGTTAAGTAGATCACTAAAACTATAGTAATATATAATATAGAACTCCTTGGTTTTACCTACCATCCTCCTTCTGTGTTTTTCCATCTCTTTTCCCTAAAAAGCCCCCTTTTCATTTTCCATTTTCCTATCAGATGGCTTGGATGTTGCCACTTCCCTTTGCTCTCCTCCCACCTTATTCTGTATTTACCTCCTACTCCTTCCCTGAAGATCTCCCTTCTTCCACTTTCCTGCCATTCTCCTCTTTATTGCTTCCCAACCCCCATCCTGTAAATGGCTCCACTTTACTTTTCTAATTTCTATAGTTACTACAGGCTTTGTGTTTATAGGTTAAGATTTCCACCTAAAAGCCCTCACAAGATAAAACATGCAGCGTTTGACTTTCTGGATCTGGGTTACACCTCACTGATCATGTTGTTTCTATTTCTATCCAATTACCTGAAAATTGATGATTTCATTTTTCTTTATAGTTGAATAGTATTCCATAGTGTATATGTAGTATATTTCATTATCCATTCACTGGTTGTAGAATATTTAGGTTTATTTCTTTCCTAGCTATTGTGACTAGACCAGCAATAAACATGGCCGAGCTAGTATTTGTGGCATGTGCCAAGGAGCAGTACACCTTGGTCTTATGATAGATTTATTTTTAACTTTTTGATAGTTCTTCACATTAATTTCCATAGCAGCTTCACAAGTTTGCAGTTCAGTCAGTAGTGAATGAGGATTACCTTTTCCAAACTCCCCTCTTTTCTTAATTTCCTCCAGCATTTGTTGTTGGTTGTTCTGTCCGACTGGGGTAAGATAAAATCTTTTACATTGCATTCCCCTACTTGCTAGGGAAATCTAGCTTGTTGCATTGTTCTTTCATAGATCTTGCCTTCGATGCTATATCCAAAGTGTTTTATTCATGCCCACAGTCATCTGTAGTGCTTCATAAATTGTTTTAGTTTTACCTATGATGTGGTTTCAGTTAATTTTTGGAGGGTGCGTATATACACGTATTATGGATTCTCTACTCCACACTGTTGATCTTTGGCTCTATTTATTTATTTTGCTAATGTCAGACTGGCTTGATTACAATATAGTAGGTTTTTCTGTGAGTCTTGAAATCAGCCAGTACGAAGCTTCTAGCTTTTGTATTATATTGGGTATTTTTGGTGCTTGTGTTTGTTTTCTTCATTGTATCTTCAACACTCTCCATCTTTATATGACAATCTCAGATAGTTGAAGAAGTCATATTATCTAAATAAAGACATTAAGAATTGTTTATTGCTTCTTAAATTCCAAGCAAAATTCAAATGATACTCAAGAAAAACCCAATGCTTCAAGGGAGGGCAGAAACAGCATGCTTCAGGGAGCATTGACAACCTTGGTGTAAGACTGTGTCTGATAGGCTGAGCCCTTGCTAAAGCTGTTTTCCACTGTTCCCTGTGCTGACAAGCCTGGACCTCCTGGTAACATAGCCTTTTGTTTGTGCTGAAAAGGGGGTGAATATTCCATGTAAATAATTGTAATTATCTCCTCATTGATGAAACATAAACTTGGAATGCAGCACTGTTTTCATGGGTAAATTGTCAATTTTCGAATAAATGGGATTTTTTTTGTATCTTTGCAAATGAATAGCTGACGAAAAGTTAATAAATTTTTTTTGAAAGTAATTTTATTAAATTATAAAAGTTTCCATTTCCGCCCCTCCTCCCACCACCCTCCCACTCCCCCTCCTCCCTCCCCTCCTCCCTCTCCATCCCTAAGAGCAGTCAGGGTTTCCTGCCCTGTGGGAAGGTCCAGTTCCTCCCCGCTCCCTCCAGGTCCAGGAAGGTGAGTGTCCAGACAGACTGGATCCGCAAAATCCAGTATATGCAGAGGAAATAAGTCCCAGTGCCATTGTCAATGGCTTTTCAGAAAGACTCCGGGCCAGCCACATTCAGAGAATCCGGCCACATTCAGAGAATCTGGTTGGATCACTTGTTCGTTCAGTCCCAGTCCAACTGGCCTTGGTAAACTCTCACTAGATCCGTCCCCTTGTATCAGTGGGTGATCGCATCCCTCGCAGTCCTATTTCCTTTTTCATTTTCTTCATCCTTCTGCTCCTCATTTGGACCTTGGGGGGCTCAGTCCGGTGCTCCACTGTGGGTCTCCGTCTGTATCGCCATCCATCGTCGGATGAAGGTTCTATGGTGATAAGCAAAATATTCATCAGTATGGTTATGGGCCTAGGCCGTTACAGGCACCCTCTCTTCTGTTCAGAGAACAATCTGGGGATCTCTCCTTGGACCTGGGATCCCATTTATAATCAAGTCTCCTGTAGACCCTGAAATGACTCCGTTTGTTGAAATATATTCTTCCCTGATCCCATATCCATCCTTCCTTTCTCCCCCCCATCCCAGTCCACCGAGCTTTCCCCATTCCACCCCTATTCCCTTCTCTCTAACCCTCTCCCCTTCCAACAATCCCCCCCCTCCCATGCACCCGAGGTTACCTGGGACTCTTGTCTATTTCCAATCTCCAGGCGGATAGCTACATGATTTTGAGCCACTCAGCAACACTGTCCAGCATCAACATTTAGGTGGACAGTTTGATTGTATATTATTTCAGGGTGAAACATATGGCCCCATGCACATGAGACCAGTTCTTTGCCTCTGACCTATGTAGTATCTCACCCCCCTCCTCTTACTTTCTTCCCACATATCCTTGTGCTCAACATCCCAAATTATTAGATACTGTATTTTAACAGTGCTGTTGAAAATAATTCATATGGCATATTAGTCATTATTTAAAAGTAAAATTTAGTGTTTTCAATAAGTTCAGAGGGTTATACAAAAATCACTCTTATCTAAATTTAGAATAATTTTATTCTTATTAAAGTACATTAAACATTAGTATTAAGTCTTTATTCTCCCTTTTCTAGACTAGACTGTGCTCTCATTACTTCAAACACAGCTTTTTGTCCTATTTATTTCTTGGTAAAACCTATCTATTCCAACTTATGCTGTCTACATGTTCCTGGGGTATAACCATCCACTGTATGTACTCAAGCTGTCTATGTGTTCCTGGAGTATAACCATCCACTGTAATGTGCTCATTACAGTGCTTGGAAAGTGCTCCCTTAAAGAAAATTGACTCCTCTTCTCCCAATAGCTCTCAGTTGCCAATAATTCCTCAGCTAGGAGTGGTATTTGATGCTGATATCCCCTCTCCATGATGGGATTTCCCCAGTCTCTGTTTTTCCTCTCAGAAAAGAAATACTGAGATTACAGGAGTGTACTACCCTGCCTGGCTTTATATGGTTTTGTGTCCTCTCAAGCCATCTCCTCAGTCCCTTCTTAATGAGTTTTAATATTATCATAAGAAAGATAGGTACAAGAGAGGCATATGGAAGAGAAAACCGTGTTTTGAAAGCCCAACCAGAGAAGGTTAGTAGACAGAAACCCAGGAGGAGTGATTTGTTTTTCTCTGGGGATTCCAGATGGAATGGAGTTTGGTTGGCACTTGACTTTGGACTTCTGACTTCCCGTACTATGAAAAAAGTCAATTTCCGTTTTGTTAAGCAAACTGTTATATAGAGTAACAAAAATTTACCACCCAGAAATCATTTCTTTAATTTCCCTTTCCTGTACTAGACAGTGGGTATCATCAAGTCTTCAATTATATATTATATGTTGTATGTATTATAGAAAGGTCTATATTATATCAAGGTATATAGATGTATATATGCCCATGTATGTGTATGTGTATGCATATCTTGATAATTCTAGTAACCAACACAGGCTCTCCAATATTTAGTATCTTCAAATACTTGATAAAATGGATAAATAGGTTATGATTTTTAGATTTAAGAAGGTAAATGGGTAAGTTTCAAATGAATCTCTGAAAAAAATACATTACCTCCATTCATAAGATTTTACAAATTGCGCACTTGAGTTTTCAGCAAACAAACAGGAGGAGGTACTGTCTAATGTTATGCTGTGGAGAAAAGCAGATAAAGTTTCATGGATGACTTTACTGGTGGACAGAGTCAGAATTTAGATTTACGCTTAGGAGGATGGATGCTGTCTGATGACGGGGGATGCAGGCTAGTGTGGTACCTCTGGGACCAGTTGTGCTTTCTTGTACACTGCCCTTTAAGCTGTGTCTTTCCAGGCAGTTCACTGTTGAGTTCTGTGTAGTCCTTGCTAAGTACTGATCTTGTGTCACAAGGCACAGTGGTGCCATTTTGGGGATCCCCATATCAAAGGGGTGCCCCTAGACTTTAATAAAGAGAGAAGAGAAAGATCTGAAACCAAACTTGAAACTGTCAACATCAGTGAGGGAACACTTCAAACTGAGTGGTGGTAAAAGACCTGATCATTGAACCTACTATGCGATCTCATATATGATATTATATGAGCATACTGCTCCAGGCTTTACTACATACAAAGCCTACTGCAAATTGCAAATGTACAAGTAAAAGCTAGGTGTAAGAATAATCAATGTTGACTTGATTTTTGTTCTGCAGTAGCTCAGCCTGTTAGCGTTGCTATTGGAAGACAATCTTACCTTTCAGCCATTGACTGCTTAAAACTTTTACTTGGAATAATTTCCCTTCATAGCATTATTTATTAATTAAAAAATGATGTACATGGATTTTTCTTCAGTCCACCAGCTTGCAAAAAAAATGATGCAAAAACTTATTAATTACGAAAGTTCAGTCTATAGCTTAGGCTTGTTCCACTAGCTCTTACAACTTATATTAACCCATTTCTGTCTATCTGTAGGTTGCCACATGACTTGTGACTTTTACCTCTCTTTCTGCATGCTTGCTTCCTGCGTGTCTGGCTGGTGACTCTATCTCTCTTCTTCTCAGAGTTTTCTCTGTCCAGAACTTGCTATACCTCCTGCCTAGCTATTGACTATTTAGCTTTTAGCTTTTTATTGAACTGATCACAGTGACATATCTTTACATGATTTTATCAAATATCTCAAAACAAATTGATATTATATTACATCATTTCCCCCTTTCTTCTCCTTCCCCCAATCCTCCATTGTACCCACTCTTGTTTTCTTTAAAATTCATGGCTTCTTTTTTTAAAAAATTGCTAACTGTATGTATGTGTGTATATGTATATACTCTGTATTATGTTACTTATTGATTATATATATATTATCAGAGCTGATCATTGACTATTGGATAATCATCTGATATGCTTTTTCCTGGGTAAGACTATTCATGGTGTTTTCAAGCAACAATGGCAAGATCATTACAGCAGGCTATTTTTCAGGAACACTATGTGTATGTGTTCATATACATATATGTGTATGTGTGAGCATGTGTATGCATGTGAATGTGGGTGTAGATGGGTTTTGCAAATAGGAATGGATTTTATTCTGCAGTCACATAAGATCAACTTTTTCATGGAATATTAATCTTTTATAATTCTTTTATAATGTCTCAAGCCTCCCATTGAATATGATTTAGTATCCATTTCAACTTTTTTTTTTTTGGTTGGGCACTGCTTTGCTGAAACATAAAAACCTCCCTATAATGTTAAGTCATATTTCCTCCAAGAAGTTTCCTGAACAGAAGATAACATGGTGATCCTTGACACCCCTACAGGACCTTAATTATAGTGTAATATGATTATTAAAGTGGCAGATGCTGCCAACATTAGTTGAAGGTTTATAGCTTGGTAGATTGGGTCGCATGCTTTACATACCTGATTTCCCTTAGCGCTTACAATGCTCCTGTGAAACAGCTTCTAATGTCCCCATTTTACAATGTGAAAACTTGAATTCAGACACGCATAAGCAATTTGCTCAATATGTATTCATTTGGGATATCCATTGTTCACACACTAGGTGTTCCATAAGCAGTGCTTCTCAACCTCTGTATTGCTGTGACCCTTTAATAAAGATCCTTATGATGTGGTGACCCCAAGAATAAAATTATTTCCATTTTCTTGCTCTCCCCTTTTGTCCTTTCCCAACTCAACCTTCCAAATTCCTCATATTCTTCTTCCCCCTCCCCTTGTCTCCTTTCCACTCCCTACACCTTCCCAATCTCTCCCACTTTACTCAGGAGATTGTGTCTATTTCCCCCTCCTAGGGGCATCCATGTATGTCTCTCTTAGGGTCTTCCTTGTTTCCTGGCTTCTCTGGGGTTGTGAGCTGTAGGCTGGCTCTCCTTTGCTTTATGTCTAATATCCACTAATGAGAGAATATACACTGTGTTTGTGTTTCTGGGTCTGGGTTACCTCACTCACGATGTTTTTTTTCCCCCAGTTCCATCCATTTACCTGCAAATTTCAAGATGTTATTATTTTTTTAGTGCCGAGTAGAGATATCTTGATAGAGGGAGCCATTATGGGGTTAGCAAGAAACCTGGCACTAGGGAAATTCCCAGAAAACCACAAGGATAACCCTAATTAAGAATCTAAACAATACTGGAGAGGGTACCTAAACTGCCCTTCCCCTGTAATCAGATTGATTACTACCTTAGTTGTCATCATAGAACCTTCATCTAGTAACTGACGGAAGCAGATGCAGAGATCCACAGCTAAGCACAGGGTTGCACTCCTGGAGTCCGGTTGTAGAGAGGGAGGAGAGATAATGTGGGCAAAGAGGTCAAACCAAGATGGAAAAACCCACAGAAATAACTGACCTTAGCTAGTTTACTGACTCTGAACTGACAGCTGGGGAACCTGCATAGGACTGAACTAGATTCTCTGAATGAATGTGGGTGGCAGTTGTGTGGCTTGGGCAGTTTGTGGAGCCACTGACAAAGGAACCAGTATTTATCCCTAGTGCATGAACTAACATTTTGAAGCCCATTCCCTATGGTGGGATACCTAGATACAGGCCGTGGTCCTTCCTCAAGTGTTGACAGACTTTGTTGACTCCCCATGGGAGGTCTCACCCTCTCTGAGGAGTGAATAAGAGTGGGTGGGAGCAAGGTTAGGGTAGCAGAAGGAAGGAGGAGGGGAGCTGGTATTGATATATAAAATAAAAAAGATTATTTTAAAAGAAAATAAAAAACTATTTTTGTTGCTACTTTATTACTGTAATTTTGCTACTGTCATGAATTGTAATGTAAATTACATGTAATGTAAAAATCTGATATGCAGGTTATCTGATATACAATCTCTGTGAAAGGGTCATTTGATCCCCAAAGGGTCCCTGATCCACAGGTTGAGAACCACTGCTTTAGAGAGTGACATTCTAATTCTTACTGAATCAGCCATCCAGTCTCCAGTTGGAGAGAGATGCCTGTTGTTACCTTAAGTTATGATGTTTGGAGGTAGCGGGTCTACATTTGATCCTTGTTTCTTATTTACTAAATACAACAGTCATGACCCAACAACTCAAATATAGTTGGCATGAATTGAGCAGACTCTGGAGTGGTATTAATATAGTAATAATTACCAGGTCCTAAAATGTAATTTACAATTTAAAAAATTATGCAGATGACTAGGAATCTGTATAAGAACTCATATGATGGAAGAGATGGGCCAATATGATTTACTTCATATTAATCCTGGTTATCCAAACATTTTATAATGTTTAGTATGGGTAGTAGAAGACCTGTGGGACTGTTGTGTGCAATGGTGTCAGTCGGAAACAGCAGGCTAGGAGATTGAGGCCAGCCTGGACTACATAGAAAAATCTTGTTTTGAAAGAAGACAGATTGCCATCAAATCATCCAAGTTTTCTTGGAGATGATTTTGGTTCATTTTATCAAAATATTTTGGTTTAAACAACTTCATCTGATAAATGCAACTAATTTCATCAATCTAATGTGCTTTTTGTTGTTGTTCCTTTCTTGTTGTCATGTTTCCTTTCCAGGATGGCGTTGGAGTGGACGAGAAGCTATCCTTGAGGCGAGTGGCCGTGGTTGAAGATTTCTTTGACATCATCTATTCCATGCATGTGGAAACAGGGCCGAATGGAGAACAAATCCGGAAACATGCTGGGCAGAAGAGAACTTACAAAGCAGTAAGTGGGAGAGAAGAGAGAGGAAGCATGTATTCTGAGTTCTGTCGCTATGTCTGATGTTAACGCAAGTGCAGTAGTAGTGTCTGGTATTGAACACAGATTAGATCACGTCACAGTGAGAATCAGTGCTTAAGCCATACTTTACTCTTTTCTGTTTTAGTCATTGGCTCACAAGTCTACTGCATAAGTTTAAACCTGTTTCTATAATATTTTTTATTATTTTCTTTAAATATATATAAAGTATAATATTCCCAGTCAAACACCTATAAACAGGAAGACACATTTGAAATGTATATTCAATGTGTCATGATATTTGAATTATGTACTGTGAGATAATAACGTCCTTATAATCATTCAAATTTCTTCCATCTTAAGTCATATGAATTTATTTACATATTTCCTATTCCATCTTACGACAACATAGATAAAAATTATACATTATTTTTATGTTATTTTGTATGCCTTAATTTTCCTGAAAAAATATTAAAGTATGTTATTTTCATAGTATCAATTCTTTTGGGCAATTAAAAATTGAAATATACTATTTTATTGTAAATTATGTGAAAAGCAAATTTAATTAACTCTTTTATTGTGAAATATACATTTTCAAAATGGAGTTATATTTCAGTTTTGAAGTTACTAATTGTACCTAAGCTTGATATACACATTTTAATCTACATTTTATTTAATTAAAATTTTATAAAACCATATTACTATAGATATTTTACCCTTTCTAGCAAAATTGAAGGGTAAATTACTTTTTGCCAATATGAGCAAAGTGTACATTCTAAGAGCTTTCTCAGCAGTGGGGATAATGTTCTTTTTATGAATTCTTACTGAACTTCGCTTTTGGCTACCTTGATATGAACTGTTTTCAGCTACTTGATACACAATATCAGTCTGGATCCATTTTTTTTTCAGATACAGAAAAATGTGTGAAATGCTCAAAGTTTCAAATCCAGGTACATACGTTTGAAAATTAGCTCTGAGCATAAGAAAAAGCTTCTTTTCATAACTGTTTTTTGCTATATTGCCAGGGTCACATCGAATCCTTGTAGCTGCATAATAACCCTTAATACAATGTTGTTATTTATCCCTCCTTCTATACGGTTTTGTTTCTTGGCTGTTCCTAAATTGCATGGTTTGGGGGCAGGCACTAGTGTAAGTTTCCTTCCGTAATTCTGCCACATAAACTTCCTTCTGATTTATGCACCCAAAGAGGCTTTCTTATCACGACTAATGAAAGTGACCTAGCATTTTGGTCTAATATCACTGAACATACTCATTTCTCCTGTCTTCTATACCTGGGTTGTTCCTCTGGATAGTACTAGAAAAATCATATATTGATCTACTAATATCACTAACTGTGGATTCTTAGAGGAATGCATTCTCATGAACTAGCTATGTGCACTTGACAGCACTGCGTGTGACAGGAATACATAATTCTATCATATTAAATGAAAATAAAATACAAGATTAAATGAAAATATGGGGGAGCGCCTTCATTGTTGGGGGTGTGGTACCGAAAGAAACTTGATATTATTTAGCCTTTAAAATGAATTAATCAAATATTATAAATTCAAGCAGAAGCATGAGCCAACAAGACCAGATCCAAACTGTCACTTCATGTTTCCTTATGTGACTGTGGATAATCTAGTTTACAGCCATTACTCACGCTAAGCATTTGCAGTGAATTTGTTACTATATTTCCAACACATGAAATTTTGTATCCACATTTTATGAAACCCTTTTCTGCATTTTGAGATTGGGGAAACAGTCTCAAAAATTTAAGTAGCACCTGAAACTCCTAATTCCTCCTGGGAATGCCTTATTAGAGGATCTACTCCTTCCTCAAGTTAATTCTTATTTCCACGTCAAGCTTTTCTTTTTGTCCTAATATCAGGAAAGTTCTTTGTAACTTAAGCTCTTCCTAGGTCTAGCTCTCAAATGAATTTTAATTAGGAAACATTTCCATTTTATACAGCTATAACTCAATATGGGGAAAAATCTGCAGTATCAGTGAAACTGTGCACATGACTATATGATGAGTGGAATGTAATGATAAACGTTAATTCAAATGTGCAATTAATGGAGTATAATACTAAAGTGCAGCTAAAATGGAATGGCACTGTGTTGTTGGAGTCAAAGGCTATTGGGCCAGAACTTAGTTCTCGACAGTACCAACTGGCTTCATTAGCTAGGATCCTTTTGCCGTGATAACAGTTCCCATTAGACTTCAGCTTTTCTCGTAATCCTAACAAATAGAGCATGCATGGTTATGTTTATTACCTTTCTCTCCCCTTTCTACATGGCCAAGAAACTATACTTGTACAACTAATCATAAAAGCATACCATGTCTTAACAGTATTATCTATAGATTTAGTGTTCATTTTATTTACTTTGCCTTTTTGCAAATATTCTGTTTCCACTCTGCAGGAAATGGTGGTCTTTTAATATCGAATTAACTATTGAATGCTATTTGGTTTTCTATCTGCAGTATATCATTCCTTGAAATATCTAGGCATTATACCAATTACAGTTTATTTTGATCTAATTTGGCCACAAAAAAATTTGTAAGGGATATAGTATAACTCATGAGCTTTGAAAATCCACAAAAATGACACATTTTTGGAATATAGAAAGTCTTTCCTAGTTATTTAGTAGTTATTCATTATTTTATAGGTTGTTATTATATTCAAATAAATTTATTATTAACAGTTACTATAGCATTGCCTGTGTTTCCTGTAATATATTTGACTATATTTAACTTATAAATTATCTACCTTAACATAATAGACCATTTAATTAGCACTGTGCTTGAGGTTAAAATATATCTTTGTATGAAAAATTGAATGCAGAAATACATTTTAGTGATATGTACTGTTACTTCAGAATTAATGATACAATAATAGTTTACACATATTATTTAGAATATTGTCCTGTGCTTCAGTCCTTAACAATAATTAACTTTGGCCTAAATGATTCCTTAGTGGGCATACTACTGTTCTCCAGGTGCCTCTTGTCCCTCCTCCACCTTCATCACAGGCTGTTTTTTCAGAAACAGGTTTTAAGTTAGGGACTGCTAGAAAGACAATGTCATCAGTGTAAGAAATTCTCCATGTGGATGTGGTCACACACATACATAAATTGTAGTATGAAATAATTAATGTACAACCACTACTCTTTCTCGGTTTCCCTCTCTCTCTCTCCATATATATATGTATATGTATGCCCATAACGACATTTATTTAATTAATGGTAGAGAGCATATGTTAGAGCAAAAAGAAAATGTTTGGAACCAGACAGGTATAGTTTTTATTTTCAGAATTAGCGTTCTTTTGTTATCTGTAGTGTAGTAGGCAATTAATTTCATTTTTTCCCTGCCTTTATGAAGAGGTACTGATCTGCGTGGTGGGGCAAATGGCTTTATATATATAAATGGCTTGACACATGGTTTTGTGATGAGTGCTATGCTTTTCTATACACTATTAATCCCTGGGAGCCTAGTAGAAGAGTGTGCAGGACAGGGGGCCTAACTTAGCTCTCCAGACAAAGGATTATCCTTTGATTAGCTGGTTCTAAAGTTTAGGTCTCAAGATACAAATTTTCATATTTCAAAGATTAATTTTTGCTTATTAATTTTTCCTAGGAACTTATCATCTTAATCTTCTGAAAAATATTAAAACTGTAAAATATTGAACTTAATAAAATATAAAAATTTAATATATTTTATTAGCATATATTAGTGACAGCTAACAATGGGGTTCATTATAACATTTTTGTGCATTTACATAATGTATTTCAATCATGTTTTCCCACCCATCATTCTCTCTCATTCCCTTCCTCTTTCCCGTGAGTACCACATCTATTGTAGTATTATTTTTTTCTGATGATCCAATGAGTTTCATCTGTGTTGCTCACAAGAGCTTGTGAGGAAGTTTATTTACAGGAACACATGCACTTCATCATTAGCTACACTGCCAAGCTCTCCGTTCCTCATCAATCATAAAGCCTACTCTTTAAAGCCCTGCTTTCAATGGGCATGAAAGGTTTTGTTTTAGAGAAACAGTCTAGAAATAGCATGTTTATGCAGAACTTCATCCTTCTCTGACATTTTTCAGGGAAAACAATGCTGTCTAGAACACACGACTTTCAAGCTTTTGTTCGCATCAGTTTTGCCCTGTGCTTTGGATAAATATCTACAGTTATTTTAAAAATATCCATACAAATGGATATTTTTAACCTACATTTAATTCTACTAGTTTGTTATTAAAAACTCTCAGAGTTTTTGTGAACTCATGATGAATGACATACCTTTTGATGCGGAGAAACTAAACTAAGCTAAAGCATAACAAATCCTGATAATTTATTCAAAATCTTTTTGACTCAAGAAGCTGCAGACTCATGTATGTAACATGGCAGGACTTATTCTACTTATCTTTCAAATGGTTTACAATGTAACGGCAATATATGAGGCCATTGCTACCCTTGCAACAAAAATGGAAATACTCAACACAGTGAGCAAATAGGTGTGCATAAGTTAGGACAGAATACATGGGGTATTCATGTATGGATCTCAGTTTTCATAAAAGCAGATTGACTGACAAGCATCATTCAGAGGTAGAAAAGTTTTGCTGTGTTGTTCTACACGGATGGTGATGGTGATGCTGCTGCTGCTGCTGCTGCTGCTGCTGCTGCTGCTGCTGTTGCTGATGATGATGATAAAATGGGAGTGTAATGTGCCTTTCACAGTTGTATAATTTTAAAATAGCAATCAAAGAAGAAAGACCTAAAATATCCATGTCCACAGATTGTCCATTTTTTTCTCCACTTTTTCAAACAAGCTTTCAGGGTTATACTGTATGCAGCTCCCTAAGTAGGTTTAAATTCCAGAGCAACAGACATCAGGGCACTTCCGTGGCCCTGTCTCCTGTCCTGAAAATGACGACCATCCTGTAGATTGCACTTCTTAGTCATCTGTTTTCTTTTGCATCTTTGCTCTAAACACATCAAAAATTGTGTACTTCTGTGTTGGCAATTTGGTGCAACCGTTCAGTGAAGCAGGGCTATTTGGATATTTTACTGATCAAATAAGACATGATCTATACACTTCTGGGATTCGTGCCAGAAAAACTTTGATCTTGTCTCAGTTTCTTTTCCTGTTGCTTTGATAAAATTGCATAAACAAAATAAAAACATTTCAAAGGAGGAAGCTTTTGCTTCAGCTTACAGTTCAAGGATGCATTCCATCATAGCATGGGAGTTAAGGCGTCAGGATCTTGAAGGAACTGCTCACATCCCATAAACAGTGTAGACACAGATATTTACGAATGCTGTTGTGTTCGGCTCACCTCCTCGTTTTTATACAGTCCAGGATCCCAGCCTAGGGAATTGTGCCACCCAGAGTAGGCAAATCTTCTCATTTCACCTAACCTACACAAAATAATCTCCGACAGGTGTTCATGCCCATTGTCCCATCTCCCAGTTGTTTCTACTTCTCACCAAGTTGTCAACTGAGATCTATGATTACATGTCCCAAGCCTATTTTCCTTTTTTATCTCAGTACCCCTAGTTTAGTGTTTAGAACTCAATGCATTTGAGTTGGACCATTGACCCCCCATTGTTTATATGAAAGTTCTGTGTTCTCAGGCAAATGGAGACTGAGAATAAGTTAGGTTGCTAGATGTGCTTGAGTTAAGGATAGGTCCAACAAGGGAGTCCAAGACAAAGCATGGCTGAAGCTGCTGCCCTCCCCATAGGTGCAAGCTTTCTCTGGATGCTGTGAAGAAACACTGGCCTCTGACTCACGTGGAGATCTTGGTCTCCTATATGAACTTAGAAAGGCTTGACATTAGCGTTTAAACATTTGAGAAACCCATCCCTTGAGGAAACATTTTTAAGGGATTTGAGTATGTCAAAATAATTTGAGATGAAAGCATTAGATTAAAAATCAGGAAAATTAAATACATTCCTCAGAAAGGGATCTTTGTAGGTGTGACACACTAATGGACTAGAAAGCATGTTGTGTGTGTGAGTGTGTATGTGTGAGTGTATGTGTGAGTGTGTGTGAGAGTGTGTATGTGTGAGTGTATGTGAGAGTGTGTATGTGTGAGTGTGTGTGAGAGTGTGTATGTGTGAGTGTGTGTGAGAGTGTGAATGTGTGAGTGTGTGTGAGAGTGTGTATGTGTGAGTGTGTGTGAGTGAGTATGTGTGAGTGTATGTGTGTGTGTGAGAGTGTGTATGTGTGAGTGTGTGTGTGAGTATGTGTGAGTGTATGTGTGAGTGTGTATGTGTGAGTGTATGTGTGAGTGTACGTGTGAGTGTGTATGAGTGAGTGTGTCTCTGTGTGATAAAGATATTTCTCACCTTTCTTGCTATTTTTTCATCTTTTGGATATAGATCCAATATAATAATAATAGTTTTCTGCTGATTATAAAATGAACACAGGAGATAGTCTGAGTCTCAGCTAAGCTCATGTCTGTAAGCCATGTTCTCTGACTTGTGAAAAGAAAGTCAGTATTCAATGACAAACAAACAAACATTCTGCTTCCTTTACACAGAATGCATTATTTATTTCACTTAATATTAGAGATTCTACTGCCTTAAATAATAATTCTGTATATCTGAGATAGGCAGGAAGTGCACTATTCCAAATTAATCAGTACTACTACATATAGTAAATGAATATCTGAAGAATATTTTCATAGTTCCTTG
This sequence comes from Myodes glareolus, assembly GCF_982192425.1. NCBI lineage: Eukaryota > Metazoa > Chordata > Mammalia > Rodentia > Cricetidae > Myodes > Myodes glareolus. Next base: position 64,292,897 of record NC_142038.1, read on the forward strand.
AAGAGTTTAAAGGTAAGTATTGTTACATTATAAATAGCTTATAAAATTATATGAGGTTATTTTCTTGAGTTTTGTAAATGGCTAAGTTGGAAAACCCATATTTCTCTGATATTGCTACACAATACTAGGCTCATATTGCATGCTTAATAAATGCAGAAATGAGAAACTATACTCTATAAAGATTTTGCCTAGTTGACCAAACAGCGTGAATAGTTTGGATAAAACAGTAACAATGGAGTAATTTTCTGCCTACAACCAACTGGGGTGAACATAAGTGTGGGATAATTGATGGGTTGAGTGAACAGTGCCCCTCCCCTCAAACAATTTTGGAGCACCATATAAGCAAAAAAAATTAATATAGGGTGGGGATTTTTCTTTGTTTCTGGGAAAGCATTGATTCTCCACTTAATACTGGAGGTGCTGTGACTATTCCTTGCACTGACTGGTTCATTCCAGCTGTGCACATTATATAATGCAGCCACTTCTGAGGCAAATCCAGTTAGTTATGGCTTTCAATGCATCCACATATGTATTTTAGCTACCTGCATGCACACAGACACACAGGCACACACACACTCATCACACACACACATACACACACACACACACTCATTACATACCAGTCTACACCAACGCACATCCTGACATGTTACCCATTTTATTCTGCATATTGAAAAAAGGCTTAAATTTAAAAGTCACACGCATAATTTTGCAATCTTTTTTTAATGTTAGGGACAGCTACAACCTATTATTTATTCAATGTAATAACACATATGTGGACAAACACGGGGGGAACAACTAAAGAGGAATCAATGACATGGCCATTTAATTCATCTTCTAGGAATCCTAAACCAGAAGGTCAGTATGCTTCACTTATCAAAACTGATATAGTGTCATCTATGATATGGCAGAGATGTCACATAGATCTTTGATACACTGGAGTTATTTTTGTTGGCAGTGGAGACAGTCAAAAGATGTGAAGAACTTACAGAAGAAATTTTGTCATTGATTAACATCAAATTAGATGTCCTAAATGAATTTCTTATTAAATAATGATATCCAAATAAACTTTTCTGGAAGGAAATCAACTTGTGTGAGCATTTCCATTAGGCTGCATCTACGTAGTAAATTGCAACGTCAGTGCACCCTAGTGGTGAAAATGAGATACTGCAGCTTTGTAAAGTACCAGGAACAGTTAATACTGGAAGGGATTCCCACTCTCTTCAGAGGCTTTTGTTTTCCTGAGTACCATCATGTTGCAGTGAATAAAACTCTGAATTTATCAAGAAAACATGTGCATATGCCTAAATGGTTATCTAGGTATCAAATTGGTATAGGATATAAATGCAGAAACTAGCAAGAAATAGAGGGATTGAGTGAGTTATTAGAAAGAGAACGTACCTGCTATATGAGTCTGCCTCCTGAGAGTGGAAATTCTCTGCTGTTATCTTGGCATTGTGATTACTTTGAAGCTGCTGTTTAGATGATCATAAATCATATATGTAAACGTTTTAACACAGTGCTTGCTTCAAATACTATAGTAATTATTAAAATGAAGTGGATATTTTTGTCTTAAAAAATAAAGAATTGTTTATGTGGGAAGAAGTGAGAGAAATAGATGGTTTCTATTTAAGTATGTGACAAAAAGTCCATTTTGCTATGGGTCAACTGTGCTTCACAGCGACCCAAAGACATCCCCACCCAGGCGTTTAGGCATGCATCTCATTGAACCAGTTATTTTCATTTCATAATGAATAAAAAGAAATAAATTTTTAATCATATTTTCCTGTGCTATTCTCACGCAGCTCTCTCTCCTCAGGACATCCTTCCTGTGGTCAGCGGGCACCACAGGTGTACCTGAGCATCACTGAGACATTGTCCTCATGTTGTAGTCACCAAGCTTGAAGATTGTAGATGATTATCTATTAACCTTTATTTCTTAATTATGCATTACATTTTAAAATGAGCCTTACAAACACAATACCTTAACCAAGAGCATATATATATTATACATACATATATGTGTGTGTTTTATACATACATATGTACACATATTTACATATATATGTACATGTACATATACACACCACAGGTAGTCTTGGTCCATTAAGCCACATTAGTCTGGCAGAATTCCACAGGTTCTCATCCTCTGTGGAAACAAAAGAAGATCCTCTTTTCCAAAGCAACAAATCCTTAGACCCAAATCCTGAAGTCATGATACCTCTAAAATACATACGCTGGTTTAGCTTAGCAGCCCATACAATGAAATGTCTCTCTGTACTTAGCTCCTTCACAATCAAAAATTCAAAAGAGCCCCACAATAATATATATAATCCAGACTTTCTGTGTATATTTCATCTTTATGTGGCTTATTTTTCTTACTCTATTTCTTATTCTACAAGCTTAATATTTATTTTATTATCTTTACTCCTTTAATCTATGACGGTCTGTACTCTTTTATATTACATTTACTGTCTCTTTACTCTTTTGTTTTCTCTCTCCCAAGCCTACGTACATTTTATTTAAAACACATTGTGTCTCTTTAAAGGTCTTTTATGTCTGAATCTGTCCTATTGTGTATCTGTAATCCTTCTCTGTCCTAGAGAGCTTTTAAAATGGTAAGCAGCTTGGTTGTAGTTGCCATGGGTGCTTGTTCCTCTTCTCTCCACTTTTCAAAATAATGAAGGTGCCATTACTACCAGCTCTGGGACCACCAGATAGGAACCACACTCAACACTTTAACTCTTAGAAGGAGTGTACAGCACATAAACCCTTTTTAAATCTGAGTAATAGCTAAATATGCCATGCAGCACAGTGTGAGGCCTGGAAATATCTCTGTGTATGGTGGCAGGAATCTACCATGCCCTACTGCCTGTGTACACCTAACAGACTCCATTCCACTGCCTGCCCAGGCAGGGAGTGCTGATCTCTGACTCCAAGTGGGCACATAAGCATCCAGATCTGAAGTTGGTGGCGGACATCAACCTCAAAATAGAACAAATCAGTAAACCTTCCTTTAAAGAAGCCATGCAGTTTTTGCTACTAAAGCTGAACCACATCTCTGCTTGCTGTAGGCAGACAGAGCTAGAAACTGTGTTAAACTTGTGTGTGTGTGTGTGTGTGTGTGTGTGTGTGTGTGTGTGTGTGTCTAAAACTCCTTCACAAACTCTCAGGTTTTAAGTAGATTTAGTTTTCCATGTAAGGTGACAATGTGTTTTAGGTAGGGGTTGCTTGTTTGTTCCCAGCAGCTCCGACCAAAATAATCACAAAGAAACTACATTATTTGCAATACTGTTTGGCCAATAGCTTAGGTGTATTTCTGGATAATTCTTATATCTTAAATTAAATTAATAAATTTATTAATTTTTATTTATTATTTATTAAATTAACACATTTTCATTAATATGTGTATCTCCACGTGGCTGTGTCCTACTGGGTAAAGTTCTGTTCTGGCGTCTGTCTCCAGCGGGGCTACATGGCTTCTCACTGACTCTACCTTCCTTCTCCTAGAATTCTGTTTAGTTTTCTCTGCCTAGCTCTATTTTTGCCTATCACAGGCCAAAATAGTTTCTTTATTCATTAATCAATAAAAGCAGTACATATAGAGAAGGACTTCCCACACCACTTGGGCATCCCTAAGACACTGTCCCCATGGTCAGCGGGCACCACAGTGACCTGAGCATCTCTCAGACACTGTCATGATTAGTAAGACTGTCTATAAAGAAACTAAGACAGTGATATAGATGCTTTTGAGAATTTGAAATTTATACCTAGTATTTTCTTTTTTCCACATTGGTATAGAACATGTAAAAAACATAGCTATTGCCAGATAAATCCAGTAGGTATGTAAATATTAAAAAGTTTTATATTATGAATTATAAATCATATCTTCCAAGAAGATGTGAGAGAGGTTAGGATAGACAGGTTGCATTTCTGTAAGTGTTTCAGGCCCTTAAAAGATTCTTCCTCAAGATTATGCTTTCAGAAGCATAACCCCTAGTCATGAGAGAAATCAAAACTGCTTGGAAAACTTACTCACAATCATAGTGAGTATCCCAGATGTGACATTTTTTAAAGGGAACCTTGTGATAAGTTCTTTATGTAGTTCCTCTAAAAACTAATTTTCCAGATGTTGGGCAGTTTAAAAATTCACATAAATAATCTTTCCTCCTTCTTACATTTTCTTCCTGCCGTTTCCCTCACCCCCTGAACCGCATCTGTCTAAGTAAACAGGGGTGGCAACAAAAGACCAAACTCATCAGCAGAGTCTCATAGCCAGTGGTTTATTTATTCATATCTAATGTGTATGGATGATTTGCCTGCATGTGTAAATATGCAGCATGTGCATCTTGGGGCCACAGGGGTCAGAAGAGGGCATCAAATCCCATGGAGCTGGAGTTAGAGATGAGAGTAAGCTGTTGTTTGGGTGCTGGGAACCAAACCCAGGCCCTCTGCAAGAGCAGCAACTGCTCCTGATTGTGGAGCCGTATCTCTACCTCCTAAAGTCTGAAATTTTTTGTAAAAGCTTAATTTTTATTTTTCATTATGCATGTGTCTGTGTGTAGGTGTGTGCATATTAGCACAGGTGCTAGTGCAGACCAGAGGCGTTGGATGCCCTTGGAAATTGACTTAAAAGTTACTGTTAGCCAACTTTTGAGGGTACTGGGACCTGAATTTTCCTCTGGCAGTGTTCTGAGCACTCTTAACTGATGTGGGAGTCCCTTCTGTGTGCTGTTATTACCATTAATGAATAAAGAAACTGCTTTGGACCTATAGCAGGGCAGAAAGAGCTAGGTGGGGAAAACTAAAGTGAATGCGGGGATAAAGAAGGGTGGAGCCAGGGAGAAGCCATGTAGCCACCGCCAGAGTCAGACATGCCGAAACTTTGCCAGTAAGCCACTGTCATGTGGCGATACACAGATTAATGGAGATGGGTTAAATTAATATGTAAGAGTTAGCCAATGAGAATCTAGAGCAGTGGTTTAAATAGTACAGTTTCTGTGTGATTATTTTGAGGCTAAGCAGCTGGGAACCAACAAGCAGCCTGCTGCTACACTTAACTACTGGACAATATCTCCAACCTTAAACTTCTTCTATTTCCGTCACCACAAGAAGGCTAATTCGCCCATGCTAGGTGTCTGCAACAACTGTATACTTGGCATGCATGCACCCAGGAAATTACTGATGCTCCTGGACAAGCAGCACACAGGAAGGGCAAGGTGTAGAGGGGAGCAAGGGCAGGAGGTCGGGAATGTGACAGAACATCAGACCAGAAAGCGTTTGTCATTGTCCTTTAGCCCCAGCAGGTGCACAACGACACCGTGTTCTACTCACTCCTAAGGGAAAATAGAGGTGTATTTTCTACTCATATGTACACAATCATGTGATTCAGTGCAGTTCTCCAGGCTGCTGGGAATCCTATAAACACTGGCTTTGCTGCGACCTATTTTCACTCAATATTTAGGGATTCTTTCCTTTTACTATTAGGAAACATGTGTGAGCAAAACCTTTCCAGGGCCCATCTGCTCATATTTTATTCATCCAGTGTCAGAATTCTCTTTTCCAGCAATCTGTTCCTAGAAGCCCAGTAATCCTCAATAAGAACTGACACAAAAATGGGACTGTTAACTTTGGGGATCAACTTTTGGTTCATCTGAATTATGATATGGTAACACTTAATTGATTATTTTAATTAATGTAGAATAAAGCCCATTATTATAGGAAAGGAAAAGGAAAAGAAAGCTCTTGGGTCAGTAAGGTAGAATGTCTGCCAAGTATCATGCCCTGAGTTTGATCTCCAGAACTTCTTTTTTTTTTTCTTAAAAAAGTTGGGGCTTGGCAGTGGTGGTGCATACTTTTAATCCCCACACTCAGAGACAGAAGTAGGCTGATCTCTGTGAGTTTGAGGCCAGCCTGATCTACAGAATGAGATCCACAATAGCCAGGGCTGTTACATAGAGAAACCCTGTCTTGTGAAACCAAAACCAAAAACAATAACAGTAGTCCAGGCTTGAACTCCCAGACTTGGGGTAAAGACAGAGATGGATTTGTGCACTTTGTCAGGTTTGCATACTAGGACTTGGGGTGCAAACACAGATGGGTTTGTGTACTGACTCAGATTTGCACACTCGGACTTGGGTTGCAGACACAGATGGATTCCCAGGCCCTCTGACCAGTAATCCTAAACTACTAGGTGAGTCCAGGCCAGTGAGGAAATCTGTCTCTGAAAGAGCTGAATGACACCTAATGTCCTCTGGCCTCTGTATATTGGCATGGAAATCTGCACACATGCACCTGCACATACAAACAGAAGAGACATTTTTGTTATAATGCAATGTATCTAAATTAGATTATAATTAATGAAGTAAAGTTATTTCCAGTAAAAAATTCTCTTATTTAACTTGAACCACATTTTACTTCTTTGTCCTTGCTTTTCTGGGGAGGATGATATAGTCTGAGATTTCTCTGCCTTGGCTCTGGGACGTTTCTTCAATGTGTTTTCCTTTGGTAGGCTCTTGCCAACCTGCAGTGACTTTATGTGGCTTCCTGTCTGTGCAGAAAGTGGACATTTTTGCCCCTGTATTACATTCCATTATTTCTTGCATTCTACACCACATTTGAAGCATTTGTCTCAATTTTTCAAATTGATTTTAGCTGTCTGAAAAAATGAACTGAACTGTCTAAAAATATTCCCACTCACTTCAGTCCTCTGTTGGCTTTGCCAGCTTTCGTTATAAATGTGGCCACTTACCACCACCTTCTCGGCATCACACAGAAACTTGTGGCTAGACAGACGCATGCCTGTGTTTTTCCACCAGCGCTTCTCCATTGCTTGGTGCATCCCCCAGGGAGTTATCCAGACCATGTAGTGTGCTGCAATATCAAAAACATCATGATGAGTAGAAACCACCAATCAATCAGCATCATGAATGTGTGGATAGAATGATTGATAGTATGAAGTATATGACTTAAAGTTGGAAAACATTGTTTCAGATCAATGTGGTAACAAGACTGCCTGCAGGCCATTCCCCTACTCCTTCTGCACACCCGGACTTGCATTTTCATTCTCATATTCTCAGATCTTCCTGACCAAATATTTGTTTTAAATTTGGAACAACAATAACCTTCGGATGCAAACCCATATTCTCAAATATCAACTGACATTGGATTACTTATGTTTTGTCTAGCAATCTTAGTTTTGTTAAAATCCCAAGTCTGAAGAGATTGCTATTCTTCCATGTGACCTGATTTTGGCCCCAGAACCCACATCAACTGACTCACAACAACTTGTAACTACAGCCCTAGGAGATCTAATGAGTTTATCTGTCCTTTGTGGACACCCATCCACACATGACATAGACACACAGAGACACATATATACATATGCACAAATGCACGTGCATAAAAAATAAAAATTAACCCTAGATATCTCTGGTTGGGATAAGTCACCTTTCCCTGCCTCAGCTGAGTAAAACAGCCTTAGAAACTAGTGAAAAAAATGACAAGATTAAAGGCAGAAAGTGATTAAAGAAAGAAAAAATAAAATAGGCCGAAAATTGAAAACTGGAGAAATCATAGCGTCAGGCTAGGAGAAGCAAAGGCAGTAGTACTGTAAGACTGAGAGGAACCCAACCAAGTGTGAGAGCACCCCACATGTCAGCAGCAGTGAGCGTGGCTGAGAGGCTGGTCTACCGGCACACTGGTTGAGGCATTATAGATATCATGAAGAGACAGAAATTCAGTTGGTCATTAGCACAGGTTTATAGAACATATAGGTACAACATAATACAGCCATATCAAAAGAGTGTTGAGCTAAGTTCAAGGTCCCTAGTGAACATATTTTGATTGGCAGGTTGGCATGCCTGGCTTCTGGCCTAACTGACTTGACTGTGGCTATTTCTATACTTCTCACTGAGCAGACATTACATGTTGGATACTCATCAAAGCAGCTTTCAAAAATCACTGCAAAATTAATCAAGTAATTACCAATAGGTGATTCAAATAATTTGGCCTGTTTGGTCATGCTAGTTCCGAGAACCTTATCTAGCACCATTAGCCAATAATTAGAGTGATTACCCATTCCATAAGATGCAAAGCAACAAGATGTGTCTTAGCTGAGAAATCCCTTAATTATTCTGTGTATTCCTTACAAGCCTTGCAAATGATTTCTTCAGTAGTAGCACAATTGTATGTACAACTCTTCTTTCCCTAGTGTCTCCATTTTGTAACATCTTATTTGCAGTATGTTAGGTATGTGACTGTATGTCAGGCATCACAGAACATTTCACTCTTTCCCAAATGCGAGAGTACTGTAGGTGCATTTAGTCTGAAGTCTTTTCTATGCAATTCACAAGCCACATAAAGGTTGAGAGGCCTATTCAATCAGCTGTGCTGCCCAGAGCTTAGGTCTCCCTTTAGACAGAACCCTTTCTGTATACCACTGTATGTGACTTTACAGCTTTGAATAAGATTTGTATTTAGATTTTGAAATTCCTTTTAATTCTATTTAAATTAATAAAAATTAAAAATATTTTTTTACCAGCTGCATATCATGTTATATGTATTGCAGGTAGTTTATTATAGATGTTTTCCCAAAAGCAGAGAAAAAATTTCACTAGAAGATGATTATGTAATTTATTCTTCACCTATTATGAATAAGGTTTCATAAAAATAATTACAGTGGCTTGACCTTTAAGGGGCAAAGTTTTACAAGAACATGCTGTGCAATATTGGGGAGAAGTTGTGATTTTCAAATGTGTTAATTCTTACTATAAATTAATGTAGAGAGTTTTTTTATAAATTATTGTGACAATATGAACTTTTCCTTGCTCTCTAGCTTAGAATCTGAAAAGAGTCACATTCTACCCACACGTCATGCCACTTCCTTGTCACTGATGCGGCTCAGTAGAAGAGAGCCTGCCTACCATGCCTGAAGCCCTTGGTTTGGCCATTAGTACAGTACACAAACAAAGCCATCTTCCCACATGAGTGACTGTAAGATTGCTCTTTTCTAAGTGGCGGGTAGTTGCTGGTATACCTGACTCAGCATGGCCCAATATTGAATACAAAATCTTGTGTTCTGCTGAGTTCTGTTTGTTGTTCTATGGAATAATGGTCCACACTCACAACTCACCATGTGTTAGCACTATTCCAGCTCGTGCATTCATTTCAAATCTTGGGTTCAGATTGGTATCTAACCAGTAGAAGTCTTTACTCTGCTTTCTGTTAACTTTTGAAATTAGTATCATTTTGAGTTGATGTACAGAATAGTGGGTTTCTGTATAACAGTTTCATACATTTATATATATTTGTGTGTGTGCTTTGCACACACACCGTATTCATCTCCTCATCTCTTATTGGTCTCTCCTCCCTTCTGCTGTTACCTTTCTGCTCTTAAATAATCTCCTTTTCTCCTTTGAGGTTATATAAAAATGACATGAAAGTTTATTTAAAATTATATAAAAATATATACAATTATAGAAAAACATATTTGGGTTCTATTTCTCAACACATTGGCTCTCCCTTCTTCTTACCTCTTTTCTCCCTTAATACATTCCTTTCTCAAATAGTTCCCCTTCTGTTTACAAGCCATGTATATGCACATGTACATATGAACATATATTTAGTTTGTATGTATAATAAGACACACATATTTGTCTGAGTCTATTTTGCTTACAATTTTCCTGCAAAAGACTTAATTTTATTCTTCTCTGTGGCTATATATATATATATATATATATATATATATATATGCATTATATTTCCTTATCCATTCATCTATTACTAGGCCTCAGCTTGGTTCCCTATTTAGGCTGTTTTTAATAATGTTACAGTGCAGGCATGTCCATGCTATGATGAGTTTTAATCCTTCAGATAAATAGTCAGTAGTGATGTAGCTGGACCATATGGTGATTCTAATTTTACTTCATTAATAAACTTTAATACTGATAGCCTTGATGATGCTAATAGCTGCATTCTGACCAGCTATGTACCCAAGTTCAGTTTGTCCTTCATCTTAACAGTATTTCTCGTCATTTTTTGTTCCTTTTTCCTTTTCTGTCTTACCCTCCCTCCCTCTCTCTCCTTCTGCCCTCCCTCTCTTCCTCCCTCCCTCCCTTCCTTCCTTTCTTCCTTCCTTTCCTCTGTCCTTCCTTTCTTTCTGTTTTGTGATGAGGTTTCTCCTTCCTTCCTTCCTTCTTTCCTTCCTTCCTTCCTTCCTTCCTTCCTTCCTTCCTTCCTTCCTTCCTGTTTTGTGATGAGGTTTTTCCCTTAGAGCCATGTTTATTTGCAATTCGCTATCTTTTGCATGCTAGTTCACAGAAATTCTCTTGCCTCAGTCTCCCAAGTGTTGGGATTACAGGCATAGAACTCCGTCTCGAATGGCAGCCAATCTGACTGGATGAAATAATATTTCAATGTAGTTTTATTATGTCTGTCCCTGATTAATTAAATAAACCAGGTGGAAAGAAGAAATGTAAATGCCCAATGTATAGGTGAAAACTTATTCATTTAGATAAGAAAATGACTTCATTCTTCTAATTCATTGCATTACTATCAGAAGTCCTCACTCTTCGAATAATATGGCATTGCTAATAAGCCACAATTTTAGCTCCCAGTTCTCCTGGAATATGTTAAATAGTCAGTTACTTTCTTTCAGGTAGAAGTACGCATTTTTACTGTGTATTTGGATGTCCTTCTCATGAAATTTGTAAGCCAAGACCAGGTTAGAGTTGTTGTACCCTCTATTCAGAATACTGAGCCCAAGCGAGTTAGAGCATTTTCTATGTATGCAGAAGCTCATGTCAGCAGACATTGTAAATGTATTAGAATATTTCCCCTACACTGTAAGATTACTCTTCTAACACTGTGTTTTCTGTTTCATTCAAGTGACAGTAGCCAGCGGTGCATATAACTTGGAAATTTAGAGTGACCTAAGAGACAGACCCGAAACCACATTGTCAAATTTTGCCTTGCATTTGATTGCAAAATACACACCGCTCTGATGTGCAGATTCTTCATTTTTCAGAAGAATCATCACAGGGGAATAGAGAACTGTTTGAAGGGCAAGTGTGAGGGTTAAACAGGAAATGGGAACTTACATTGGTAAGAATTTTCTCTGTAACATGTCTGAACCAGGTCATGGTATCGTATAATCGACGTGAATCTTAATCATGAGAATGGTTTATATTTCCCTATTCAAGGACCTGAGAATTATGTTTCTGTACAAGTTGAATACTCTTTCTGCTGAAAGGATATATGTAATTCATTTGACTTTAAAGAAAGATGACTAGTGCTGAGAATGAAATCTTGGGACAAATAATCTCATTTCAATCTCCCTGGTATAAGTTTTGCTCTCAGATTTCAGTACTTTGTGTTCTGATTAATGAAATAAAGATGGATTATACAACCATGAGATACAAAGCAAAAAATTCAGCAAGACAACTACTTATTATTAAATGATTCTCATAACAGATTAGCCTTTACACTTACATATTCAGATCCAAGTTGAAATAACAATTTATCATTTAAATGCAAAATTTTTGTATTTAAAAAGTGTATGTAACGGGGCATGTCTCAGGAGTTAAGGTGATTGCACATAAGCAGGAACACCCGAGTCTTGCACACTGACATCAAAGCTGCATGTGGGGATGCGTGCTTATAATGCCATTACTGGAATGTGGTGGACATGCGGAACCCTGAGACTTTCTCGTCACTAATTGGATAGGCTAAAGGTTCCATCATAGACCTGTCTCAAAAAATAACTTGGACAACGACTGAGGAAGACTCCTAGTGTAGACCTCTGACCTGCCTACAGGCAATCCCATTAACATGATTTTATGTAAAAAGGAAAAAAGTTTTGGAACTCTTTGCTGTTGAGTTTGCAGGATGAGATCTGCAAGTTGATTTACTTACAGTTGATTTCTTTATTTCAACTTTTTTGGGTACCTGACTTTTGTCCTCCTGCATTCTACTGTGTTGGATGGGTGGTCAATAAGGTTTGGAGTCTGAAGGGGTGACTTGTGATTTTTAAACACTGTTTTTTTTTTCCTTCCCAACAATGGGACATTGATTGGCCAGACGGAGTGCCCATTTTCTTTTAGTTATAATACTTGTCAGTGGATTCCTCAAAAAATACATTCTTAATGGTTAGGGGTTTTTTGTGGTTGTTTTTAAACATCCATAGGGAAAAGCAGAATTGACCCCTTTATAGCTTGATCATTGATCTGATCTTGCAGGCAGATCAGTTTGCTACTATTTTTCCAAATTAGTTCTATGAATTCAACTTGACACAGTTATAGCCATCTTGAGTCATACATGCTGTGAATGTCCCTGAGCAGTCCTGTAAGTCAATTTCCCTTACACCGTTTCCATAAATACTAAACATAGACAAATCTGATTGGGTGGAGTTATACTAGGCTTCAGTGCTAAAAATGATCTTGACTGTGCTCTGCTATCTTCAGATAAACCAAAGGTACATCCTGGCTTGATTAAAGTCACTTTTGTCTTGATGAGTATATGTAATTTTACATTCTACCCTAATTATGGGAATTCATTAACATTGCCACCCAGGACCAAGCTTTTGTCCTGCATATGGCTGTCACTTTCTTTGGTTTCACAGTTCCTTGTGCTTTTTATGCTTTGTTCTTCAGTTCATAAACAAATGCTGCCATCTAATTTGAGGGCTGGAGAGATAGCTTAGTAGCGAAGAGCACTTGCTGCACAGTTGTGAGCAATGCAGAGTTGATCCCAGCACCCACCTGACAAGCTGGGAGTCTTGAATGTGCCTGCCAACCTATCCCTAAGAACCACAAAGACAGGAGGAGAGCTGGGGTGTGCTGGTTTCCATCCTAGCCTAGAATGCATGAGTCCTGGCTTCAGGGAATGATTTATCCTGAAAGGAATAGTAGGAAACTGGTAGAGATGACACCTGGTGCCTTCACCAGAAACACAGATGTGTTCATTTTAGACACAGAAATATAGCAAATAGGCATTTATGAATGCAATGGAATGTTACATTAATATTTTAGTAATGTTATAATATTTTTGAATTATGTATAATTATGAGAATTATAGTATTGATAGACTGCTAGGTTCAGTATCTGAGTAAATGTATATTTTCAATTTTAGATTTTTTCTTTGTAGGTTTAATTTTTGAACGGGCCCTAGACCTCACAATTGTGACACAGTTGCTTTACTGTCAAGATGGACACCCAGCCTCTAATACTTTTGCTTTTTTGTATTTATAAGTTTTTCATGTTTAAAATTCTGTGTGTGTGTGTGTGCGTGTGTGTCTATGTGAATATATGTGTTGTATGTATGTATATGCAGGAGCATGTATATCTGTATGTAGAGGCCAGAGATTGTTACTTTCTTTTACCTTACCATCGTGTATCCTACTCTATGAAACATCGTCTCTTACTGAACCTCCAGCTCACAAGTTCTTCTAAGTTGGCTCTGCAGCAAACTCCAGGGTTCTGGCTACCTATTCCTTCCCAGGGGTAGAAGTCTAAGTGTGCATTGACACCCAGTGTTCTACATGAACGCTGGGAATCTGAGCTCAGATTCTCATACTTGTCTGGCAAGAATTTTACTGAACCATTTCATCAACATTGCTATAGATTTTGCTTAGAACTGTTGTTGCTTATCACATGAAGGGTGTTGAGACTTTCCCAAACTGTCAGACATGAAGGACACACCCCAGTCAGCCAAGAACTTGTCTCTGAAATGCATTGCTATATATCTATATATCAACAACCATTTAAAGTTGACTTGGTGCTTTAGAAATTCCATATCAGTCAGTACAAATAGTACTTTCATTGGCATGGCCATAGGAGTCCTTACCATATACCTGATATTCAAGAGGAGCTTCTTAACAATCTTTTAATATGAATTTACATAGCAACTAAGAATAATATCCACAGGATCAAGTGAGAGTATTTTGTCTCCAGACTGTTAAATTTATTTTTTCAAATGTAGGCAATTTAAGAGCTTTAAAGTTTATTTATAAAGATATGTTTTGTGAACTTAAGTTTTGAATGTTGCTTCAGAGTTTGTGGGTTTTGTTTGGCTTTTAGTTAACATACAAAATAATAGGTTTCATTTTGGTGTTTTCATAATACTTTGTCTTGGTTGATCCTTGCCTTTTTCCATCTGTTTTCCCTCCCCTAAACTCTTCCAACCCTGGTAGTCTATTTTGTACTTCCTGATTACAAGTAAGTATTACTCTTCCCTCACTTCCTCAAAATCTTTTCTCTCCAGTCAGGGTAGCCTTTCTAGTATCTTGGTTTGTACCAGTGCTTCCAAGTATGTACCCATATGTCATGATCAAAACTAGACTTTTTAAATACATATGCAACATTCATCTTTTGGAATATTTGTTACCTCATTGAGTGTAATAATTTCCAGACCTATTCATCTTATGAAAATTTCATATTTTCATTTTTCTTTATGACTTAATAAAAATCCTTCATATGTATGTTTCAGGGATTTAGCATCCATCTATCTCTTGATGAGTATCTACTATCATTCCTTTTTATTGCTGCTGTGAAGAGTGTAGCAGTGAAAATGGATATGCAAGTAGCTCTCTGGTAGGACGCAGAGCCCTTTGGGTATGTGCCCAATCGTGGTAGTTTATCATATGGTAGTTCTATCCTTTTTGTTTTTTAAAACTTCCACACTGATGCCCATAGATGAATTCTTTTCCCACATCATTTCACATTCTGACTAGAGTGAGTTTTAACTCCTATTTGCCCATCTCAGGGCATAAAACACTTTTAGCAATATATATTGATCATCTATGTTTATTATTTTGAAAACTGTTTAATCCATTGACTCATTAGTTGATGGACAGTTTTAGACTTTTTTTATGCTTAAGTTTTAACTTATTTGCTCATTTCAAGTTTTAACTCCATGTCTGAAGTGTAGTTGGGTTTTTTTTTCATTTCATAGGTTGTCTGTGTCTTTATTTATAATTTCCTTTTCTGTGAACCTTTGTCATTTAATGCAACCCGATTAGTCACTTCTTGACATGATATCCTCTGCTATTGGATTCTTGTTTTCAAAGAGTCATTACATAAGCCTCTCTCTGGAAGTGTTTTCCTATGATGGTTTCAGCATTTCACATATTAATGAACCAAAATTTAATAGATTTTTAATTGATTATTCTTCAAGGTGAGAGATGTGGATTTATTTTCATACTTCTGCAGGTTTAATAATATTACTTATCCAGTCTTCTTTTATCCAGCATGTGTTCTTGACATTTTTGTCAAAATATAAATTTGTGTGTTTGCTTGTGGGTTTTATATTTAGTTCCTTTGTTCTACACATCTATTTTAATGTTATTACTATTAAGTCGATGTCACTATGGCTCTGTTGTGTAGTTTGTGGTTATCTGTTCAATAGATTCTCAGTTTTAGGAGGTGGGTAAGGATTGCTTTCCCTGTCCATTGTCTTTTGTGTTACCGTTTGGATTTGAATATTTTCCTAGTTCTGTGAGGAATGTCATTTGAATTTAGAGAGAATGCCATTCAATCTACGAGTTACTTTAGTAAAATGGTGGTTTTCATAATATTAATAGTGGTTTCATAGTATTCTGCCAACCCAGGATCATGTAAGGACTTTCTAATTTTTTTTTTTTTGTCTAGCGCCTTCTTCAAAAGCATCAAAACTTGTTGTTGTTGTTTTTGTTCATTTTTTGGTACATAAATAAATGACAAGATATTGTATACTTTTAGTGTCAGTAACACGCTATCTTGCTGTACTAATACTTTGTGAAATGAATGCTAAAATCAAGAACTCTCATGTGGTTTAAGGCAAAAAAAAGGACAACTTCCCTTAAGTCATTAGATGAGAGCAGTGATAATGATCTTTTGTGCCTCTTTCATGAGGACTCCACCTGTTGTTCACCTGCCACTAGCACAGCAGTAAGGACTGAAACATAAGAACTTGGAAATAATGCAAGATTCAGTTCACATCAGAGCATTTTTAAAAACTGGATTGTTTTGTTATTTGTTATTTGATTTCTTCATATATTTTCAACACTAACACCTTCATTGAAACATAGTTTGTAAGTATTTTTTTCTATTCTGATAGGTTAACTCTTTATACTATGCATAGTTTCTTTTTCTTGGAAAAAAATTATATCAGCTGCAATCTCATTTTTTAATTTTTTTTGCTTTTGAGATCATATCTAGAAAGCCATCACTCATCGTCAAGATTTTACCTATGTTTCCTTCAGTATATCAGAAATTCCAGGTCCTTTAAGGCTTCTACTCATGTTGAGTTGCTGTTTTAACAAAGGAGTGGGCTGACCTTTGTTTTGTATTTATGTGTCTGACTTTCTATTTACCTCTTATTGAAATGATCATCCCTTCCTCACATACATTCTTGGCACTTTTGTTTAAGACCAATTTATTACAGTCCGTGAATTTACGTTCAGAATATCTTGTTCCATTGATTTAGCTGTGTATTTGTGTCACTATCAGACAGTTTTGATTGTTGTAGCCTTTGAGGATACTTTGAGATCAAGTAGTTTATGTCTTGCTCAATTGCATTGACATGTATGTAAACAGCCTCTTGTGGTTTCAAATTAATTTAAGTTTTTATGCTTATATGAATTATTGGGATTTATAGAAGCTACATTTAAGCTATGGATAATTTTGAGTTGTAAGGACAGTTTAACAATATTAATTCTTTCAGTCATAAACATATGGAATTCTCCCATTTACTGATATCTTCAGTTTTTTCATCAATTGTTGCTTAACCTGTATATGGTAGCTGATGCCTGTATTTTCAGCATTTGGGGGTCAGAGGCAAGAGGATTGTCATGAGTTAGATGCAAATCCAGGCTAAGTGAGTTACAGTCAAGCTTGAGCTGTAGAGTAGGACCCTGTCTCATAAATAAAAGCATTTTGTAGTTTTTAATACTTGGAATTTTAAAATCCTCTATTAAACATACCGTTTATCTCAGCGTTGCCACAATTTAAATGGTATTTATAAATTGGAGGCTAGTTTACTATATTTAGAAATGCAACTCTTTCCTTGGTATCTTTTATCTTGTCTCCTTCCTGAATTTGTTAACTACAGTTTTCCGTAATGTAAAAATCATGCCATCCATAAACAGAGACAATTTTGCGTTTTCATTTCAAATTGTAGTCCTTTTTGAGGTCTCTCATTTGTGTTCATTTTTCTCTTTAATCCAAATGATCATTTTTAGTATTCTCTTAGGGGTGATTTGGTAGTCTTGAGTTTATATAGTCTTTTTATAACATGGAAGCTTTCTTTCTCCTTTAACCATGGTTTAAAGTTTTGTACATTTTTCTATATTATTCAGCTATAAAGCATTTTATTTAAAAACTTTCCTTTTATATCATAATGTAGGTGTTTGTCACTAACATCTTTTCTTTTGGAGCCCTTTGTCTTGTATGCCAACCATTTGACTTGTTCTTCAATTTCAGCTGTTTCAGGGTATTTTCTGTTTTAAATTTATTTACTCATTCATTGCATAGAAATTTGTTAACAAGTTTTCACGCATTTGTGAATATTCCAACTTTCCTCTTACACAATTGCTTTTTAAAAAAGAGATTGTATTTCATCTTTTTCTCTTTGATAGTTTCTTTTCCATTAAAAAAGAGATTGTGTTTCATTTTTATTTGTGTATTCATGTGCTTTCAGAGGCAAGGGGAAGGCATGGGTTCCCTTGGAGCTGGAGTGGCAGACTGTTGTTAGCTGCCTAATGTAAGGGACTCCAGAATTGTGCAAGAGCAGCAAGCACATTTACCCACTGAGCTATCTCTTTAGCCCTCCTTTTGATAATGTCTAATTTCACATCAACGTTCAGAGAAAAAGTTTTGTAGGGTCTGAGTCTTGTTTCATGGTCACACACATGTTTCTTCCTTGAAGATGTCTTAAGAAGGACGTACATTCTGTTGCCATGGTAGTTCAATGTCCTAAAACATCACTCATATTTGGTGCTTCTTCACTTTGTGCATGGTTGAAAGAAAGCTACTGAATTCCTCAATTGCTCTCCCAAAGTCATCCCTGCACTCACGAAGGTACCGAGTTCCTGCCCTGTCATGTAATAGTCAGTCTACCACTTATGAAGGTGCTGAGTTCCTCCTTTATGATGTCATAGTTAGCCTACCACTTAGGAAGTTTCCAAATTCCTCCATTGCTATTCCATTGTCCTCCCTCCACTTATGAAGTTTCAAAATTCCTCCATTGCTATTTCATGGTCAGCCCACCACTTGTGCAAGTTTTACATTCATAGATTGAACAACAATAGATGAAAAACATGTAAAAACCTACATTTGAGTCAAACACATGGACAATGGCTTGTGAAGCATTTAGCTTTTATCTTTATTTTTGGTGTTTTGTTCGTTTTCCATTCCAACCAGTTTCCCTTCCCTCCTCTCCTTATATGCCCTTCCTTTCACACGTCTTACCCCAGCCCCATCTTCTCCTCCTCCATTTCTTTTCAGAAAAGGGTGGTCTATGTTTTGAGACAGAGTTTTACTATGTACCCTTGACTGGCCTGGACCTTATTATGTAGACCAGTCTGGCCTTGAACTCATAGAGAGATGCCTACATGTTCCCCTCAAAACATGCACCACCCACTCCCAATTTGCCTAACCATTAAATTGTATAAAGTAGTGTCAGTGATTTATAGATGATTTAAAGCATTTGGAAGGATATGTGTATATAATATGTAAATACCATGCCATTTCACATGGGTGACCTGAAGTCCTATAGATCTGGTACCCATGAGGGGCCTAGACCCTCAAGCTTTCATTAAATCAGTGGATGGTTCTGTTGCTGTCTGCCATTCTTTTTAGCTATACTAGTACTTCCTTTATACCTTTGGGTACTGTGTTGAATGTGAATATACTTAAAGTCATTATATCCTTTTGATAATTAATTCCTTTATAATGTTATATTAATTTTTGTGGCAACACGGATAAAGCCACCCATCTCTTTTTACTTGTCAGTTGCATATTTTAGACATATTCATTTTCTACATGCATTCATTTTATACTTTATAGAAATCTTTCATGTATAGATGGCTTATATATGAATTTCATCTTTATTTTTACCATTCAGCCCTCTGTGGTTTTTTATTGCAGAACTTAGTCCATTTCCATTTAGAATAATTCTTTATAATAAGTAAGAATTTACTCTGGATTTTTTTTATTTCTTTTCAACGGTCATATAGTATAAAGTTCCTTCCTCATAAACCGTCTTCATTTATGACTTGATAACTTTTGAAGTCAAGTCTTGGTTCTTATCAACTGTCTATTTGCTATGGGATTTTTTTGTTAACTACACAGCTTACACAGAATAGCTCATAGTTATACTATTTTAAGTTAATTACAACTCAATGTTGGTCACATTTAAAAAATGTATACTGGAGTGTGAGGATAGGATGGCCATTGAGGTCCTGTTCTCAAGTGAGGTCACACGGTCACTTCTCTCTCCTTCAGCCATGCATAGGATCTCCTTTGCTAAGTTCTGCTACATGGATTTGTGGAATAGTTGTAACATGGTAGCATGAAATTGCTGTTCCTACCTTCCTCATCGAGTGTTCTTCCTATTTCTGTGTCCCATCCACGTGGTACTCTCTTATGCTAGTACAGTAGTCTTAAATGACGGCTTCTTGTTTAAATTAGTCAAATTTTCCATGATGAGATGATTCTGGGCACTCTTCCTTCTCTTTCTTGGTGATATTACTGTTAACAGTCCTGGGGGTCTTGGTTTGGAAGAGATCAGGAAAGGAGTAGAGATGGTGGGTGTTTAAGAAATAAGGAAAAGATGTGAAACCTTCCATGGGTATTCCCTTCATACGCCTGAACCACTGTTGTGGTCTGTGTTTTTCCTGGGGAACCACCTCTCCTGTTCCCAGTTTTCTTCAATTGCGTATAGTTATTCATGTAGAGTATAGGCCTCCTGGTAGGTTCTCCATGTAGTTTAGCATGTTCATTGGTTATCTTTCTCAGTCCATGTTTGGGCAGTCATGTTGGTGAGACTTAATGAGTATAGCTTCTGATGTTACTAGGAGATACAATCTCACAACAAAGTTTAGATTTTCCGACTAGTATTATCTTTCCATTTCTTCTCCCTCATTGTTATCTTAGGAGTATTCTGTAGATATATTTATTGGAACTGGGATTTGCAACTTTGCATTTTGATAGGTTGTGGGTTTTTGTAATAGATTCCGTGTGTTGAAAAGAGAAATTTCCTTGATGAAGAGTTCAGCCTACAGTTATCTGTGGGTATAAGGATAAATGTTTAAATTGTTGTCAGGATTATGCTGGTGTAGTTAGGTAGTGTTTGTAAATTTTCCTCCAGTAGCCAAGACTTCACTGGCACTGAGAAGTTAGTTAGGTGTCCACTATCGGGCACAATTTCCTTCTTGTTGAGAAAGTCTGAAAGAGCTGTTTCATGCCTTTTTTGTAAGGATCAGTGGGGACTCCTGATTAAGTCAAACTCCAAAGCATGAGCTTTGCAGTGTTGGGTTTCAGCATGTGCTGCTTCTTCCATGGTGTGCTCCTTCTGTGGCATGGAGCAGCAAAACTCATCTTCGCGTGAGCGAGTGAATGGCACACATGTTCTTTCAATGATAGATTGGCTAACATTTCCTTCTCCTTTATTAGATACACCTAAGAAATGATCCCAAAGGTTTGCATCAAATTTCTAGCTCAGCTGTTTCTCCTACTGACATCATCATCTGTTTTGTGACATTGTAGAACACTTGGAGACAACTAGATGCTGGCATCAGACTTCCAGTAGCACCGTGAGACAGCACTAGCTTTCATAGAGAAAGGCTTAGAATCTACATTTTTACACCACAGAGTTGTCTGCTTTGGTGAGAGAAACACTTTCATGAAAAACTTAATGTTAAACAAGTCATCACAACAGGAGTATCAGTTGCTGCCTTAAAACAAAATCATAATTCTAAACATAAAGTTTTGTATAGAGTGTAGGAATACTACTCTGGCAATATGAGCTATTCTAGACATAAATTATCAAAGTTGAATAAAATAAATGAGTCAGGTGGCCCAAGCTCATTCCCAAGTGTGTCATTTTTGTGGAGAGGATAATTGACTGCTACAGTATATACATGAATTTTATGTTTATTCTCTTAAAATATTTTAAAGCAATAATGCAGAAATGATCAGAATCCAAAGTTCATTGCCTCTCAGTGGGGCTAAATTTTAAAATGTATGGATGAAGTGAGCCCTAATTTAATCTTGTTATGAGAAAGTTTAAAGGGCAATATTCGATAATGCTGAAAATCCACAAGAATCTCTGCATATTGTGATTATTTTCCTAAAAGAAATGCAGAAACAAAAAGCACATATCTACCCAGATGCAGCCAATGCTTTGTCCTTCACACGACATTACTGGCTGTTATTAAGAGTCACCTGATCAAGCTGGAAAGATATTTCTTGAAATGATGCATGGTTTGCCGTGCATGCCTTCATTGTGCTTACAGCCATTATGGAATAACGCGTCTTATTGGGAAAGACAGTGATTATTTCTGGGGACGCTTGCTCCGTCAGCTCCTACAATAACACTGACGTTTTGTGAATCATTTCAGATTTCAGAGAGCTACGCCTTCCTACCAAGAGAAGCGGTGACAAGGTTTCTAATGAGCTGTTCCGAGTGTCAGAAAAGAATGCACTTGAACCCAGATGGAACCGACCACAAAGGTAGCCACAGTGCCCAATAGTGAGATTTGAGGTCATTTTTCTTTATATGGTCAATTTATACCTTACGTTTTATAAAAATGTGGAAGAATGAAACAGTTCAGCAAGTCATATCATCTCATTTCTTCAAGTTGTGGGCAGTGGATCCTGTATACCTACTTATAAAATAATTCAGGATCCACTCCTAGAAAGAAATTTCAACCGTACAAGTATTATTTTTATAACACTGTTTTAATTTTCACAATGATACTACTTTTTGGTATTTTAGATATACTCAGCAAGAAAGTTCAATACTATAAATAACTTTTCCAATCTATAGAATACTTTTTTCAAAAATTATAGATTACATAAAACTCCTTCAATTAAAATTTTATGTAAGCATTATTTGACTTTTCTAATTATTAAATTACATAGATAATTTTCTTAAGAACTTAAATATCTCAATAATCAGATTAATCTTATAGGCGCATTTAAGATCCTTCCATGTGGTAGAAGATAGCCTAACTCCTAAAAGAAAGAAAAAAATGCAAATTTCTTTTGAATCCCTGTAATACACACACACATATAAATACACATGCACACACATATGTATGTATATATATATAAACAACTATTCACTGAAATACTTTTTTAAGTACTTAATCAGCATATTAGTTTTATTTATTGTTATTCAGGATATTTAAAGTTACTCTACAGTATGGAATAGTGGCTTTGTCCAGTCTGTTGATTTGGGCCAACATTGTTTGTAGAAATTTGCATGTTGTATTTTGTACAGTACATCTACAGTGCTTTCGAGATTTTTAATCATTAATTTCTGAAGACTATATTTTAATTAGTCGCACTTATTCACCCTGAAGCTGCAGCTGGAACACAGTGTCACATTCATCGTGGACTTCAAATGTTCTGTTGCAGATAATGGAAAACCTCCTACACTGGTGACCAGCATGATTGACTACAACATGCCAATCACTATGGCGTACATGAAGCACATGAAGCTGCAGCTGCTAAACTCACAGCAAGATGAGGTAAACCGGAAACACCTGTGTTATGCATCACCCATGACTACGGGTTTGAGCATGGTGCCGCGTGAAGGCTGTAATTTATATCACCAGTGCCTCACGGACTTGGAAAGGGTATAAAGGTGCTCCAGCCAGGACGCAGCATCCCTGGATGAGTCCATCTTCCCTAGTGCTGTGTGAGATAGATTCGTTTTCTTACTAAATTGGCATGGAGGCCTGCTTGGCAAAGAGCTCACAAATCCTAAGCATCCTGACCCAGAAAGCAGCGAAGGACAGAGAACCTCTTAACCTGTCTTCTCTGAGAAACTAAAAAATCAATTTAAGATAATTTCCAGTTCAATCATGTCCCTTTCAGCCACATCTACATCTTTTAGGTCATTTTTCCTATGAATTATTATTTAATAATGTTTTGTTTAAACATCTGCATTTTTGAGAGAATTTGTCACAATTCTTTTTAATTACAGACATTTTCATATTTCAGATTAATATATTCCATTTGAATCTAGCAATGTACTGTCATATATCAGACTTCAAATTTATGTTTATTGGTATTCTCTAGAATTCTAGTTCTTATTTTGATAAAATAATTTGTGTTTGTATGTGTATGAGAGAGAGACAGAGGAGCAGAGTTTGGGTATGTGTTCTGTGTGTGTTTGTATATATGTACATGTATGTTTATGCGTGTATATGAGTTTGTGTGTGTGTGTCTCTTAGTTTTTGAGTGTGCATTCTTGTTTATGTCTCTGTGTGTCTATGTATGTGTGTATATGTGTTTGTCTGTGTATCTATGTATGAGTATGTGCATGTGTGTGTGTGTGTGTATGTGTGTAAACTACTCATATTCTTCATAAACCAGCAAAGGCAACCAATATACTGTATGAATTTAGTAAATCCTCATTAACGAGTCATCACCACTGACTAGCAGAAACATTCAGATTGTCTGTGCTGAAAACAAACCTTCAGGCTAGTAAGTTCCCTCCTTGAACTTTCTCTGTAAAATGAGATGTGGTTAAATATTTACTTTAAAAATACTAGATTATTTGTAAAATATGACCAAAGTCTATTAAAATTACGTTTGGGCTGTTTTTTTTTTATTTAATTAATTAATTATTTATTTATAAAAATTTCCACATCCTCCCCTCCTCCCCATACCCTCCCATTCCCTCCACTCCCTCTCCTCCTCCTTCTCCAGTCCTAAGAGCAGTCAGGGTTTCCTCCCAATACCCTCCCATTCTCCCCACTCCCTCCCCCTCCCTCCAGGACTAGGAAGGTGAACATACAAACAGACTAGGATCCCAAAAAGCCAGTATATGCAGACGAAACAAGACCCATTGCCATTGTCAATTTCTTCTCAGTCAGTCCCCATGTCAACCACATTCAGAGAATCCGGTTTGATCACATGCTTGTTCAGTCATAAAATTTAAATCTATCTTTTTGTTTTTTGCTGTACTTGGGCAAAGTTTTTCTTGAAACCTAGCCTTATTTTTCTTCCTTAGATTTGTGGTTCAATCTCTAAGAATATCTCTGAAGTGGCCATATTGCATTAAATATTACCAAATGGCCAACAATAACTGATTGACTTAACCATAATAAAGTCATTATACTAAAGACCTCAAAGTCAGATTTTTAAAATGTATCTGTTATGTCTGTTACTAAGCGAGAAACAACTGATACCACGGTCATTACAGAACTGAAAAATAATGTCTTATAGAAAAGTTACAGTTGCCAAATTATTTGTGGGAAGCTAATATGGAGGTCAATAAGCTTATTTCTATGCCCCAATTATGGTCAGTTTTGTGCCAACCTCACAGCCCACATATCCTGAGTCCTTCTGACTCTAAAGCATAATACACGTTTGAACTAAAAAGCAGAGCATTTAAAATTATAATTAAGGAAATTATCCTTATCATCACAGTTTGAAATTATTAAATTGAATGTATACTGTTTTAAAATATTCAAAGAAATTACTTATTATTAGAGTATTTACCAAATTTTAAAAACTGTAAGTACTACAAATTTGAGTAATTGAATAAGATAAGCCTTACTGAACCGAAACTCAAACAAGGTAATCTTGACTATAAGCTGTTTTTAAATTTGAATAAGAATTAATTGATTAATTTCACCAGTATTTACTGAGTACTTTTTAGGTACTCTTAGAAATAAATGAACAAAAATTCTGTATTTATGAAGCATGTGACAGGGAAAGACAATAACGAAAATAATCAGTAAGACTAGGCAAGTAAAAACATGTTTAAACTCTAAAAGAAGAAAGAAAAAGAAAGGAAGTTCAAAAAGAAATCTCTTCCACATTCAAATCAGTAGTAGTGTAGAACTCATCTCCTGCATTGAGGAACTGGGTTCAATGACAAGTAACCCCAAAAG
Source organism: Myodes glareolus (assembly GCF_982192425.1). NCBI lineage: Eukaryota > Metazoa > Chordata > Mammalia > Rodentia > Cricetidae > Myodes > Myodes glareolus. The sequence goes on from NC_142038.1 coordinate 64,318,002, forward strand.
TGAATAAACGAATGATCAAATGAATAAAGAGATGGATGACATCATCTGAGCAAAATTGAAAGAAATGAAATGTGTTGTTAGTTATATTATATTGCTGTCATAAGACACCATGGCCAAGACAACTTATAGAAAGCTCTTTGGCTTATAGTTTCAGAGTCTATGATGGCTGAGAGAGCAATGGAGTGGGCAGTAAATTGAGGGAGTCCCTCTTTAACTGCAAGCTCCAAGCAGAGTGCAGTAGGAATGGCATGTGGCTTTGAAACCTAAGATTTTGCCACCAATTATATATTTCCACTAACTAAATTATATGTCCTAAGACTACCTGGCCAGTACCACCAAATGGGAGCTATGTATTCTAACAGTGGAGTTTATGAAAGACTTTCTGATTCAAACCAACATAATCTTTTTCTTAGCCCATAGGCTCATTTTCATTCATATAGTAATATAGGATGCTTCTAGTCTAACACCAAAAGTCCCCAAAGTTTTTCAGTCTCAAGACTGTTTAAAAGCCCAAAGTCTGTTCTGAGACTCAAGGCAACTCTTAACTGTAAGTTCCTATAAAACAAAAGAAGCTAATTACATACTTCCAACGTACAATGATACAGAATATATATTACCAGAAGGGAGGAATCTGCACATAGTGCTGGGATACTGAACCAAAGCAAAACTGGAACATAGCAGGGAAAATATTAAGTCCTGCAGTTCCATATCCAATGTTAAAGGACGTGGATGGCTCAGTCCTTCCAGCTTTGCTTCCTGCAGCATATCTTTCTTCTTGCTCTGGGAGATTTTTCTTTAGAATGGACCACAAACAGGAGGTCTCAGATAGTGGTAGGTGAGTGGTGACAGAACCTGGTGAAATATTTTTCTGTTTTCTTCAAGTTCCTTAGTGATAAAGGAAGGAAGAGTAAGATTGTTGGAGAAGTTGTCAGAAGTTTAAGGAAAAAATGGAGAAGTTGAAATTTAGATGGTGAACAGTGAGGATATTTGATTCATGACCAGATACATTATGTAGGTAATTTAAATGAATGCTCACTAGAATGCTATTCATGTGGGGGCATGAATAGCATGAGGGAAAACCGAAACCAGTTATTTAAATATTATAAAAGATGTGGTCATATATGAGGACATCAGCCGTGTTCTGGAAACCCTGGACATTGGAGATAGAAATGGATGTGATGAAGAGGAGGGGCTTATAAGGATGGAAGGGGATAACAGAGAGTACGGACAAGCAGAGAATAATCAGAACATATGATATACTTGTATGCAGCTGTTGCTCAACAAAATTAATCAATAAATTTTTTTTAAAAAAGAGATTATATATTTGTAGTTGTTGGTGATGAATGTATAATAAATGATTATGGGAGCAACCTGGCTTTAAAGATTGGGAAGTTAGATCATTGAAGGAGCCATCTTGAAAGTCAAGATCAAGTCACTGAAATAGCCATGGGTTCTGCATAACCAGTTAGTGTGTGATGAAGTTTTAAAAAGACTCAGAAAAAAGGGACTGAGTTGCAGACAGAAGTGTAGTGGTCCCAGGCTGAGGTTAGGTTTCTTTGCTATGGTTTTGTTAAAATGTTTTATAAATGGATCCATACATTTAAAATGAATGCCTTGGGTAAGTGGTAACAGGGAACCTGTTCTATAGGTTTCATCTGTACTGTCTGATTTAATAGTTACAATTAACTCATTTTCCATTGTCATCTTGAAAAATCCAAGGTTTTCACTAGCAAAACAAATAAGTTGCTTAAACCAAAATTTATCTGATATTGGATCTCAATGTCCAGCTCATTTATAACACATGCATTTTATTTATTGTTATTGATTTAAAATAGCTGATATGAGATATCATATCTCATAGATATGAGATCTAGCCTAGAGAGGAATAAAGGTAAGTAGATTTCAGGTACTGATTTAGTATATATAATCCTTAAAAGTTAGTGGATTACCACAAATTATTACCTCTTATTATTCCATGGGTGAAAAATTCAGAATGAACTTCTATGAAAATTCTTTCTGTTACTCAAGGACAGTCAATTACACTATCTCAGCAGATATACTAGTCCGGATGGTACGAAAACATTTCATTTAATATCTAGGTCAATAAAAATAACATAAACTCATTATTCTTAAAAATAAAAAGAGAAATGCATAGCTCTATGATGATTCTTTCTTGTAATCATTTTTAAAAGGATTTATTATTAGAAAATTTTATATATACATGCAAAGCATTTTGTATATGTTTGTCCCCTTTGCCTCACAATTCCCCTCAGGTATTCCTTTGTCTCACTCTCTCTTAGTGTTTCTATTATTGTGAAGAGGTACCATGACTCTTATAAAGAAAACTTTTACACAGGAAAGCATTTAATTGGGGCTGGCTTACAGTTTCAGAGCTTTGGCCCATTATCATCATGGTGGGACTTTTCATCATGCCAGCAGACATGGTGCTAGAGAAGGAGCTGAGAATTCTACATCTTGATCCAAAGGCAGCACAAGGAGACTAAGACATTGGGCATGGTTTTAGCATATGTGAGACCTCAAAGCCTGCCTCCACAGGAGCATACTTCCTCCAACAAAGCCACACCTACTCCTAATAGTGCCACACTCTCTGGGCCAAACATTCAAGCACATGAGTCTATAAAGGCCACACATATTCAAACCAAACACACTCCCAATTTCTTGTCTTCTATTTTATCCCGCTGAGTTCAATTAGTGATGCCTCTGTGTGCAACAATGTAAGGACATTCACTGGAGCCTAGGCAGTCTACCTAGTACGACATGGCTGACTCTTTTGGTAACCTCCCTCTGCATATCTAGCTAACCTAGGCATACTCAAAGCATGTCTCTCTTAAGAGAGCCAGGTAAATTTTAAAATTAACTGAATATGAGAAAATTTTATGATAGTATGAAAAGATCTAATCTCCAAATTATGGGTATAGAGGAGAGAGTAGAAAATAATAATTATCAAAAACTTTTAGAAGACATTGCTTTGCTCTGATAAAGTTTCAGGGATGTAATATAGGAAGAAGTCTGAATATTAGGATATTTAACATACTATTACTGATAGTGAATTACTGGATAAATTTCCAAGACTAATGATGAAAGATTATCAAATTCTCACTGCCCTGTATTGTAGCAATTGGGTCGCTTATTTACTATGGTGTAGACTTGGCCTTCAATTTGTGTGTAGAGAAAAGGCATGTTCAGAAATGTGGAAATGAATTTTCAGTAATATTTAGATAGATAAACCATGGTGATATCTCAATCCATAATATATATATATAATGGACTTACCTGAACAATTGCCCCTGATTATATTACAACACCAAGCAGTTGCTTGTGTAGAAAGTTTCACACAAGTGGTTTAAAAATGATCCTGGATTAACAACTACATAATAATAAAAATCACACTTTCTAGTCTCAGAAAAGCTTCTTTTAAAAATTTAACACTTAGAAGTCTTGCTTGTTTTTCTCTGATTATAGTATGATTTATTTCCATGCTGACAAAAATAATAATTTTACACTCTGTAAATATTAATTCTGTAAAATTCTGTAAATTTTATTTCATTAGAAAGAATAATTTAGTTAGAATGGGAAAGTAATTGCAATAAAATTATAGAATGAGTGTTATGCTTTTAGTTGAAACTGCATAATTACGCATTTATTCAGGTTGTATAAATATGTAAAAACCAGTATTTGAAAACAAGAGTTATGATAAACCACTTATACTTCATAGGGTAATATTAAAGGAAACTAATTTTTTTGATAATTTACCAATGCTAATAAATACTTTAAAGTTAGTATTTTTATAGAGCAAAACTGTGTGGCTAGTGTGCTGGTAGGGTTTTTTTTCTGTCAGTTTGACACAAACTTAGACATATCTGAGAAAAGAAGTCTCAATTTAGTAAATGCTTTCATCAGATTACTTGTAGGCAAGGCTGCGGGGCATTTTCTTGATTAATGACTGATGAGAGACGGATTAGTCCACTGTGGGTTGTATTCTCCCATATAGGAAAAAAAGACAAACTAAGATTTCATGGCGGGCAAACAAATAAGAACTGCTTCTTCTGGTCTTTGCTTCAGTTCCTGACTGCAGGTTCCTGCCTTGACTTCCCTCAGTGGGCTGTGACTTGAGATATGTGAGCAAAGCACATCTTTTCAGTTCACAACTTGCTTTTGTTTGTGGTCTTTATTCACAGCAATAGAAGCCAAATTAGGAAAGAAACATTTAACAAGAAAGTTTGGTAATCTTTTGTCCAAATTTCTAAAAATGTATGCTGATAAGTATCATTTAATGATGAAAAATTTGTACTAATTATCTACAATGCTCAGCAAATTTTGCAGTCATTTCACAGAACAGGGAACATGATTAGGACTTTGCATCTTGCCCTTCTTTATACAAACAGACACACACACACACACACACACACACACACACACACACACACATTTTACATGTACATAAATCCTATAGAAATAATTTTATCTCATTAGCTATTTGTGTTATGTGTAAGAAATACTTGATCAAGCATGACAGTTCAGCAGGTACAAGGCGTTGACTGCCAATCTTGCTGACCTGAGTTCAGTCCTCAGGACAGATGCCCGAGATGGAAGGAGGCAAAGGGCTCAGGCAAACTCTCTTCTGGGTGTGCAATAATGACCCCCAGGAAAAATATTAAATGTTGAATATTTAAAATATTTACTTACAAAAACATTTATTAAAGTTGGAAAAGTTGCTCCGTGGGTAATGTATTCGCCTCGTAACCATGAAATTTGAAGTACCCCAAGGTTGAAGAAATCACTTCTTTAAATAGGAAAAGTTCTTAATTTCCTTTTTTGAACAACACAAAACCAAGAGCATCTTGTAATCAGCAAAGAAATTACTTTGAAGTATAATGACAAACTCTTTGCTTCAGTGAAATTGGACCTGAGCATCCTGCTTTCTAAGAGACGTTTTCTTGATGAATGGTGATGACTACACTTCTCTGTAGTTTAAGGACAGATGTTTAGACTTCTTGTTAGGGATTGTGCTGGTTTAGTACATTAATGGTTGTAGATTCCCTCCCAATATGTGTGACTTCACTAGCACTGAGTAGTTAGCTTGGGTTCCAGTACCAGGCATGTTTTTCCTTTTGATAAGTAGGTCCTTGTCCAATTAGGAGCTGTTCATTGTCATCCAAGGATGCATGCCATTACTGCATACTTACTGTGTCATGCTGGTAGTTGATTTGGTCATAGGTATCATAACTGGGTAGGACTGTTAGTTGCCCCCTCCTTTGAAAGTTTGCAAGACTTCAATCCTAAACAAAAACCACAAGAATGTGGAGATTTGAAAAAATAGTCTTCCCTAGGAAAGAGCACACCAATTGTTTACTCAATACCAAGTGATCAGATCCTGAAAACACACATATAAGTAACATACAGAACAAGTAGGCAATACTTGAGAATGTACATGAGTATACTCATACATATATGCATATAACAAATGGTAAGGGAAAAAAGGTTATTAATTTGAAACAGAACAATGAGAGGTGTTTGTGAGGGTTTGGAGGAAAGAAAGAGTAGAGAGTTATGTTGTAATTACCTTATAATCTCAGAAATTATAAAGCATACCAATCTCAGTTCATTAACTCTTCACACAACTTTTTTTCTGACTTATCTATTTGGTAGCCATTTTTGTGACCTGGTTTTCAGTGAAAGAGTTTTACACCATGTTATATAGAACACCTTTTGTGATTTCAGTGCTCTCTCTGCCTATAAAATAGCTTTGCATAATTTAACTACATAAATCATTTACCACTCCTCTATGGACCACCTATCATCCATATATAATTTATCTATTTATCTGTCATCTATATACCATATGATTTATTTATTTAGTATCTACCAACCTATCCATGATCTACCACATACCTTTCACCTATGTACCCTCTATAATTATCTATCATTTATCAATTTATCTATCTATCTATCTGTCTGTCTGTCTATCTATCCATTCATCTTATCTGTCTATCTCCATCATCTTTCACCTATCTATCATCTATCATATTTATTTGTAAAAGATGTTAAGAATTCCTTCTCTATATCAAATACATTGAATTCATACATATATCTTGGTTTATTATTGGAATCCATTGTTTGCTTATGAAAAATTATCACTACATTATATGATCTGTGCTTATAATTTTTACTGAGTCATTTTGCTTTTAGTGAAACTTAATTTCCTTTCTACCATATTTATGGTCACCTCTTTTAAGACAAATTTATTAAGAACATTTTTATTTTAATGTTCAGGCTAATTTCTAAATTTCTTCTTCTCTAAACACATTATTCTACCTTTACAATGGTACTGTGCATAATACATTATTTATGTATTCAAAATCCTTGACATATAGTTAAGGGAGAAATGATTTCATCATTTACTGTTCCAAACATTCATCAGTGAGTATCACATTCAGAATCTGATGATTACTGACTGGATAACCTCTGATGCAGAACACGTCAAATGGGGGAAACACAAGTCAAATAATCCCAAGCTAACTCCAAATCGAGTATACTGAGGTTTTTCTCGATTATAAAAGAAAACTCATAGAACAGGAACAGGGGTCCAGCATTTAGGTGTAGAGCACAGGAAAAGGGCAGGGACTAGTGGGCGGGACTGTGGCATTGGTATCCCAAAGTCACTCCTCAACCTGGTCCAGCCTCTCAAAGGCCGTTGGCTGAAAGAGGTCCCCCATCAAACTTCTCATTAACCACACAGACAGAATAGTTATTATTAGCACACAGTTACATTTTATGGTGCCTAACTTTATTTTCAAACCATTTCAGGACGAAAGTTCTATAGAAAGTGATGAATTTGATATGAGTGATTCAACACGGATGTCAGCCGTGAACTCTGACCTTAGCTCGAATCTGGAAGAAAGAATGCAAAGTCCCCAGACTCTCCATGGCCAGCAAGATGGTAAGCCTTTCATACTGAACAAATGAATAAACAGAGCACTAAAGCCCAGCAATGAGTAAGAATCTATTAAAATCTGAGCCACCTCTTCATTCTTGTGTCCATTTAAAAAAATCTGTTTCTATGGAGACTTTTTCTGAGCACTTGGGGTATGTCATCCACTTTATTATTTTTAGATTTAAGTACTCTTTTCAAAATTAAAGTGTTAGACTGATTTATAAAAAGATGTTATGAAATCCAAGCACATCCCTGTTTTTCTCCTCAAATATAGAATGTGCTGCAGGAGAGTATTTGGATGTCTATCATGATGGTTTCTTATATTATCATTTATTTTTGAGTATATCAAGAGTTTAAAGATGATTAAATTTTCTTTGACCTAACATCCTTGTCCCAAATATAAAGTACCATATATTAAAGGGCAATCTCATCATAGAGATACTGTAGGAAACACTTGCTTTGCTTTGATCCTGAGCTCCTGACCAAAGGGAAGGAAGTAAAGATTGTCATTTTCTATCCCAGAATCCCAGGAAGATTCCTAACTCTTCCCACTGTTGATCTGGGGAAAAAATCTGAATATTATAGACAAATTCAACTGAAAGTCAGTGCTTTAGGCTCTAAAAACTTCAAAAGCTCTGCAATTTCTGTCATTGTAAACATCAAATTTGATACAAGTAAATATAATAGTAGGTGTAAAATGAACTTCTGTAAACAGAAACCAGAGAATTTAATTGTTTTATTAGTTCAGTCATGTATATGTTCGCATGACTCTTTCAACTGGTAAGGTTTTTCACTACATTAGTAAATAGGAAAAAAAGTTTTTCTTGATTTTTTTATGTTGTTGTTTTTTGTTTTTCATGAAACTTGATATTAAAACCTATCTTTAAAAGTTGCCAGTGTTTCAGGATGGTTTTACATTCAATCGACATCATAAAGACTTAAGATATCCCTTGTGTTAAATATGCAAATGTCCCCACATTTCTCTTTCCCTCATTTTAGAAGAGTGTAAGTGAGTGGAAATCACATCATCATGATTAAAAAGAAAGAGACTGTTGTCAGCGACTTCAAGATTATGTCTGACTTGCTATACAGTAGAATAGCTGCTCAGAAAAATGGGCTTTCATTTGAGAAAATGATAAAGAAATTCTTGTCACTTTGTTATAAAATAGATATTCCTCACATATTAATGATGCCAGCACCACAGAATAATTGATATAGGCATGTTTGTGTATATGTGCATATCAGTTATTATATATATATATATATATATATATATATGCTGCAATCAATGCAATTTACCTGTTTATATTCTCATTCTTTTCATGTATAATTTTAGAGAATATAGAGAATGTACATTTCAGAGTGATGCCTCTAATTATGAAAACTCATTGCTTTCTTGATTTGAATTACCATATGTAGATCTTCGCTAGGGCACACCTCCTGTGATGAAAAGCTATACTGATTTAATAAGATGCATGAAACAGTGTCCAGTATTATCTCTGGGGAAAACACTTTGCTGTGTGTTGATGCCTGCTGCATATGAACCTTGGTTGATCTTCACTGACCTCCTCCCAACCCTCCTCTTAGACATTAGGTGCTCTGCCTCACATTACCCATTGTGTTTTCCTTGGTTTCATCTCTCCTAGAGCATGAGAGGTTTCTCCCTTCCTCATAGATCATTAGGACCTTGATCTGATAAGATCATGAGACCTTTGCTTCCTTGTCATCTCTGTGAGCTCCTGGCCACTTAACTCTGTCCTCCTACTCACCACTTGGGAGAGTGAATCTAATAATGTTACTTACAATTCTTTTGCACCCACAAGAATCCTCAGTTTTCTTTTTCAAGGCCTGATATCTATAAAAAGACGTCTTCCTAAGGTCCACCTCCCTCTGTCTATCTCCTAATTGCTAATATTCTTCAAAGAACTCATTACCATATGAAACTACATTACTTTCTCATTTATTACCCTTTCTCTTCTGTTTTGCAAGAATTATTAATTCATAAGTCTTCTCATACTCTGAGTTTCCTGTCATGTGCTCCATTTCAGATAGTTCTTACATGTTCCATCATTTAAATAATTAAAGTGTAGTTTTCCAGCATAATTATGGTTTTCAAAATGAATTTTATATATTTTCTTTTCTTTTTCCCGATAATGGAATTCTCCTAAGTAATTCATGCTACCGCCACACTGTGTAATTATTTTTACCCCTATGTGCATATGTGTCTGTGCACACAAACACACAAACACTTACATACACTTGTACTATTTTATCATACTTGTTTTATATTTATAGTATGCTCTTTATCTTGTGCCTTTTTTACCTAATTATCCTTCTTTTATAAGATTATAAGTTTGTATATGTGTGTTTATTGGCATGTGTCTATAAAATATTGTGCATGCCAACATATATATGTGTATCTTTGTATATAATGGTAAACAAATAACTAAATGAAATATTTAAAGGTCATAGCCCCAATTTTCATGTAAGATATAATATGAAGAAATGAAAATGATCTATCTAGCTTGTACGAGAAACCATTTTGCTCTTTAAAAATAAGAATTTATAGTAATAACATTTTAAATATATGTGTTTTTTAAAAGTTACTGTGATGTTTTAAGTTCTAAGTCTAGGTTAGTTTGGGATATATTACTTCCTTGTGGATGATGTACATTAGTTTTTGGAGTGTCTGAGAATGTAAGGACTTGGGACGTAGCTAATGTAATTTTGGGCGAGCATCCTAATGTGAGTCCAGTGTAGAGGACAGAGCTTCTCAGCCTTTACACGGTTGATTCCTGACTCACTGGACGGATTTCTAGCGGCCTCTATACAGCTACTGACTACATGTTAGTCACATGTGTCCCCTTAGAGACAAGTGTGACATCTCCAGATATGACAAAGACATCTTTTGTGGCTAGGGTTCAAACGGTTCTACAGTTCCAAACAGCTAGATTCTGTGCTGGCTGTTGAGGAGAAAGCACAGGGAGATGTTTTAAAGAGAAGTTTGGAGAAAGAGTAGGAAGTATGACACAGTGGGCATCTCTGAGGATGGGGATATTCTAGGATCATGCTGCTCCATATGGTGGTCACAGTCCATACTGTGGACTCAGCAGATGGCTAGTCTGAGTGGGGAGCATTTCAATATGAATAGCATATAATTTAAATTTAAATAGCTGCACATGGTATCAGACAGTGAAGGGTACTATTGTCTTGTTACCGAGAGCTCCTTTGTCTGTACCTATAAATCAGATGTGTCTAAAATATTGAGAGAAATTGTGATATAAACTCGTATTTTAATAATTGGCTAAAAGTTACATTTTACTGTATCTAAAATCTTTTATTATCCTTGTATTTTATGCATGTTATTCCATTTAACAGAGTTCCATGCAGTCCAGGCTAGCCTCAAATTTCTAGTCCTCCTGTCTCAGCCTCACTATCAACTGAAAACTAACCAAAGTGATTTTTAAAATCTGAACAAACAACAATGTTAGAAGTTAGAACAAACTGTTCCAGTTTCCTTTAGCATCAAGTTGAAAATCTTTGCTGAAGAGACTGAAGTAGTATGCTGTGGCCTTTTGAAATTCCAGAAATTGTAACATGGGCAGGCTTACATAATGTCTTTATTGAGCATCATATAAAATGGAAACTGAAAATTAAAGTCTTTTTATTTTATTTTAATTTGTCTATGTTTATAGAAGATTTGAAATCTAGTCATCAAATTCTGGTATATTGGGGAGAGGGAAGAAAGGCAGGAAAATGTCTTGCACTGGGTCAGATAATTAAGCAAAGGTCAAGAAGACTGATACTGAATGAAGAATTTATGATGGACTTATTTCACAGTCAGTGTAGAATAGTTTCTTTGGCTCATTTGCAGTCCATGTTGCTTCCCTCACTTAGTAAAAACCATAAAGATAGGAAATACATAAACTCTGATTAAAAAGAAAACAAAAATATAAGAAATATGTGAAAACCATGGTCTTTGCATAAGAAACATTTTACTCCTATTTTTCGTTTAAAGAAATCACGTGTCCATGTTTAAATAATTTAATAGGCTTAAAAGAATATTTTTGGGTTACAGTCACCTAAAGACTATGATTACATTTGAGTTTGCTTAAATTGAGGAAGTGTGTGGTCCTCAGAGTTGCTCTGGAGGCCAGGGAGCTTTTTGTGAATACAGCTTGGGCATGCAATGGCTGTGGTTCAGTTTCAGGAAACATCTCCAGAGCTCACATACACTGCCTCCTGGAATCTGAGACCGTCTGTTTGTTACTTTCATCCTTTGGTACCCATTTAAACAGATCCCAGGTAAAAATGCCATCCAGTGAGTTCTTCCCTTCGACATCTCAGATGCTATGATTCCTCGAGCAGCAGCAAACCGCCTTTCCTCCTCGGAGCTGTTATTTTGCCTGAAGTGTCTGACACTTGCTTTCGGAGGGTGCCTGGTACAGGGTAGCTGACGAGAGTATCTGCCCTGGGAGCAGACTTGAAGCTGCGGTTTAATGACGCATTTGATTCCCGTTGGTAGGGTCATTTTTTTTTTTCCTACAAAGCAATCTACTTGGTTTCCTAAATTAAATACTGTACTGTGAACTACTTCTGATAAATTTTTTGTAAGTGGATATTTGTACCCGATTTAAATCAAAAGTTTTACAACAGATTTTTCTTATTGTAGTCACAGTGAGTTGTTGCTTTTTTTTTTCAATTTTTCCTTAAAAAAAAATAAGAAGGTTGTCAATGAAAGCTGAGGTACATCCTTATAATTGTCTGCTTTTCATATTAATCAGCTTTAAAACCGAAGGTTTACAGCAGAAAACGTGTATTTCTGCTCTTAACACCTCCTATTATTAAACAATAACTTCGTGAACACAGCGTCCTTAGGTCAGTGCTGTGACTGTGCTATGTCAACCGAACCAATGCAGCAAAGCAGGGGGCTTGTTGTTATTCTTAAGGTTTTTGTTTGTTTATTTGTTTTGTTTTTGGCAAATTGGGTTTTGTGTTATGTTTGGTGTGGTCATGCAGGGACACATCCTCAGAAATGTGTCACTAAGTGTCTGTACCATTGCGTGAACATTGGAGCACTCCATAAATGAAGGCAGCTATGCTGTCCCTGAAGGATGTGATGTTATGGGAACACCATCACATACGTGCTTTTCCATCTACCGAAGGTTATGTCACTCATGACCATTTCATTACTGGGTCAACAACTTTTTAACAGTATCTCTGTGTGTCGAAATGTTGAAAAAAGAAAAGAAAAAAATACATGCAGATTCATTTTCAACAGTCACTTCAACTTTCACCAAAAATTAACTTTTAAAACATGTAAAATATATATTCCATAATTTATTGTTCAATAATACATTTGATAATTTTGTTAGCATTTAGAAATGTGTGATTCATTGACTAGAGTTAAATTTCGTATTTCATCAAAATATGTGCTTTATAAAAATGCTTTTGATATATTCCAACTGGTCAGGTTATTTTATTTTCTATTTAAAAAAACATTACATTGATTTTAGTGGCTAATTCAAATACAAACACTATACTGTAAAGTGCATATGTAATTATATATGCATATGTGTGATCTTACAACAATCATGGTTAACTATATATAATAAATTGTGATGTGACTTAATACCTATGTCACTACTAAGAAGATGTAATTAGGAATATTAACTTCAGAAAAAAATAATTAAATGATAGAATAAAATATGTTATGTGCGAAATGGTGGCATAAATCTGCTGTCTCGGCATACAGGAGATTAAGAGTAGAGAATAAAGAGTTAAGACCAGTCCAGGCTTCATAATGAAATCTTAGCCCCTAGAACATAAAAAAATAGATAAAATCAGCTTTTTTCCTCATTGAAGCGGTTAGTTTCTCCTTGCAGTAACATTATAGCATGATAAATTGTCCACATTGTATTATCTGCTAAGATTGTAGAACGGATAGTCTATCTTAATGGGGTAGGTATGTGGTGGAAGGCAGCTGGTCAGAGAGAGATGACTTTTGATACTCAGTTCCCTTTTCCTGTATAATCAAAGATTCCAGACAACAGGGTAGTGTTGCTCACATTCAGAAATGTTCTTCCTTCTTAAGTTAAACTTTTCTGGAAATACCCTCAGTGACGCACATAGGTCTGTCTACATGGTTATTCTAAACTCAGTCAAGTTAACCATGAAGATTAACCATTATATCTTGTGTTACTTATGCCCAGGTTATTATGGGAATAAAACATCTGGGTAATTTTCAGGATCTAGTGCTTCTAATTCCTTCCTTCTGAATAGAAGACACAGTTTGCCTACAAGACTGAGTTCCTGAGTAAACATTTAGAAGACAGTTTCTGAGATTTCAGCATCCTTACTTTGAATACCCTCTGGAAAAATTAATCCAGACAAAGTCCACTGAGTCCTGTATGGTCTTGTTAGATGAGCACATCTCAACAAGTCTCTCTTAGAGGACGGGAATTGCTACTTGGCATTACTTGAGTTCTTCCTATAGTAACATACTAATAAGAGAACGTTCCCCCAAATATTAATGTAGAACAGTAGCCCTAAAATATGTTCTTAAGAAAACTATTTAAATATTTTTATATTGTTTTCAGCTTTTTTCTTTTCTATAGTAAACAGCTTCTTTGAGTCAATTTGCTTCCTTATTAGGGATTTCTGCCTTTTTCAAAGACATACATTCCATAAAATACATCCCAAATAGTACAAGTACTTTAGTGTTGGGTAGTCAAAAAGAAAATAAATATCCTATTCAGAGGTATAATTCTAAAAAGTAATTATTTGGACTTTAAATAGACTGTGGACAAGAGTAAGGGACAAGGAATTAATCATCCCCATCCATTGTACATGTGAATGGAATCCTAGAATGGTTAGATAATACAAAAATAAACATAAGGTGTCAGAACTATATGAAACTGTCCCATTCCATTGGTCCATTCTAAAAGCTCTAGAGTACCCTGACCTTTAAGAATACCAAATTAAATAGTACTTGAAATTGAGTGCATTTCTATTTCAGTTAGCAGCAATACCTATACAAGTGGAATGACAATAGCCCTGGGGAAATGTGAATGGCGTGGATTAAAAATAGAATGTTCTGTTTGCGTGATGAATCAGAAAGTAGAAAGAGAGAAAATCAGGTCCTACATTTTCTTCTATCCCAATTTAGACTGTGTGCTTAACTCACAGCAGAAATCTCCTGCATTAAAATTTATCTTAAAATGTAGAGCCTGTTGCGCTGCTGTGTAGGGTCTTTAAAGACCTATGAAACTAGATGGACGTGTAGGAGCCGAGGCTTCCAACCTACTTCTCTCCAGCTCCCCATTGCTACCCCAGAGTTCCACCATGACAGCCATGCCTAGTGCAAAGTCTCCTGCTCAAACGCGGTTCCTCCCAACACTGGCTAAGTTTCTTTCAGAAGGAGAGGTTGTGTAGGGTTCATCTCTGTTCTTCCTTATGACAATTGCCATGGGTTCTTTTATAATTTATGAAAATGCCTCTCTAATACTAGGAAATGTTCAGTCCATTTGGGATTATTTGCTGAAAATTGGACACACTGGATGTAAATTGAGAACATGCACGTACAGAGATGACATACAGCTATGCAATGTTTATGCACAATCCTCTTCTACTGCTCAATGGGTCTGTAAGAGACTTTTCAGTAAAACAGGCTCCTGACTAAAATTGCATCCAATTTGGCTAAATATGGTAGTTTCGTGAATTTTAAGTCATATAAACCGTAATAAATGCATCCACTGCTCAACATTTAATTTAGTTAGGAAATCTAATAAAACATGGTTTTAATAAGAATGATGTAAAACTATACTTAGTGGGAAATTAAATTTAGTGGTTAATTTTTTATGATTCTGAGTTTTAATTAGAAAACCTATTAAAAGTGTTTTTAGTCTGAATGTCAAATTCCCTTAGAGTCTCCTGTTGATGTAAGTCGGATTGTTCCTTCTGCATTTAAAAATTTTTTACTTAGCAGTTTTAAGGTTTTTCTGCAAGTTTTGTGTGAACTAAAAGGTTTTTTTTCAGACAAAAATGTAATGTAATTAGCTTTAAAATTAAACCTGTTTGTAAACATGGTTTTCTTCTCCATGTTTAAATCCCAAACATTTCTGTATTTAAAATACCTGAAAATACTACAATCCTGTCATTTTGTTCTCATCAATTTTCTAAAATACCAAAATTAAAATTATTTGCTTGATGAATTTATTTAATTATTTTTTGAGTCAAGGTAGTTTAACTAATGAAGCTTTTAGAATGTACTTTTAATGGAAATTGCTCTATAAATAATTAGATTATAATTTTCAGCAATAGATACAAAATATAAGTAATATAAAAAGCAAGCAATTAGAAGGTAATTTACTATGAATTCTAAGCAATTTTGATTCTTAAATCTGTTAACTATATTTGTGTGTGTGCACTTGCATGCACATGCATATTTTATCATTTGAAATTCCTTGTAAGTGCTGATTATGTTTCTAAAAGCAGAAGGAAGAAAAATTTGCCTTATATCTAAATCCTAAATATTAAAAATAGCTTATATTTACTTAATTCTACATTTCCTTAAATTGTGTTTTCAAGGTTCTTACATTTGTCTTTCTTGTAGCTGCAATGATAAGTCTGCTATTCTCCCCCAAGTTAAAATTCTGCCACATAGGGTCTCTTTCATATTATGTACATGGTTGTCACATTAATGAGTACTTACAGAAATACCTTGTATTTCCATCTGAATCTAGGATCATGCCATGCCCCAAAGGCTAGCCCCTCTTAGCTAGATCACACTCCTTTGACTCAGGGAATGAGGCTTAGGACCAGGCTTACTTTGACACACCTGCTTAGGTCAACAAAGGATGTTATGACTTGGGAATTTTGCTTCCTGCCAAGTGATCTTGCAATATTGTATTTGAGGTTTGTTGATATTTTCATGACCACATTTCCTAGTCTGTGAATGACTGCACAAATCAGCACCCTGAGAGATGACAGACTCCTGCTAAAACTGAGAAGCAGATTCAAGACCTGTTCAGTCTGAATATTAAGTCATGTGTGTCTCCCAATGTACAGGTAAAAAGTTCTCATGACTCTTAGAGAAGACATGTTCTGTGCTTTTATTCAGGGGTGTGTGTGCCTGTGTGTGTGTGTGTGTGTGTGTGTGTGTGTGTGTCTTGAGATGGGTTCTGGCTATGAATCATTGACTAGCCTATAACTTTCTGTAAAACCCAGGCTACTCTCAAACTCGAGGTAATTCTCTTGTCTCAGTATGCCAATTGCTGTGACTAGTCATGAGCTAGCATGCTTGGCTTGCGCAAACACATTCTGAGTCTATCTGTAAGCCATTCTCTGAGCCTTATTGCAATATGAGAACAACCTAGGTTTCTCTTACATGATTGTCTTGAGCATGGGTTTCCTTTTCTCTAATTTCTAGTTCTCTGGTGTTAATACCACACAACTGTATTTTATAAAATTTCATAGAAAGGCAAATTAATGGTGTATTTCTTTACCATTCTCTTGTGCTCCTTTGAATCAGCTAGCTACTATTAAAGAAAAGAAGAAAGGCAAACAACTTTACTCCTTAGGCAGTTCAGCAACTCAATAAGTTTAGTGTTGAATAAGGCTTTGAAGCTAGAGTTGTATGACAGCTGAGCAAACAGTTTAATCAACCTCAACACAGAGGTAAATTGACCATAAAAATCTTTATTTACTGGGTTGATAAAGATCGTAGTAAGATTGTGGGTTGATAAAGAGAAAGGGTAGCTGGAGGATATTGAAGAAAGGGACTGGAAGGATAGTTCATTGTATTTATTATAAAATTGCAGGTTAATTGTTTTCTTATCAGTCTCATGTCTCCATGTGACTGGGTGTGCTTTGGAGCCGAGAAGCAATCCTATCCTAGTCATCTTTGCACACTGTGTTAGGATGAGACAGCCTGAAGACTAAACTCATATCTGAGCTGAAACTGTTCTGATGTTTCTTCCCCGTCTGCTTGTCTCTGTAGTAAGATAATTTCCATTTTTATTCGGTGTCTTTCGACCAAGAATTTAGTGACACATGCTTTCTGTGTTTACCTCCCTGATCCACCTCCAAACAATGAAACAGTAAAGTAGTGTATGATCTTAACTGAGCTCTTTAAGAAAACAGTGTGAAGAAACTGTTAAATCAAATAATTTATTAGTAATATTTTATGAAATATTACTCTTAATAAATTAACTATTCACATCAATGTGTACAAGTTTTGTACTATATCCATCATAAATTTATTATGAAACAAACAAAACAATTACAGAATAAGAAAGTGAAGTGAGACTAGATGGGCTTGTGCCTACTCTCCCAGCAACATTTGCAGTCTACTCTATGTGAGAATTATCATTTTCTCTGTATCTCTGAATGAGTTTAATACTCTTTAGTTGGTAAACATGGACTAAAGGGTTATAGGATGATGGAAGGCTTATCTCCCAGACATTTGAGTATCTTTCTTGCACACATGAAGAGCGCTCAGAACGCAGGGAGATTGCTGAAGGAACAGGCTGAGTTTATTCCTGCAAACACAATCCAGGACGCCCTACCTTCTTTCCCTTCCATCTACCATGCATTGGTGAAAAAACAAATGTGGTTAAAATCCATAGGCAGTATGAAACCTCACAGTTATCTCATGAAAGTTATCGAGGGCAAACTTTCCTTCCTCATTATGAATACACTTACCCCTTTGGGTCTTGAAAGTAGGGACGCGTGCATATTAGTTAATTTTTTATTTTGGACCAAATAAGATAAACAACCTAAATCAAACACTTTATTTGGACTCTTAGTTCGCAGAAATCAGACCACAATCATTAACTCTATTGATTATGGGGTCCCAGTGAGGCAGAAAAATCATGTTGGAAGGAACCCATGGCTGAGGCTACTCACCCCATAATGGACAGGATGCAGAGAGAGTACAGGAAAGGTCAAGGGACATGCTACCATGTCTGCCGCAAATACCATTCTATTATGACTTAACCTAGGCATTCATTCATTCAGTAGAACAAAAAATCTCATGAGTGGATCAGCTCTGGAAGTGCCCCCACAAACATGCCCAGTGGTGCACTTACGAAACTCACAGGCATCTCTCGATTTATACAGTTGACAGTCAGGATAAAGAATCAGGACTGAGCACAAGTGTGCACAGTGAGTAATGAGAGGAGAGAGAGCAGAGGGTGACAGGAAAACGTAGGAGCAGAAGTAGGAAAGAGCAGAAATCAGAGGAAGAAAGGAGAAAGGAACAGAGGAGGAAAGAAGTGGACTGAGAAAGCCAGCTGAGAAGAGAGATGGTTCAGCAATAATTGTTACTTTCAACTTTTCCAAAAGGAATATTTTTCATTCTTATTTTTTTGTACTTTTAAAAATTGCTTCACTATGTATTTGATGCCCTGAATTATCAAGATCGCTTCCAGAATTCTGAAGTTTTTTTAATTGAGTATCTTCAACTAGTCTTTCAGCATAGATACTTATTTCACTAACATATTTTTACTTTGAGATTATAAAAGCTTGAGAATAGCTCTTAGCATTGCACAGAATAAGGAGCTCAATGTATCAAGGCTTAACTTTGTCTTTATCCAATATATGACAAGCCATGGAAATGAGACCATAATTTTCCATACAGCGGAGTTGGTACACTGAATGCTTAGCCTAGCGTCTTCTCGTAGTCTGCGAAAGTGTACACAATCTTGTAGGCAGCAACATCAGTAGCTTTTTCTTCTAAACTTTCACCTGCTCAGATCTTTCAGTCAGAAAAATATACCTAAATTCTCTCATCGTATAACTATAAAGTCAGATATTTTTGAAGTTATTTCTAACAAAATATGAGCATAGATGATGATGGAAGTTCGCCTTTCTTGATTGTATATTACCTGTCACATATGACTATAGAGTTAACTTGGTAAATTTATTATAAACTACAAAGAGGCTGTTATTTTCTTGATACAGATGAGGAAATGCAGGTTCATTAATTAAACTATTATCTCCATAACTTGGAAGCGCTAGAAGCATGATTAAGAGTACACACACTCCGCTTCTGAAGAACTTGGCATCAAATATGAGTTTCATGAGTTCCCAATGCCCTCCTCTGTACCTACTCCAGTCTTCACCGCTCTGTAGCCTGTCAGTCATCGCACCGCCCTCATGCATCTGAACGTATAATTAATGGTCCAATATCTTCAGGCAGCGTATGCTTTTGAATCCACCTGTATAATGACTCCTTTGAAAGATTTGCATATTCTCCCAGTTGACACCTGCATTGATCTTTATTTTACTCCACAGTATAGATCACTCAATGTTATTCCTAGCCGTGAAAATCTATTGGTCCCGGATAGTTTTCCAAAGCAGAAGCAAACTTGAATTCTGTTTATTTCAACAAGATCTCTTGGCAATAATTGCTCTGTGTTTAACATTCCTATTTCTTTTTATCTGTCGAAAGTGAAATTGACTTCTGACAATTCGTTCATCCTTCTCTATTCTTCCCCTGTGTAGAAAGGACAATGAAAAATTGTGTCTGGTTTCCTTTATTGCCTTTATTGGTTTGAATTTTCTCGTTTCATTTTACTATGCTTTATTCTAAATAATGGGACCAGGCTTTGGCAGAAAATAGAATAAAAACACTTTCATTCATGACTATATACTCATGCCAAAATGATTAACATTTTCTCATAAGTCTTTTATTTTAATGGTTTTGAGCTTTGCCTCACATAAAAATAACAATGAAATATAGTTTTTGAATAGTGCCATTTTCCTACAAAAAGAAAGTAAATGAGCTGTTTGAAGTATCAGCCAAGCAAATACCATACCCCAAGATAAATATAACTATAGTGGTCTTTAGAAATAATAAACATACTTAAAAAGTTTTAAATTGTAATGAAAGTAGAAATTGTCTAAAGTATAATTTATCCATCTGAGTAGACCTGGATGATAATAAGATACTTGATCCTAAAGCAAACTCTGAAAATAAAACAAAGCAACAAATTTCAGTAGAAACAAATTGAGGTTAATTGTATCTGTGAGCAGGAAACAACTCTTCAGTAAACTTCATTAAGTGCTTACAAGACACAGGGGGATGTATTTGGTGAATTGAGAAGCTCGTTAGTTACCTCATTACCAATTGTAGTCACTGCCTATCAGTTACCACATATTTTCATCCAGTTGTTTTATGCAGTATCTGTCCCTCCCTGTGTTACAAAGCTTGCCAGCTACCAATCTGTAAACAGGACAGTTTCTGCATCTTGTATCTTTGGGTAACTGAGCAACTCCTAATTCTTATGATGGAAAGAAAGGTGTCACTCTAGCCAAGAAAACTTTCACAAAGTAGATATTTTGTCCTTTCCTTTGAGAATGTTTTTTTGACCCATGGAGGTGCAGATATCCTAATACAAGGTAAGAAATTTAACAAACCAGAATTGTCTGTTTTTATTTTTCAATTGTTTGTAGTTATCACATAAAATAATGGATTGCGATGCTATTTTCGTACATAATCATTGTACTCCATTCATTTTCATTCCATCATTCATCATGTCTCCCACTCCTCATGGTTCCCTCCTCTACCAAATATATCACCTTATGTTTATATATATATAATCATATGATAAATCTAGCTTCTACATGTGGGAGAAAATATGTAACATTCATCTTTTTGAGACTGGTTTATTTTGCTCAACATAATGAATTCCATCCAGTTCCCTGAGAATAGCATCATTTTCAAAATAGTCTTTTGTGTTATGATTCCTTTCCTTTTTATAAAATAAGTTGTTTCTTTCCCCCTATTAAATCATGTTGGGATGATTTGCTGTTAAAATATAAAGTCTTATTATATTCATGAATTTTCCCTAAGAGTTCTTTGTGCAGAAGATCCCAACCTGTTTTCAGAGTAATGATGGGTGAAGATCATGGGACCATGGGGACTGAGTTCAGGCCCCAGTTCTGTGACTTCACCTGTGTGCCCTGTGGTAAGGCGAAGTAAGAAGACACCACGTGACGCTAAAGGAGTATTTGCCTCAGCCACATCACAGAATCTATGAAAGGAACCAATTAGATTACAGAGTCATTTACAACACATGTTAGCTGCTTTCTGTGTATCATGACTGTGTGAGGTGCTGAAAAATAGAAGCAGCCTTCACTATTAATGTGGCAATGCAGCTTAGTAGAGATGATTTAGACAACACTCATAAAAGACAGAAAAAAATAGGAACCACAATTTTGAAGGAAGAGAACCTTCTGAGTAGAGCCCCAGTCTTACTGGAAATAAAAGAACAAAAGATGCCTCGCAAAGGAAGTGGCCAAGATCTAGAGGCTGGAAGCCAGCTCCCATGTGAGAGGGGACAGACGACAGCTCTGAGAGGAGCACAGGCAGAAGTGATGTGTCAAGGTCTTGTCCCCAGCAGGAAGCTAAGCTGTTACAGTGGGTCAATGTTTTGATGTCAGCTGCACTGTGAGGCATTCCATTCCTTTTCTTCTAACCACAGCTCCTTTATACAGAAATTGGGACTTTTCAGACGAACTGTCATCAGGCTAAGCTTGTATCCATGTGCTTTAATTGTGAACAAAAGTCTAAACATCTTAGAGAACAAATTATAGAGAAGAGTGGGTCACTTTATCAGTCTATTTTCATCTTTATAGAAAGCAGCTAATAAATGAATCACAGTGTAAGCAAGCTGCTTGGAGAGAGAAGACATGCCAAATTCTCTGAAAAAGAGCTGAGTAGCCTCTAACAGACTAGAAAGCTGACCTGAGGGACTGAGGTCTGTACAAGGCTGTGCGCATGGTGACTCACTCTCTGGTCAGGATGACTGGGAGCCTCCCATGGCTTCACTCTGCCTTGTGCAGAATTGTGTCCTAAGAAATCACCCCCAAGAGCATGAGCAAAAGGTACTTGGAAATTTGTGCTTTATTTAAGAAAGAGTCTTAAAGATGCACAAGCAGTGTGGGACTGACTAACAGGGGCAAATGGAAAGGTCTCAAGGGTGCTGACAGGTCCTTTGAATGGGTTGAGCCTACTAAGAAACTGAGGAGTCATCAAGAGCACATTGACAAGGGCAGATTTCTTACGGGAGAGTTCTTGTCCCCTAGATAGGAGTAAGAGCAGAATAAATTGGTCCCCTTTAAGTCTGCCTGTCACCTTTCCCAGGAATCATCTTGCCATCAGTTCCTGTGAAAGAGAGACCTAGGGAGAAGATGATGGTGGTTCTAATGCTGTGCAATGTACAGTCTGAGCTAGAAATTACTAAATGACCTTTAGTATTTTTTCCAGAACAGAAGTATGGGTAAAATAAATTTCTATTTAAAAGAAAAAAAATGTCTTTTTCTGTATGATAGGGAAGCTTTGTGGACATTGTACCCTTTATGCATTAAGTGCAGTTGTCAGCAATGGGCATCATTGACTTGTAGCAAAGGACTGAAATAACCACTTCTCAAGTTTCACAATTTCCTACAGATAATCAGCACATCATTGTTTTTCCTTTTGATTCCCTGTGGATGTTTGAACATTATGTTTATTACTGCACACCTTTGTTATTTTGTAAATAATCCCTACATATTTCAAAAATTATCCTCTAGGCCAGACCAACGCTTTATACCATTTTTTCTAATTTTTGTTATCACCTAAACAATTATTTCATCATTGCTCTTTATATTGACTTGCCTTTACACAGTTGTGCATTATTAAACAACAGAGATGCGTTTTGAGCAATACATAATTAGGCAGTTTTGTCTCTGTCCACATATCATGGAATGTACTTACACAATGAAACTGGATACAGTATCATTGGTAATACAGCTCTTTTGGATGATGGGCATAAATTGTGGTTCTTTGCTGGGCTGAAAATTAGTCAGGCAGTACATAATTGTACATATATATGTGTGTGTTATCTTGAACATGATTTATTACATAGTTCATATTTCTTTTCTTACATTGCTGCCTTTAAAATGTCTTACTGATATGTAACAGAGGAACATACTGTGGTTTGCGACAAATAACTAATCTACTGAAACAAATTTAGAAAGCACATTATTCCACAAGACTTATTTTATGTTGTAATTTTTGTGTCTGGAGTGTGTGTGTGTGTGCGTGTGTGTGTGTGTGTGTGTGCAGTCTGAGAAAGGGAACATTCACGCATGTGGACACAGGAACAAGGTGCCACAGCTTGCTTGTGGTGGTCAGGTTAGAGCATGACTCTTAGTGTCTGTCCTCTCCTTCCACCTTGATGAGACACGGTCTCCTTTGCTATTTGCCTGCTGTAAGAGTGCTGGGATTACATACGTATGTCACCCATCAGGCTAATTTACATAGCTGTAGGAATGCCAGGATTACATACATGTGTCACCCATCAGGCTATTTTACATACGTTCTGATGACCAAACTCAACTTCTGTCACTTACACAGCTTATTTATCTGCTGATCTAATTACTCGGACAAACCTACGTCAGTGTCTACAGGATGTAGTGTCTCTTCACAAATGAGACTGACTGAAGATCACAGGGCACAGAAACATCCTTGGTAGGAAGAGCACATGTCTGAAAAGGGAGAATTACCCCTACCTGAGATATTTTGCTTTAAATGAAAACCCAGTTTATGTCCACTATTATGAGTGTCTGTAACTATGTCTGTGTTGCTAGGGTTATGACACCCTCCTCCCAAAGCAATCTTCAGTGCTTTTCAATTTAAAAATAAACAGACATTAATCTCATCTGCAAGGGAAATTATGTATTTGTTGCTTGCATGTTTTAATGTTGGATAAAACGTTTTCAGATCAGTAAAACATCAACAGATTCCAAATAACCTGAGATGAGAAGAAAGAATAAATGAATATTTATAAATTGTAAATGAAAATCTGTAGACTTGAATGTTTTTAAGAGTAAAAATAGCATCATTTTATTTGATGGCTTTTTGTCAACTACTTAGAAATTTAGTTTTTTTCCCATGATAGAAACAGCATTTGTATTATGTACAAGAAAGGAATATCCTAGAATCCTTAAATACTGACAGGGTTAGACAGGAAGGGACAAGAAATTTGCCAGTTACTCAGATCACCACTAGAGGTCTACACATTGAATATTTCTGTGAGTTTTTTTTTTTTCTCGAGTGCTACATTGTTCTAAATTAGTTAGCTCAAATGAATGAAGGTAAACTTTCCTCTTTTTATCCCCAGTATTATTTATTTGTGGACTATAATTCTACCCGTGGGTAGCATGCCCAGCAACTGATAGAATTTTCTGTTTCTTTCCCTCATATGTGTAAATGTTTAATTGTGACTATTGCTTTTAAGAAAATTTAACTGCTAATTGTTGAGGAGCCCTTAGGTTCACTAATATGCATACATAATATATTTATATTTGTATGCATGTATTCATATGTAAAATTAGTATTGATATGTGTAAATATATTTATTAAAAAGTTTTACTTAATGTTTGTTCAGTATACTGTGTGAATTCCATTTGCTCTTTTTAAAAAAAATAATTTATTTTATGTTCCTATCACAGTTTTCCTCCTCTCTGCTCCTCCCAGTCCTTCCCCAATCTCCCCATTTCCTCCCAATCCACTCCTCTTCCCTCTTCATTCAGAAAAAGGACAGAACATACTTGGCATATCAGGTTGCAGTAAGACTAAGCACCTGCTCTTGTATTAAGGCTGTGCCAAGCAACCCAAATAAGGAATTTGTCACATAATCCAGCAATAGAGTCAGAGATAACCCCTGCTCTAACTGGTGGAGTCTCACAAGAGGACCAAACTACACAACTGTCACATATGTTCAGAGGCCATATGTCAATGCCATGCAGGCTCCCTGGTTGTCAGTTCAGTCTCTGTGAGCCCCAATGAGCCCAGGTGAGTTGGTTCTGTGGGTTTTCCTGTGGTGTCCTTGACCCGCTCCGGTTCCTACAATCCATCTTCCTTCTCTTCAGCAGGATTCTCTGAGCTCTACCTAATGTTTGCCTGTGGATATCTGCATGTGTTTCCTTCTCATGTTGGATGGAGCCGCTCTGATGAGTGTTGGGATAGGCACCAATCTACATGGATGACAGGATATCACTGGCTCTTTTTTTTTTCTCTAGTCGTGTATGATTCTATCTTTGGTCTCCAGGCAATCCGGCCTCTGGGTCCTTGTACTGAAAGCAGTGTCAGGGGTGGGCACTCTCCTGGTATGAGTCTGAGACTGGACTATTTATTGTTTGACCACTCCCACAATCTCTGTGCCGACTTTACCCCCAGCATATCCCATAGTCAAGACAGACTGTAAGTTGAAGGTTAGATGGCTGGCTTGGTGTCCTAATTCCTCCACTGGAAGCCTTGCCTGGCCACAGGAGATGGACAGTTCAGGCAGCACACCGCTTTTGCTAGGATCATCTTTATAGATTCCTGTCAGTTTCTCTTGTACCAGATTTCTACCTCATCCCAAATGCCCCCTGCCTCTTTCAATAATCTCCCTGTCCATCCTTTTACCTGATCTCTTGTTCTCAACCACACCTGCACCCAGGCTACCCACAAAACCTACTTGAACCTTCCTTGTTAACTAGCCCCTCTGATTCAGTGGATTGTAGCTTGCTTATCATTTATATAACAGCTAATATTCACTTATGAGGGAATAAATACCATGTTTGTCTTTCTGTATCTGGGATACCTCACTCATGATGATTTTCTCTAGTTCCAGCCATTCACCTTCAAATTTCATGATGTCATTGTTTTTAACCACTGAGTAGTAATACCTCATTATGTAAATGTACCACATTTTCTTTATCTATTTCTCGGTTGAGGTACATCTAGGTTGTTTCCAATTTTTGGCTATTATGAGTAAAGCTGTTATGAGAATAGTTGTTCAAGTACCTTGTGGTAGGGTAGAGCATTATTTGAGTATATTTCTGAGAGTGGAGTAGTTGGGTCTTGAGGAAGATTGATTCCCGTTTTCTAAGAAACCACCATATTGATTTCCAAAGTGGCTATAAATGTTTGCACTCCTACACCAAGGGAAAAGTGATCCCCTTGCACTACAGCCTCTCCAACATGAGCTGTCACCTGTGTTTTTGATCTTAGCCATTCTTACAGGTATAAGATGGAATCTCAGAGTCACTTTGATTTGCATTTCCCTGATGGCTAAGGATGTTAAACATCTCCTTAAGTGTTTCTCTACCATTTGAGATTCTTCTGCTGAGAACTGTCTGTTTAGATCTGTACCCCATTTTTTTAATTGGACTGTTTGGTTTTCTGATGTCGAGTTTCTTGAATTCTTGATATATTTTTTTTGAATCAGTCCTCTGTCAGATGTGGTGTAGCTTAAGATCTTTTCCCATCCTCTAGGCTTCCATTTTGTCCTTTTGACGATGTCTTTTACATCACAGAAGTCCTTTAGTTTCATGAGGTCCAATGGAGGCAGAGGTGTGTGCAGGGTGAATACCCACTACAGTCTAATTTATTAGTTGTCAGTCTTGATGTCTGTGATACTGGTGTTCTTTTCAAGAAGTTGTCTCTTGTGCCAGTGCATTCAAGGCTATTTTCTACATCCTCTTCTATCAGGTTCAGTATAACTGGATTTATCTTGAGGCCTTTCATCCACTTGAACTTGAGTTTTAAGGGTGATAGATATGGATCTATTTGAATTCTTCTGCATGCTGACATCCAGTCAGACCAGCACTATTTGTTGCAGATGCTTTCTTTTTTCCATTGCATAATTTCAGGTTCTCTGTTGAAAATCAGATACCCCTTAATCTCATTTAGTTATATTATTGCTCTATCTAGAACTTCAAGCACTATATTGAATAGATATGGAGAGAGTAGGCAACCATGTCTTCTTACTGATTTTAGTGGGATTGCTTTTGAGTTTCTCTCCATTTAATTTGATGCTGGCTATTGTCTTGCTGTATATTGCTTTTATTATGTTTAGGTATGTCTCTTATATCCCTGATCTCTCCAAGACTTTTATCATTAAGGGGTGTTGGATCTTGTTAAAGGTTTTTCCGCATTTCATGAGATTATCCTGTGTTTTTCTTTCTGTTTGTTTATATGATGTTTTTTCTGTTTTATTTCACTTATATATTTAGATGCTGAATTGTGACTATTGATTTTAAGAAAATTTAACTGTTAATGGTTGAGTAGCCCTAAGGTTTAATTACATATATGTTTAATGTATTTATATATGTATATATTCATGCATAAAATTAGTATTTATATGTGTAAATATATCCATTTAAGAGAAGTAAGTTTTTGTTAAGTAGACTATGTAAATTCCATTTTCTCTTAGAAAGTGTACTTACAACCTAGCATTACATCTTTCCATTCCAATTTGTGAATAACCCGTTAGGGAGTTTTCAGACATTCATGCAAATTAAATATAAGCTGAGAGTTCACCATTCAGGGACCTATGCTATACTCAGTGATGTGGCTAAAAATAAATAATTTCCACTTGATTATGGGCAATAAGTGCTACCATAGCCACCTCTTAGAACACTGAAAACATTAAATGGCACTATGCTATATGATACAAATTTCACATTAAATTCTTTCATGTAAAAAATGTCTTAGTTCAAATCTCCGTGAAACAAATGAAGGGTTCTGTCTTTGAACTCCGATGCACAGAAGGAACTCGGTGTGTGTAGAAGTCACAGCTCTGTCTTCCTGCAGTGGCTCCAGGTGACATCTGAAGAACTAAAATACTCTTCAGTGACATCCTCTTGTATCTGTAGAGTTTTGAACAGTTTCAGCTTGCAAAGCTTAACAGAGATAACTTTTTTGTAACCTATTGTCTTACTATGATAAAACCTAAAGTTGGGTTATAAGACATTTTTTTTGGAAGAATTGGAGGATAATATGTATTTCACAAAACTCCAGAAATTCTTGATCCAAGATAACTATAAAAAAACGTGTAATTAAAAGATGACGATCTGAATACAAAGAAATACCCCATCTTGATCATTTTATCATTTTGTGAAGTATCTTCGAATGTGTTTGCTTTAGATGGCACTGTGTCTGGGTGTCACCACAAGGATGCCAATGTGGCAAAGAAAATGTTCTTTGTTGTATCCAGTTGGAGTGCATTTTCTTTTGTTCTATGCTTCTGATTAGCTATATATAAAAATATACTTTTTAGGATAGCCTTTTGCAGAGGCATGATGCTACTGCTAAAATAAGTATTTGGAAAATGCCAGAAATGGCTTCTCTTGGCTAATGTGAATAATACTTTGTGTGGTGAGGTTTATACAGTCCATAGAGGCTGTTATTCCAAGCCATACTTTGCTTTGCCCACTGCACTGCTGGGAAGCTGTGCTTACACAAGGCAAGGATGCAGGTAGGAAGCATACTTCACAAGTAGCCAGCCTTTCTATAGTCTGTTCACCGACATCCAGTGACTATGGTGTGTCTTTCCTCAACCCTTTCTCTCTTGTGCTTTGGTTTAACTAATTTCCTTCATCTAACTTCAAAAACATCTACCCTGTCTCCAGTCATGTCCAAATTTTTGCTAAAGACATTTTGTGAATTTTAATCCCATCTTCTTTTCCCCAGTTCCATAATTTCCATTTGGCAATTGCTAAGGGCTTTTGATTTTCTACCAAAACATTGCATCAACAAATGGAGTGTCCCCATCTCTTGCTGTAAATTAGCATATTAATAACGAGGAGTTCTAAGCCCAGAGCACGCTGAGTTTGGTCTCTGAATAATCAATGAATCATCTTTTATTTAGTGTACTTTCCCTTTAAAAAAATCATTTTTGTAAATATCATGCAAGCTTTTAATGTACTTTTGGGTCGGTGTACCCCAGGAAGACAAATGCTGTGACTGTCAGGCCATTGTTACTCTGTGCATTCCTACATGGCTTTAAAGTAAGAAGGTCACCATTTATAATAACCCTGTGCCTGGTTTATCAGGTCTGTGGTTTCCTAGCCTCCACAGCTTCTTTTTTTTAAAAAATTTTTAAACCATACTTTATGTACAGTAATACAGTTTACATGTGAAAAACCACTATGTAGTCTCCAACAGGAAGGGGGAGGGGGAAAGAATTCATGTTAAAAGTCTCTCTTTCCGAAGGTTTAAACTAAGTAACTTTTCTAAGTGGATCACTGTAACAAATGTCTTGTTCCTGCTACACAAATGGGAAATAGAATTAATAAACAAGCACAGTTTCTATTCACTGCCTCAAAGGAAGTCACATCTTGACAAGTGGGGTTCTTTGTACAAATAATGATTCTTGCTACTTAATATCCAGAAAGCTGAGTTTACATATTTACTTTTAAAAATAAAAAAAGAAAAGTTTTGGAGTTCAAATTTAAAAAGAGAGATTTATATCATCCCCCCCCCAGATATGTGAATGTTTCCCTACATTTCATCCTTCCCTCATACTGAATATACTCTCTTAGGAGCCTTCCTAAACTGTAGACTGTACCCATGCGCACATCTGACCACATAAAGACACAGGATCTGTATATTACAGAGAGCAGGCTTCTTTTTATTTTTCCTTTCTGAGTTTAGGGTACCCTGTATCATATTATGAAACACTCAAGCCAGAACAGGACTTTGTTCTGGATACATATTGTTCACTTTGATTAAAATTCAAATAACTTTCCTAATAAAATTACTTGAGGAATAATCAGAAATAAGCAACATTTTTCTCTGAATTATTAGTTTTTACTGTTTTGCTATTTAATTTTGGAAATAGGAGGGGGAAGAAGAAATTTATATACTAAGATACAGTCTTTAAACGTGTAGGTATTTTTTGTGTTTAAACCTGTTGGCCAGTCCTATCAACAGCCTAGACATGGCTGACTTTTCTGTACCCATACAATGCCATTCCAGCCACAGTAGGCCTATGGCACATGGTCCTTCTTCAACACAGGTCAGCAGCTCTCACCTCACCTCCAGCTTTCCTCCTACACCTCTAACTTTTCCCTCTGAATGGAGACTGCAAAAATTCTCTTCTCTGTATATCCAATCTCACAGTTTTCTTCAAATTTTGAAGTCAAGATACCTTTTAAAACATATGTTGGTTTAGCTTAGAAACACCCAGAATCAAATATTTCCCAGCATTCAAAATATTCAAAGAAAATACAACTTTGCCTGTTGACTCTGCCCCGTCCAACAGATGGAGGTATGTTCACTGCCTCTGTGAGCCATGCTTACCACCCCAACTTCAGGGATGTAGTTGGTTTATATCTCCATTAAGCAACTGGTAGCCGTCTTCTTACAAAATCCATTTAAGTGTCTCTAAAAGGACCTGCAGAAAAAGCCAGAGCCACTCGCACTGCCAGCATGAACGAGGAGCCATCTCTTAAAGAAGTTGAACCTCTGCTAGATGCCAGCAAACAGAGCCTATCTGAAAAAATGTGGCTACTAAGAAGATGCAGTTGACTCCCATTTTGAGGGGAAGGTCTAGAAGCACTTTTTGAAAGTTTTCTTAGGCCTTATGTGAATGTACATTACTAATCGTTGGGTGCAATTATTAAAACAGAGACTGTGCTTTTGTTCCCAGCCACCCAAATCCAAATAATCACATAGAAACTATATTAATTAAACACTGTTTGACCAATGGTTCAGACATATTCTTAGCTCTTACATCTTAAATTAACCCATTTCTATTAGTCTCTGTATCATCATGAGGCTGTGGCTTGTCAGTAATAGTCTGGCATCTTTTTCCTTGGCAGCTACATGGCATCTCTTTGACTCTGCTTACTCTCTCATTGTCTCTGTTTGGATTTCACACTTGGCTTTACTTTGCTAAGCCATTGGCTGAAACAGCTTTATTCATCAACCAATAAAAGCAACACATATACAGAAGGACACTGCTCGTCATTTCCCCATGAATTTAAATGATAATTTTATGTAGATTCCAATACCTACATATGTACTCAATTTTATTTTTCTTATAGTACTTGTCTTCTTTAAATAGTACTTGTTCTTGTAGCTTATTTTATGTTTTCTTTCATGTGCCACTAGAATATAAGTAGGGAAGAGGGATGTTGACTGTATTACTCATGTTCATTCTGCATCTGGAGAATAATGTCTTTATCATGTGATGCTTTTGAAATGTGTTATTTTGTTAGTGCTGATCTATTGGATTCATGTTGCAAGTTTAAACTTTTACATAATCACACTCTAAACAGAAGATATATTTTGACCTTTTGAACTTGTCAAAGCTTCTATAATTTTATATTACAATTTTTGGCTACTTATGTAGATGTGGATAGTAGATGAAAACATAATATTCTTGAGTAAGAGTTTAATGTTATCTTGGGAAAAGAAGCATATATTAATACTATATCTTTCAAAGTAATTTTCAATGTTAAAGTTCTTTTCAAAGAAAAGAATAAAATTCTTTGTGTAATTGACAGCATTAGAGGGCCTTAGTAATGATTCTATATATGAAAACTCATCATGAGTCAAGGCAAGCTGTTTTTAAACATTAAGGATCACTATCATGAGAAAAATAAGTCTGGACATGTAAATTACATGAAAATATGTCAGTATTCTTGAACCAGAATTTCTAAAAAAAATCATCAACTTTAAGGTTTTGAAATTTTATGACACCTATAATTAGAAACCACATTTTAATCGTGTAAAAAACTGAAATAATTGTATAAACAGAAAAGTTCAACCTAGTTACTCTTTAATAATACAAGGAAATAAGGAACTTTATATGTGCTACAATGTTAAAATCTTTTGAGAAATGTTCTGATAATTCTTAGAACTGAATCATTCATATCAAATCATGAATGCTTTACCATATGACTTATAAGGAATACCTGTCTTACGTTTAAGATTCCATTGGGAACAAAATTGCTGAAATGCTTCACTAACATATGTGAACCTATTATCCATGTTTATGATTTTTGGGGTTCCCATGTATGAGAAATGCATGAGTTATTACATGCATAGTGGTTCTCCAGTTTGTGCAGTGGCCATCAAGAGTCCTGAATGTGTATTAATTATCATATGCACATATACTAATTTGCCAGATTCTTCAATATGAGTACATCTGTTTGCCATAAATGATTAGGAAGTAGTCCTCAGGGATTTACTCCCTGATGAATACAGATAAATACTGTGGGCATATATCAAATTGCTCGACAGTTTGGCAAGCAGCTTCTCTTGTTAATCTAAATTGTTTTCTTAGACTTATACTATTTTGGTAAAACAGAGCTTGTGATCACTGAGCAAGTTAAATCTGAGATAAAGCAATTATTTTTGTAAGCTTATCAGTTAAAACATTATCTTCAGCTAATAAACCAGGATATACTCTTTGAATGTGCTCTGATATACTGTACAAATCATAGCAACCTTCTTATATGGCATTTTGAATTTTCTGGAATAGCATGTTAACTTGCTTATTGCTAGTCCCAATATGTGGGATGGTTTCTAGGACTTGAAGAGCATTAAATATATGTTGGCTGTCTGTATATAGATTAAATGCCTTATTTGCCAAAAGGTGAAACACTGTAGCAACAGATTGTAGCCCAACTATTTGAACTGAGGCTGATTCTGCTTGTACTACATGTCCTTTACCATTAACAACATATGCAGTTCTTCCATTGGAAGAAACATTCATAAACATTAGCATAACACTCTTTAAGGGATCTTTTGCTACCACTTTAGGAAAAATAAAGGGAAATAGTTGTGCAAATTGCAGCAATGGATCAACTGTGAAAGATTTTTAATCTGACCTTCAAATTGAGTGAATGCAATTGCCCAAGAATCACCATTTTGAAATAACGTATCAATCTGTTGCTTATTATATGGAACACTGATCATAGCAAGTTCTCTGCCAAAATATCTCTTAGATTCCATCCTCTTCTTTGTGCTAAGCAAGCTACTGATTCAAAATAAGGGTTTCATACCTTAAGTGGTGAAATGAGAAGGTGTAGCCATAAAAGCAGACCATTTTGTCATAATACTCTTATAGGAGTGAGTTTTGTGGGTAATAAACATACTTGCCAAGGCTGATCATAATTAATATATTGTACTTGTTGTTTCTGTATAGCATACTCTACTTGGGTGAGTACCTGTCTGGCAGCTTCTGTAATCTCTCTAGTGGAATTCAGATCATTGCTCTCTTTAAGAATTTCACTTAGTGACTCAAGGTATCCCATAGGATGTTTTAAATAAGATCTCAGCCCTATTTTAGCATTTAGATGTTTTATTAAGAGTTTGTAAACTATCTTTCTAATCCAAGTTGCAAGTCTGCCTAGCTGACCGACTTAATTTGCTTATTTACACTTTTACAGACATTGGACTGGCCTGAAGTTGCAGTTCTCTTAGACTACTTTTTTTGCAGCTTTCCTGTCAGGCTGGGAACCTGGATCTCACAGCTGAAGCTGGGCCTCACAGTGGGGCACAAGCCATGCTCCCTCTGTTGCTTGGCCATCCTGCCTGGGTACTTGGGAGCAGATGGCTGGTCCCTCATTGTTTGCTCTGCCTGGGCAGGGCACAGGCCACATTCAGCAGTCCTGCCACAAACCAACATTAGAAGTGGCTGACACCTTTAGCTCAGGTTCTCAGGTGTCCACCACTGCAGCAGCTTTGAGACTGCTGTGTCCATAAGTTTAGGCGGGTATATCCATATCGATGATTATTACCTCTGCCTTTTTATTTTAAATCTTGTAATCACAAAATTAGGAGAAGTCCTAAATCTTCTTCTCTGTTAAAAGCCATAGATTTATTCATTATAGGCTCGTTGGCTCATTGCTCAACCAGCCTCTAGGCATTTCCATTGACCAGCCCTGGGCTGACTGTGGGAGCTATAGCCCTTCAAACTTTCCTGTCTCCTGCCTTTCTGGGTTCCAACACATAACTTAGGTCTGAGTCAGCTGGCCACAATGCATGTGTATAGTCTACCACACTCTCAGTGGTAACCTAGGTCATTTCTGGGCTATGCACTGTTAACACCTGCCCTGTAGCAGTAGAAACCACGACTCCATGACCACAGCACCACCTCTTGCCGGAGGTGCATCTCTGGCTGAGTTTTGGCCCCTCCAAGTCCTCAAACAGCCCAAAGGTGGCCTGTCAGACACACTGCCCAGCATGAGGATGGGAATATAATATTTACAAACTCTAAAAATCTCTGCCTTTGTTTCTGCTCAATTTTAGCTCCTCTAGCTATCAAAATACAACTAAGTGACTATACAGATAGTTGAACACTATTTCCTTGTGTCATATTTACAAATGTTTACAGTTTTATTCCTTACTTTTTGCTCCACCTTTCTCTTTTTTTATTATCTATTATTTATTTCTGAGCACTCATTACTTGCCTGTGCACCTACAGTGAAATTTCTTCGTGCAGGGTCCCTCACATACTCCTTTGTACACCTGGACCACACTTCTGTGTGTTTCGGGATACAACTGTCACCCCTGCATTGTGGCACCATACATTGGAGACCGCCCCACATTGGGCATCATCCAGGGACCAGCCTCAACAAAAATACCACTTGCCAGGGTAGGGGCATGGGGATTAGGAATATAGGTAATGAGTACAAAGATGCAAAAACAAAAAATCCCAGAAAAAAACATAAAATAGTAGCAGAATGGAATTCCAATGAATACTGAAATCGCCTACTTTTAATTTCTAATTGCTTAAAATACCTTGACCCCAAAAGGTAGGAGTAAGATAAAAACAAAAACTATATTAACACAGTACAAGGAAATGAATAGGCAAGTTGAAAGTCGTGGACTACATTCATAGTTATTCTGTTTCTAGAACAAAACAAGTTACCCTCACATCCTAGACAAAAAGATTCTGTAGGCAAACCACTCCTTGGGTGGAATCCGTTGTTATTTCCTTAAGGGAACTGGAACCTTAGTTCGATCCTTAGACTTTTATTTGAGGCAGAAATATATCTAATTCTCCATTCCTGAAATAAAAGTTCTGGATATTAGCCACACATGTTGACAATAACCTTGAGAGAGCAGAACTATCTGACCTAAATCTAGTTGGGACCTTTGTTTGAGGTAGAAACACAACAACCTTGATGGTATAGAGGTAAGTTCCAACTTTGGTTGAGGTGGAAATAGACTTTAGGGCCTCCACAATGACTCCTTAATAAAGAAAAGGTATATCCCAATTCACACTGTAAGTTGGCTAGTTTTTCATAATTATCATACTTTTTTCTTTGATTGAAAGTAAATTTTTTCATATAATATATCCTGATTATACTTCCCCTCTTCTACTAGCTTCTCTCTACCTCTCCTTACATCCAGATCCACTCCTTTTTTCTTTCATTAGAAAACAAACAGGCTTCTAAGTGATACTAATTTAATAAAATAAGGTGAGGAAAAACAAAAGTAATGCATTGAAACTGGACAAACAAATAAAAAGAAGGAAAAGAGCCCAAGAAAAGGTATGAGAAACTAACTTGTAGATACACTCAGGAATCCCATATAAACACAAGCCGTAATACAGACAGACACAAAGGATCTGGTACAAGTCTGTGCAGGACCTGTGCATGTGTCCTAGTTTCTGTGAGCTCATAAAGACTTTTACCATGATGATGTAGAGGGTCTGGTTTACTTAGTGTCCTTCAGTGTCTCTGACTTTTACACTCTTCCTCCCTCTTCTATAGGGTTCCCTGAGGCCTGAGGGGAGGGTTTTGATGGAGACACCCCATTTAGGGCAGAGTGTTCCAAGGTCTCTCATTTCTGTGTAATGTCTGCCTCTGAGCCTCTGTAGTTGTGTCCACGTGCTTCAGGAAGAAGCTTCTCAGATGATGGTTGAGCAAGGCCTCATGACCTGTATGTGTATAGCAGAATGTCATTAGGAGTCACAGGTGATATATTATACCTGTAATTTCACAATGGTAACTCCGTGTTTAAAATGCCCATGGAACTAAGTTTATCCTGTGGAGTTTGATTCTATTTATAGAGGTCAACTCTGCTTAGATCAAACACTTCGATATTGCATTTTGAAAATATGCATGAATATTTAAAATTGTTTCAAGTTTAATAACTGTGTTACTTAATGCCAGAGATTTGACATTTCAACTTTCTTTGGGTAATATATTGACATTTCCTCTGATATTCAACCAATATACTCATCCTCAATTTAATCAAAAGAACAAATGTTCTGTTCTTGAAAATCCTGTAATTTGGTGATTCATCTATCTGATGTGATTATAAGACCTGGGGAATGGCTTAGTGGGTAAAGTGCTTACTGTGTTTGAAAACAAGTGACCCTAAGCTTGGTCATCAGCTCTCACATAAAAGCACAACTGACTCAGATCCACAATACCCACTTACAGGCTTAGTGTGTTAGCAACCTTCTGGAGCCCCAGGATTGATGAGGTGGAGGGCAGGGTCAGAGAGAGGTAGATCTTGAGAACATCACTGATTTGGCTGCCTAGTCAAAGGAGTCAGTTCTAGGTTCAGTGAGAGACTGTGTCTCATAGATAAAGTGATTATATAT
This sequence comes from Myodes glareolus, assembly GCF_982192425.1. Lineage (NCBI taxonomy): Eukaryota > Metazoa > Chordata > Mammalia > Rodentia > Cricetidae > Myodes > Myodes glareolus. The sequence continues at coordinate 64,354,347 of NC_142038.1, forward strand.
TACGGAAGAAAGACAATGTCTACTTCTTCCCTGTACACCTGCAAGCACCTATAGGCCAGTACTTCTGAACATTCATGTGTACACAATTTTTGTACCTGTTGTTAGACTTTATTTAGCTGATGTTTTTCAAATTTTGCAGAATTATTCTGCTGTACTGCAGTGAGCAGATGTGAGTATGTATTCTATTTTAAAAGGAAATGATTCATTATAGTTTCATTGCTCTTCACAGTATGAAGCAACCCATTGAGAATTTTTGCATGGAACTTATTTGCATGCTAAAATTCTTGTTAGCACAAATGATAAAAGCCCATGAATTTTAGCCTAAAAATCTCTCATTCCTTTTGATGAAGCTATATTAAGTATTCACTTTTAGAGTACCTAGTGTTTTATAGTTTTAATCTCAACTTTATAATGCATTATAACATCACTTGAACTTCAATGGGAAAGTAGACAAGGTGTCTTTAATTAAAGAACAATAGACACCAGTTTATTTACAAGCTCAAAAACTCATAGTTAGTTCTTAATTTAATATTTTAACCTCCAAATTTAATATGCTTATGGTTACATATTCAATTAAATTAGAGTAAGTGTATGCATTTTATTCTAGGCATGATATCTATTGTCATACTTCCTAAAATTGTATTTGTTCTAAGCTGTAGTACTGGTTTCTACTATAGGATTGCATTGTAATTTTTATAAAGAATATAATAGCATATTATTACTTGGATATCCTTTTGTGGATATTCTTTTCTAATTGATCACCTGACATTAACTGAGTAAATTTAATCAAATTCAGTGACTCTATAAATTGTATTTTTTTAAAGTAATTTTATTAAATTATAAAAGTTTCCATTTACGCCCCTCTTCCCAACACCCTCCCACTCCCCTCACTCCCTCTATTACTCAATAAATTGAGCATATTATGTTTTGAAAATGATCTATTACATATAAGTTAAAATACCATGAAGGAATAAATCTCATGTTTTTTTTTTTTTTGCAAAGTTTTATGTTTTAGTAAGCACTCTGGTAGAAAGAATAGATTATATTTCAATGAGAGTTGAATCAAGTTCTCCAATTCTGGAGAAAATGATGAGGCTTAAAGACAAACCATGGGAACATATACTGATTGACTTATATCGTTACTATTTATTTTGTTGAACATTTTACAGGTCACAAGTAAAGTGTGTGCTGTATGCCCACTATTATCCATATTGCTGTGAAATTGCTTAGACTTTTAGAGTTTCAAAGGGTATTTTTCTTAACAAGGTGGTCCAAGAACGTGAAACAGATATTTTGTAACTTGAACTGCTTGCTAATCTACTAGGATTAATTGCATTCTAGCATGTTATCCTTATAGGTAAAATTTCAATTGTGAAGAGTCTTATGCCATATTCTGTCACTATTACTGACACTTCAGAAGAAGTTCTGAAATAAAAAGTTTAGAGTCAAAATATTTATTATGTTTTACTATATGTAGAGTGCTGTAAAGGGCATACCCCTGGGCTGTATTCAGTTCCACAGAAGCAGCAAATAATTAGAAAAGCTATTTGTACATGGTATTAGTGCAAACCCTTTATGTAGACATCACTTCCCTGTGCCCCTGACTTGCTCCATTCGAATTAAACAAATCAGATCCCAAAGTCACTTTCCTTGGGCTTATCTGGTCCTTCGACAATGCTTCACTTGTATCGTGGAAAGTAGAGAAAGCATGTCATGCTTCCTAAGTGACAGTGTTCTGATTTTGTCATTTCAGATAATTTGGTCTTCTGTGATTTTTATTATTCATAAGTATTTATTCTTTAAAAACTCAATTAATAAAAACTCAGAGACAGAAGTTGGGGTTCAACCTGAAGACCAGAAAAGCAAAACAGCCAGTCACTGTCTCTATGTCTACCTCAGTCTGAAATGGCGATCCTGCCTCCAGGAACCTCAGAATGAGACTGAGATTGAGAGATGTCTCCTCTCATTTTATAATTCTTTCTAGTTCTGGGATTAAGGGTGTGCACCACCACTGCCTGGTTTCTATGGCAAACTAGTGTGGCTACTAGGATTAAAGGTGTGTGTCATTGCTGCCTGGTCTATAAGGCTGGTCATTGTGACTGTTTTACTTTTTCAGACAAGTTTTATTTATTAAAATATAAATAAAGTGCCACTACAGTGTATTTCAAGGAAAAAGATATGCCAGCCACTACTGCAGAAATGGAACTGTTCCTTATACATCAGTGTTGATGTTGTGTAGTCTCTATAGAAATGCTAAAATGATTTTTTGAAAGAAAGACACCTCTCCATGAAGGATAAGAACTAATCTATAATATTCAGTGATGAACTACTACTAATTTGTTCATCACCACAGTACAATAACAGTTTTTACAAGTTTTCATGATATTGTGGATTACACAAAATAGAGGCATTTTGTTGGGGCATGTCATAAACTCTTGCAGGATGAGAGAGGAGGATTACATATGCCCAGTTAATAAATATGAAGACATCTATCAAATGCTTCCAGTAGCAGTTGATTTATAGATGAAAGGAAAACCCACAGGTTGCTCTCTTTTAACACCAATATCTTCTTTGATAACACAGTTTTTATTGTTAATAAAAGAATGTAAATTTTACCTAGATACTTTGGGTATATACCTTAGACATACATTCTGGGGATAAAAGTAAAATGCAAATGCGGGAAATAGTTACCCATCATGTGTGTACAGGGATAGTGATTGATAAAGTGCTCTACAGATTAGAAGTGACCGTGTATAAATTTAGGAAAGCAAAATATTTGCTTATTAGTTTACTAACGTGAGTTAGTCTGTTAGTCATCTTTCTGTCACTACATTGGAATAACTGAGATAATTAATTTATAAGAGAAAGGCTGTCTTAGGGTCACTCCTTCTGGGATAATAAACCGTACTAAAATTTATGCTTCAACCTAAGGCTCATCATTGTACGAAGTCAGGACAGGAACTCACGCATGGCAGGACCTTGGAGGCAGGAGCTGATGAGAGTCCACATCATAAGAGGGATGATGCTCAATGCTCATGATGGTTTGCTCAGCCTGCTTTGTTATAGAACCAGAGTCACCATTCCAGAGGAAGCCCTGACAACTGTGGATTGGGACTTTCCACACCAATCACTAATTCAGAAAATTCCCTACAGCCTGATTTTATAGAAGAATTTTCTCATTCGGGGTTCCCTCCTCTCAGATGACTCTACCTTGTGTTAAGTGGACATAAAATTAGCTAACACAAAGTGTTTCTCTGACTTAGCCCATAATCAGGCAGGGCAATTATTTTCTTTACCCTTTATTTAATTCAGATGAGGGTTTAGTCTGTGTCCATTTACTAGTTTTTGTTGCTGTTGCTGTTTATATTTTTTTTAAACTGTGACCAAAATATATTTGAGAAAAACCTGCAGCCAGTGAACATCTTGCTCCAGCTAGAACCTCTCTACTTCTGGAAACTTCCAGAGCTTCCCAAAGCAGTACTACCATATACAGCACAGCCATTCCACACATGGGCCTTTTAAGGAGACATTGCAATAGCAAACAAGTACACTCATGCAGGATTGTGAGTGGTGAGTGGCTAAGGAAGAAACTTATTCTTTTGAGAGAGAATCGTTATCAGTACAAAAGGCAGTGATGTCACTGTGCTTCTCTGCCATAAAATTGATTGAATGATGAACAGCAGCCTATGTGGCACACTATATTGTGTATACTATTAAATTTTAGTATTATACTGACCTTTTCTTCAAATATTTAAAACATTTATCTCTGAATACTGATAATATTTTTGTGAATATATACTCTCAAAATCCAAGTGAATTTCTTCACAGCATAATAATGACATATTTTCCTCTCTGCCTATTTGAATTTTAATATATAAAAGTGTGCAGAATACTTGAGTGAAACATAACCTGTTTTAATCTTTTTAGAAAATCAGACCTCTTTTTTGATACTTGGCATACTAATCAGATTAAATATGTCTGTTGGAAATTTCACAAATTTCAAAGAGGCGATAATTTAGAAATAGCAGTTGCTTCCTCGGTCATTTTTTTATAAATATATTGGGAAATATTCAAGCATTTTTAACTCACTTATAATATTGTAGTAGAGATATCATGTTAAAATTCATAAGGAAGGGCCCATTTGTTGAGAACCACCACTCTCTTCCTCGACCCTCAGATGATTGACAGTTGAGATCTGAGGTTCAGCATCTAGGGATCAGTTTCTACAGTTCTTAAAAGTGTTTCATCTCTTTCATTGTTTCTCTTCAATCAGACTTCTGTAGTCTTCTCTTCCATCTGAACCATCTCGTTAATTGTTAATTTCCCAGGCTTTGATGCTTACAACATCCAGTTGCAGTTCTTCACCCCCTCCTTTTTGTCATTTCCCTTTTCTCTTTTATCCTTATTGCGTGTTTCCCTGTTGCTTCTTTATCTTTCTATTTTCTGTCTTGGTAGAACTGATGCATCTTTGAAAATACACAATTCCACAGATTTAATAATTATTTCCCTTGGTAATCAAAGTATTTTCCAACATAACATAACTAGAGAAGTTACAGCAATTATTTTTAGTTTTCGCTTAGTTTATTTCTGAGACATTAGCCTAATTACAGTGCTGCTCCCTTTCCTTTCCTCTCTCTGACCCCTCCCCCATTCCTCTCCCAGCATTCCTTGCTCTCCCTGAAACTTGTGGCCTTTTCTTTAATTCTTTATAATTGCAGGCATGCATGCATCTGTCTATATTCATATATTCTAAGAATACCCTGCTCAGTCTATATAATGTCACTTGTGTATATGTTTTCAGGGCTGACCATTTGACAGTGGACAGTCAACTGATGTGCTCTTCCCTGGGAAAGACCACTTTTCCCACTCCAGCTTTCCTCAGTTGCTTGTATTCGTTTGTATAAGTCCGAGGCCTCACCAACTTTTCCCTGAGAAGTCTGGCATGTCGATAGGTATAATTCTTGAATAGCTCATAATCCCTGTTAATGATCTATAACTGTTTGTCCTTATACCTACAGGTAAGTGCAGTAAACGTCTTATTCCTGACTTTGTAATGGCTTTTCAGTTTCTCTTACATGCAACAGTACTTAGAATATGATCTCTAGATAAATAAATTTATAATATTACTAGTAGAATATTATTCTAACCATAAACACAATAAACATTTGCTATTATAAAAAAGCAGTTAATTTTCATATGCTCATGACTTTTATGAATTATGACTCCATGAATGTGGAATGAATAAGAACGATCTTGTTATCTTTAGTCAGTATGCAGTAAACCCAGTTTGACTCCAGCAATGCTGAGCATGTGACTTGAAAGAGTGATCTTTTGGAAGCATAGTGCAGCAGCCACAATTCCTGAAGGAATCTCATGCAAAATTTTCCAAGGAGCTCAGAAGTTTGTTTCACTTACAGATGCATCAGTGAACACTATACAGACTCATAATGCTCGTCTTTCTCTATACAAGTGGATTTTCAGGATTTGGATCCCAAAATAGTTTTTCACCCACCATGTGTCAAGAGCACCATTAAGATAAACACATTCATTCTAATTCAGCAAATATTTCAAATTTCTCATATAAACAATGAGTAAACTAAATACTTAAAATTCTTTTTCATGTCCTCTGTGGTATTTTTTTTAACAATTCTTTAACATTTAAATGAAAACTTCAAAATATTATAAAAGCCTTGGTTTTTGTTTGTTTGTTTGTTTGTTTTTGCCCCTTCAGATTTCCTTCTCTGAGGCACTCAGCTTAGTTAGGGTACACCATCTTTATTAACTCCTTCACATTTATTTGAAGTTACATATTCTGGAGGTAACAGAGGAAGACTGAATATCTGAAAAATATTTTTGTGACTAAGGTTGTAATGTAGCAGGTAAAAAATGGATTTCTGCATAGATAACATCTTTATTCTGAGGAGGTAAGAGTTTTTTCAAATTCTTCATCTCATTTTTACAGATTCCTTCTGTAGAGTTTGGCCCAACTAGGAAGAGTGACTATTTTTGCCTGGGGTTATGTAGTCACCAGCCATGCCCTCTCCAAACAGTCATCAATTTCTCCACAGGGTGCTTTTGGCCACTTTCCTATTGTGACAAAACACCATGACCAAGGCAACCTATAAAAGAATTTGAGGCTCACAGTTGTGGAGAGTAAAGAGTCCGTGGCTATCATGGCGGGGAGTATGGCAACAGGCTGGAAGACATGGTGCTGGAGTAATATTTAGGACCTCACATTTTGGTCCAAAACTGCATAACACAGAGTCCCCTTCTCCATCACGTCTTCAGGACACATGTTTCTTAGCCTTGGATCCACCAAGGGAAAAGGAGGAAACTAAGAAAAATGATGACTTTTCTTCAAAGTTCAGCTCTGAGCTTACAAGGGGTTCATCCTTCTACATGCCACTAATTAGAGAAGACCCAGAAAAACCCAATCCCGGAAAGATATTTCAGGAAGAGGAGACTATGGGATACAGAGTTAACTCACTGATGTTTGTTTGTCTGTTTTTAAAGAGGAATCCCAGGAAGCGATGTCAAATTGCACAAAAGTACTGTGTAAACACTGAATAAGAGTGCCTTCAGGACTGACTGCTAAAAACAAGAGGCCACCGAACTAGACCCTAAAGCAGTGGTTTTCAACCTTCCTAATGCTGTGACCCTTTAATACAGTTCCTGATGTTGTGGTGACTCCAGCATAAAATTATTTTGTTGCTACCTCGTAATTAATTGTTTTACTGTTATAAGTCATGATGTAAATATTTAATACATAGGGCATCTGATATGTGCTCCCTATAAAAGGGTTGTTCGAGCTCAAAGAGGTCGAAAACACACATGTTGAGAACCTCTTCCTTGAAAGAATAATCAGGAATAGCCAGAAAAAGAAGGAGAGAATCAGGACAAGAGAGGGAGACAGGGTGGGGAGGAGGGAGGGAAGAAGAGAAAGTGCATGCATAAGAACACAAAACACATAGACCGTGAAACCGAAAGAACATAAATTATGTACAGAAATAGTCTAGTGACTTTAATAAGAATGTTAATGGTTCTTTGGCACATACTAAACAAAAGAGCCATGGCAGAATGAAAGCAGGGCTTTGAACAAGGCATGTGACACAGATTAGGACAGTATTTCAGAGTGGCCATGAGGCTTAAGCTATACTGAGTGTCCAGCATGTGCACCTGCCAGAGTTACATGCAAATGACATCTCTGTGTGCACAAGTGCACATCAGTGTGTCTCACTAACATCTCTAGTGATTCCCAACACTAATTCTTGCCATGATAAAGGGTTTATATTCAACCTAAAATGGATGAGAATTTGATGAGGGAAAGAATTGGAATCTGATAAAGTCTCTTTCAAGCAGAGTCCAGAGAATTGATTAGGAGGGTAGAGGTGAGAAGAACAGAATCTATTCCTGCATTTTCTAGGTCAGAAAAAAATGATGTCAGAAGGCAGAGGCTGTGGGGATAAAAAATGCAGGAATTATTATCCGAGCAGACATTGCTTAATTTTATTCTTTATAACACTAGTTATCCATTCATTTAACGATTTACTCATTATCACAGTGTTTGTAATTTAAGGATTTCTGATTGGAAGCACTATAATAAACTGTGATTCTGAGTAGTGCAATGCATTTTTTTTACACTCAGGGTGTTCAGTTTAGTTATGATGGTTTCAATACCAAAGACAATTAACAACATGACAAATAAAAAAATATAAAAGTGTCATTTTACCCAACCAGAAACATACTGGGGGGTTCCAGTGAAGGTCGCTTTATGCAGGAGAGTGTCAGACAATCCTAAAGAGATGAAGGCCTATTAGGTAGGACAAAGCAGGACGAACAATGGAGAAATGAGACACAGGTCACTGGATTAAGGTGATTATGAATATGGATGCGAATGTGAAGCCTCCGAGGAAGAAGTAGAGCCTGGTAAAACAGTCTCAATGTGGCCAGAGCACAGTATAAATAACATGGTGCTGGCGTTGATCATACTGAAAATTTTGTTTTTCAGAAGCCAAAGTCAATAGCACATCAGCCACTCACAACTCCTGAATTTGTGCTCTGCCTTTTTAAAAGTATGCATGGAATTTCAGATAAAGAAAAGTACGGAAAGCTATTAATAACTCACACTATTGTAATTAATACTGATTTTTATGAGTGGTATTTTATATCCACTTGCTATCTCCATGGCAATGTGCAATTAGAACTGAGATGTAGAAGGCATAATTGTTACACTGAAGAAACACTCAAGTACAATTTCCTCCATGGTATGTTCAATGGACACCCAATCATATAATCATTTCGATTTTAAAATTATTTGAAATATAGTAGAGTTAATATTACTACTGTTGCTTAGTACTATTATTATTAATAAATATAGCTTAAAAATATCTTAGGGTGTGACAGGTGCCATCCATGGGCCGTTTATCCACAGGTCTAGTTTTATTTTGAGTAGCAGATCTAATTGAAGGCTGAACCAGTTCAAAAACTTGATAGATTCAGAAGGGGCAGGAATTTTGGCTTCATCTATAATTGACTTTAGAATCCCCAAAGAGATGTAGTTTTGTTTGTTTGTTTGGTTTATTTATTTATGTATTTTGCAGACACAGGTTTCATTATTTTTTTTCTTAAAACCTGAGCATAATTTAATAAAATAACATTCCATTTTTTAATTTTGTGACTATATATCTGTATAAATGTTTGAAATCTCCAAATGTTTGAAATTTGGAGCAAGAGGGAATGTATATATGGGCATTCACAGGAGTTGTTAGAACTCCCAAAAATACCAATCCTTTGTATTGGGGAACAACCAGACCCAAGATTGCGTTTATAACTGCCTGTTTCTAAACTTTTGAGCAGTATATGTCAGTGTTAATCAGGATCTAGAAACCACCTCAATGCCTTGAGATGAATGACACCAAATAGAACTGACAAAAAGGAATATTGCATTGTGCCCAAACCTTTTCAATGTCTATTCCCAAGTTATGAGTTTGCAACACTATAGACATTACAGACATTTCAGTAAAAATTAAACATGCAGAGTGATGTTGGAAAAACCAACAATAATTTTTAAATTTTCCAAACAAGGATGACAATTATAACAACAGCAAAACAGAAAGGCATACAATGAGAGGAGAAAGTGTGGTTTGATCAAATGAAGAAAATCGTATCAGTGAAGTTTCTGAAAGGAGGCTTGGAACAATGATATAAAAGATGAATTTTGAGCTCAAAGAGAATACAGATAGACAACTGTATGAACATCCTGAAATCAGTGTATCACAAAAATGGGAATCTTTGTGAAACATACAGGTGGCAAGAATGGCCAAAAGGAATGCAGGACTCCAAAAATACAGTGATTAAATTGAAATTTTTCTCTTGAAATGTTTAGTATCAGATTCAACCAGAAAGAAGGAACAATGAACTTAGAGACAGGTCATATAGCTGTCATTGAATAAAATGACCTGTCATGAATGAAAACTAGAACAAAGAGTGTAAGGAACATAAGAGGCATTGTTAAGCAGACCAATGTGCAAAAGATTGAAATTTACGAACAATAAGAGAAGACAAGTGGACAGGAAATTCACTTAAAAAAATAAACAAATGTCCAGATCTGGTCAACTATAACTAGGATAACTTCAGAGACCATTAGTGAGACAGTACAGTCAAACCTCTGACAGTAAGAGTAGTGAAAATAGAGGAGAAAAGAGACTCGTCCCGTCTGTTGGAGCTACCGGAAGGTCACCAGTGGACTTCAGCAGACCCCGAAGGTCACCAGTGGACTTCAGCAGACCCCGAAGGTCACCAGTGGACTTCAGCAGACCCCTGGCAGATCAATGGCAGCTGAATGATATCTTCAAAGTTCTCAGAAGAAAAACGCTGACCAAGATACCAAGTTCAGTAAAACAAGGGGAGGGCAAATTAAGAATTGTGTCACACAATGAAATCTGAGTGAATTTGTTTGCCTCAGTCTGCCTTAAAAAATGTGAAAAGTTCTTCAGATTTACATGAAAAAAAAAAGTGTGGCTAATCCCAAAGATGGGAGGAAAAAAACCACCAGCCCAAATAATCGTGGCCAAATTAATTTTAGGATGTTTTTACTCATATACATGGGCTGCATCCCCTTAAGGCAGGTTCAAGAGATCAGCATTAGATACGAGGAAGCTAAGGGGTGTTATATAGCTCAGAGGTAGGTAGCAGGTTTCTAAATATGGGATTTAGAGGGGCAAAAAGGCAGGGTTACAGTAACAGAACATAAGCATGGCAGGTTAGTCCTAAGGACCTCCTGAAACAGAGACATGATTGATGAAACAGATAACATGGTAGTCCTAACAACCCTTTTGAAACATAGACAGGGTTCCAAGATGGTTATTAAGTTTTTGAAACAAAAGCATGTTGCCATTCCTGGCAGTACAGAAGCAATTGTAGCTAAGGTTACAGGTGGGTCACAGTCTGGTCCTTGAAAAACAGAAATTTAATTATAAACAGGAATGAGCTTAGTTTGTCTTGACTACAAAGTGACTTCTTTCTTTTTCTCCTTTTTTTTTAAAAAAAAGAAAACAGTCTCCTTTTTCATTATACATACCAATCCCAGTTTCCACTCCCTCCTCTCCTCCCCGTCCATCCATATACACTCTCACCCCACCCTCACCCACTTCTCAGAGAGGGTAAGGCACATTGTTTGGGGAAGGTTCAAGGTCCTCCCTACTATATCCATCCAAAGAGAATAGAGTTCCAAAAAGCCAGTACGTGCAGTAAGGATAAATCCTGGTACCACTACCAGTGGCCCCTCAGTCTGCCCCAACCATGCAACTGTCAACCACATTCAGAGGGACTAGTTTGGACCTAAGTTTGTTCCTTTCCAGTCTGGCTGGTGTTGGTGAGCTCTCATTAGTTCAAGTAAACTGTTTCAGTGGGTAAGCCAATCATGGCCTTGACTTCTTTGCTCATATTCTCATTCCTTCCACTCTTCAACTGAATTTTGGGAGCTCAGTCCAGTGTTCTGATGCAGGTCTCTGCTTCTGTTTCCACCAGTTTATGGATGAAGGTTCTATGGTAATATTTAAAATATCCATCAGTCTGACTACAGGGCAAAGCAAGTTAGGGCTCCCTCTCCTCTATTGCCTAGGGTCTTAGCTGGGTCATCCTTGTGGATTCCTGGGAATTTCTCTAGAGCCAGATGAGAACAAGGAAAGAGATATCTTGGTTGAGTGAGTCATTATTGGGTTAGCAAGAAACCTACCTCTATAAAGTGACTTTTAAGCCTAAAATGGAGGTGGACTGGTTTTTCGATATTATATTGCATCACAGAAATATACAAACGGTACAAGAAAATTAGGTAGGTGCAAAATATAGTAAGCTGTACTGTTTTAGTTTTGGCCACTTTTACTGAATATGAAATTGAAATGACAAAACACAAAAATCTAAAAACCAGTAACAATGTCTATGCAGCATATAAAATATGTGCCATGGTACACTAAACACTATAAAGAAAAGAGGTTTTATGTGTTCTTAAAGCTAAGAAGTTGTTAGACAGAAATGTTCTAACTTTAAGATGCTCCACGAAATGAGGTAGTAACTGCAAAACATATGTCAGGATGACAAATGGAAGGACAAGAGGAGGAAGTCTAAGCCACTGTAACAGAAGTGAGGGAGCACAAAGAGGAAAGAGAATGGTAGAAGGGTGAAGAGTTAAGCAACACACAGAAGCAAGTTCAACCTGGCAAGAGTGTGTTCTCCCCTATGCAGGTAATTGCTTGAAAAGTGACTAACAAGATGTTTTAGTGGTTAAGAGCCTATACTGCTTCAGCATAGGGTCCAGGTCACTTTTCAGCACCTTAGCCAGCCAATTTGCAAATGTTGCTAACTCAAGGTCCAGAGGCTTCAAGGCCTTTCTTTGGCCTCCATGGGAACAGTACATGCATGCTCATAATTCAAACTTTTTTAAACGTTACAAATAATTTCTGAAGTCTTCAGTAAAGGAACACCAACAAAATGAATTAAAAAACTAAAAAACAGATTCAAAGTACATTTTCTGGAGAATTGCATATAAAACATATTTAAAGATTTTTTTTAAAAAAATCTTTGTTTACTAAAACGTTATACAAGTTTTCAGTGTAATCCTGATTCTTCTGAATATTATGAAGATCAACATGTCCTCAAACTATGACATTTCCCATTCCCAGCCCATAAGTGCTGAGATTTAAACGTGCACCATCATGCCAGTCCCTTCTTTCTTTTTTTTCTTTTTTTGCCAGTTGCATCTTGACTAAATGAGGGATGCAGATGTTCCCTGCTGGGCTCAAACCAGGCAAAACAGACACTAACACAGACATCTGCAAATGCAGAGATGGGCGTTATGTAACAATAAAGCAGCAGTGGCTGGATTTGTATCAGACAGAACACACACTGAAACAAATATCTGCAAATGCAGAAGTGGACATTATATACAACCATGAAGGTTCAATTCATCTAGAAAATATGACACTTATATGTAAATCACAATTGTACCTGGACTTGGAAAGGTACTGGACTCCATAAATAATTCATTTACATTACAAGTTTCCAACATTCATTTTCAACGTTATATTCTTGCAGTATTCAACAGTTTAAACCCGAAACCAGCATCCATTCAGAAGCAAGTTTGATTGACAGTTACAGCCATATGTTGCCAAAAAAATATGACAGTTCTGCTAAAATCAACAGTTATACTTTGAATCAATGGGCTCCATGGAATTTATAATAAACCATTATATGTTTTATTGTTTGTAAAGGTCAAATTTATCAAGTTTTATCATTGAAATGTATGGTGTATAGTCCAATTTTGAGATCTACATTTTAAAGCACACTGGTATTATCAGTGTGTTGTCTCTTGAAGGTGCCTATTAATCTCTCCAGCCATTTGAGTCAGTGAGTCATGCTCCAATCCTCTACTTATGCCCACCTTTCTGTCTGCTACCACCCATACAGTTGACCTAGCAGATGCCTAATTTTAATTATCTTACATTTTAAGTTTGGGGAACTGCATTTAATTCTCATTTACATTCTCCAGTTTGGGTAAATGGCCCCTGTTGCCATCTTTCCCTTTAAATATCATGATCACCATTGTTTCACCGCAGCTTCAGATGCTCTACCGTCTGGGTATCTCTTTCCATTAGCTATTATAAAAATTAGCTTTTATCTTCTTAGCCCTAGTTTCAAATATTTTAAATTTTAAACTCAGAAGACTATATGTAAAAAAGCAGTTGGAAATCTTGGGGGAAGTTACCTATTTCAGAGATTTTTTTTCCAGGTGGGCAAGAACCATTTGAGTCATAACAAATGATAAACTTATTTGATATCGGGTTTCTATTGTCACAGTGAGCTCCTGTCTCTGGCAGTACTAGGTACTTTTTAAATACAATCTGGTCATTTTCTGCTCTTCTTTGCCTTTTTTTCTGTGAAATAGAAGAATACTTGGTATAAAACAGGAGGCTACTTCTCTGCACTCTTGACTACTTAACATTCTGTCTGCCATTTTTAATAGGCTACCTGTATTTACCTACTATTATGGGTTTTCCAGAAGGTGGTCTTCTTCTTCTTCTTCTTCTTCTTCTTCTTCTTCTTCTTCTTCTTCTTCTTCTTCTTCTTCTTCTTCTTCTTCTTCCTTTCTTTCTTTTTAAAGTTTATTAAATTATAAAAGTTTCCATTTCCGCCCCTCCTCCCAACACCCTCCCACTTCCCCCACTCCCTCTCCTCCTCCCTCTCCATCCCTAAGAGTAGTCAGGGTTTCCTATCCTGTGGGAAGTTCAAGTTCCTCCCCCCTCCTTCCAGGTCCAGGAAGGTGAGTATCCAAACAGACTGGATCCCAAAAATCCAGTATATGCAGAGGAAACAAGTCCCAGTGTCATTGTCAATGGCTTTTCAGAAAGACTCCGGGCCCGCCACATCCAGGGAATCCGGCCACATTCAGAGAATCTGGTTAGATCACGTGCTCATTCAGTTCCAGTCCAGCTGGCCTTGGTGAACTCTCATTAGATCAGTTTCCTTGTATCAGTGGGTGATGGCGCGCATCGCAGTCCTGATTTCTTTTTTCATTTTCTTCATCCTTCTGCTCCTCATTTGGACCGTAGAGGGTTCCGTCCAGTGCTCCAATATGGGTCTCCGTCTGTATCGCCATCCAACGTCGGATGAAGGTTTCCTCTGCTCTTGCCCTCCTTGTTCACGTTCTCCTTCCTTCTGCCTCTCGTTTGGACCTAGGGAACAAAATGTTCATCAGTATGGTTGTGGGCCAAGGCCGGTTCAGGCACCCTCTCCTCTGTCCAGAGAATAGCCAAACTCAAAAACACCAATGATAAGCCTATTCTGGAGAGGATGTGGAATGAGGGGAACACTCATCCTTTGTTGGTGGGAATGCAAACCTGTGCAGCCACTGTGGAAATCAGTGTGGCGGTTTCTCAGGAAACTGGGAGTCAGCCTCCCTCAGGACCCAGCAATTCCACTCTTGGGAATATACCCAAGAGATGCCCTAACATACTACAAAAGCATTTGTTCAACTATGTTCATAGCAGCACTATTTGTAATAGCCAGAACCTGGAAACAACCTAGGTGTCCCTCAATAGAAGAATGGTTAAAAAAGGTGTGGAGCATATATACATTAGAGTTTTACTCAGCGGTAAAAAACAATGACATCTTGACTTTTGCATGCAAATGGATGGAAATAGAAAACGCTTTACTGAGTGAGGTAAGCCAGACTCAAAAAGAGGAATATGGTATGTATTCACTCATAAGTGGATTCTAACCGTAATTAAAGGTCTTTGAGCCTATTATTCGTGATCCTAGAGAAGCTAAATAAGAAGGTGAACCTGACGAAAATCATGTAGCTATCCTCCTGGAGATTGGAAATAGACAAGAGTGCCAGGTAACCTCGGTTGCATGGGGGGTGTGGGGGGGCTGTTGGAAGGGGAGAGGGTTAGAGAGAAGGGAGTAGGGGAGGAATGGGGAAAGATCGGGGGACAGGGATGGGGGGAGGGAGAATGGATAGATATGGGATCAGGGAAGTATATACCTCAACTAAGGGAGTCATTTTGATGGTTTACAAGAGACCTGAGTATAAAGGGGATCCCAGGTTCTTCTTGCTTTCAAAGTCTCAGTCTTTGAATATTCTTTGCACAAGTCGGTAATTCTCCCTACAGGGGGAAGGGAGCAGCATAGAAAGTGTGTTTACGTATCTCTCTTCAGAATTTTTCTGAGTTTTCTCTCAGAGGCCTTGGACACGCAACTCATTTGCCCTTTGACTATCTGATGCCTAGAAATATATTTCAGACATATGTTTTAAAACTTAGCTTTTATTTGATTTTCAGTCAGATCTTAGGTAGACTATTACATTCTAGATTAACCTACCTGTTCACTAGATGACTTAGTGTGTCCATTTTCTTGTAGCACGACAGACATAGGAGGTCTCCTCTACCTCTTGTCATAGTACTGTGTATATTTATATCAAAATAATTAGCACTTTGAATGGTAAAGTGTTTTTCTTTTGTTTGTGGCTAGATACCAAATGTTTACAATTTAAAAACTATCTTGCATGTATTTCTACCACCTACATGTACTTGTGGCTACCCAATGAGTACTTTAAAAATGTGAGAATAAATTAATATAGTTGGGAACCAGGCACTATTTTTTTTTCATTTATTTTACCTCTAGCTATATGTCTTTAAAATTCCCTCTTAATTTTTCTAATATTTTAATAGATTCTTAATAAATTTAAGCCTTTTACTCATTTGGAATATATTTTGTTGTACAGTTTAAAGCATGTTTCAATTTTGCTTCTGTGGTTAATTCTTAATGTCCAAAAGGAAGAAAATATCAAAAATAAGGTTCTACTTCTATTGTGTAGTCACATATTTACTTTGTATAATATTGCTTTTGTTGATACCAATATATTTAATGTTGCAACTCTATCATGACCAGTAATTTTATTTATATATCTCAATGGTATTCCCCTTAATTGTTATGTATCTATTTTATTTACTAGGTATGAAAATTTTAGAGATGTCAAGGAATATTACTGTCTCCTACAAAAGTAAAAATGTTTGAACATTTGTTTTTATATTTGCTAATTAGAATGTGATCATTCCTCCTATGAAGCCTTCCCAGAGTCCTTTGAGACTGTTGGTCAACCATGCGGCTTCATAGCTCCCATGATCCTTATTTGTAACTCTCTATAGCCCAGTGATATAACACTAAGTACGCTACTGCCTACCATACTATCTATAAGGAGGTGTCAAATCAACTACCTAAGATATAACTCATGCATGACAGAAACATGTTTAAATTGACTTCAGTCACTGAAATTCTATTTACATATTTATTATTATTATTAAACCATACTTACTTGTTACATAAATAAGTTTGTATTTTTCTCTGTCATGTTTAGAATTTTACGATATTATCACTAATTCACTATTAGATATTAAATTCATATGGATGGCATGCAAAATCCTTCATAAATTGTATTACATGCATGCTTTTCTGTGGACAATATATTCCAAAAGAAACAAGGCTGGGTATGGTGGTGCAAGACACAGGAAGCAGGCAGATCTCTGTGGGTTTGAGGCCAGCCTAGTCTACAAAGTGAGTTCCAGGACAGCCAGGTTTGTTACATGGATAAACTCTGTCTTGAAAACCCAACAGAAAAATGGAAAGATAGGGAGGAGGAGGAAAGAGAGAACAGAAACAAAGAAGAATATTTAATTCTTGTATTTTCCATTATATGTAATCTCTATTATTTACACAGTATGCCAGACATCGTGAGAAAAATGTTTATGTTTAAATGTAACTTATATTCCTATACTGAGATAGGTTATTATTTCCCTTACTTTGATTTTTTAGGAAACTGAAGTTTGTTAAGATTAGTTAGGTTTCTCATTTTGGGAAGGCAAAGGGTGGCAGCACATCACGCTGGTAGCACAGGCAGAAACCAAATATTCAAATCTCCAGCTAAAGCAATAAGAGAAACATGTAGGGGACTGGCCATCCTTAAAGGGCAGGCGTATGACTAGTAACCTAAGGACCGCCCAATGGCCTCCATCTCATACTGGTCACATAGCCATCTGAAGCAAAGATAGAAGGAGACATGTGGATTACTGTAAACCCTTTTAAAGCAACCCTGCTGCTCTTATCTCCCAATATTGCTACTCCGTAGACAAAGTTTTTGACCCACTCAAAATTGAAACTGTTGTGACCTTTATAACTCATTTCTGAGAAATATGAAGTTTCTTTCTCTGTTTCCTCTAAGATAAACATAATATTGTGATTTATTTGACATAGTGATTACTATGTTGAAAAATAGAAGTTCATATAAATAATACCTGATAAAAAATATCATTCTTAGATTTCTTAGAATATTAGTGATTTACACATGTCCTTACTTGATTACAACTCAGTTTTAAAACTCAAGTGTGAGGAGTACCACATAATGACTTACTTAAAAACTGTCTCTGGCATAAATAGCAATTTTTTAAGGGGACAAGGATCTAGAAATATTGAATGCAATCGTTCCCCAGGTAGTCATTCTAAAAGGAGTAGCAGATGGTAAACATTACTATTAATGCAGGAAATTATTTCAACACATTTTTAAAGCTAAAAATTTCTTTACAAATAAATGATTCTGGTTGGTTGGTTTTGAAAGCAAGCCATATGTTGTTTACTTGCTTTGGCATTGATCCAGTTTCCCTGAAGATAAGAGAAAAAATTAATAAAATCTTTTACTAATTAGATAATAACAAACATAATGAAAACAGGTGCTGTAACTTTTTGAATTATGAGACCAAATCTTCAGATAATCCCTAGAAAAGAGTGTCCTGATGGGGGACGGGATGAGCCCCGTATATCCTAAAGTGGAAGCAGACCAAGGCACACATCAGACAAATAGAACTCCTACTTTTCACTGGAATAGAAACTAAGAGCTTTAGAATGCCACGTTCACTATATGTGAGGCACTAGATGAAAACACATACCTTTAATTCAGTATTGAAATCTAGCTACTATTTAAAGCTTTCCGAATACATTAGGGTGAGAGGCCAAGAACCAGGATTTTTTTCCAAGCGATCAATGGGACATTGACATCATCTTCCCTAGGGTTCCTTTCACCTCTGGTTAATAGCAACATTGCAGTCCTGTTCTGCAGGAGCCCTGCAGGAGTAGGGCAGGTGTTGTAGATCCTCAGTGTGGCCCAAAATGAGCCCAGTGGAAGCTGGTAGAAATAACACTACTCTTCATTAAAAGCAGCTATTCCTGAAATAAAGGATTAGGAAATGGGAAGATAATGGGAAAATGACCTGTCAGCCAGCAAGGGTGGCACTGGGGAGGTGGCTCAGTCGTTCAAGGAGAAGAATCTGAGGTCTGACACTCAGCACTCAGGTAAAAACTAGGCACAGCCACCTGTACTGGGGACACAAGGACAGGTGATGCTCAGAGCAAGCTAGCCCGCTGTGACAGCTGACCCACCAAGATCCAAGTGCAACAAGTGACACTATCTCAGAAACAGAAGGTAGAGAGTGGCTGAGAATGGCAATGAGTGTTAACCTCTGACCCACACATTCATGTACACCAGCATATACATAGTTGTCCCTGAGCACTCGTGAGTATTGCATGCAGATACGTGCACATGAGAAAAGTGTCAAAGTGTCACTCTGGGCATAGTCCTGTCTTGATTTTCAGGGTAAACCTGTGCTACCAAGAAGAGAGAATTTCCCTGAATCATTCCTTTCATTGAAAAGGATGTCTGCATGTGAATTACAGTAATCTTTCCGAAGGAAACAAGTGTTCAGAAAGTACACATTTTGAACTATTAAAATGTATGGTCAGCAAGTTACAATCTATAACCATAGATAGTATTTCTGTTTGAAAATAAAGTGAGACTCTCCATGACCTGACAGTTGGTCTCCATGGCTGATGTGTAGGCACTCACGTTGAAATGATTTTTCTAGACGCTTGATGCTAGCTTTGATTGTTCTCTGGCTAATACATGTATGCAAAATATGGCTGCAGCGATTTGCTTTTGTTAGCATCTCCCTTCCCCCACTCTGAAACCTGAAGCCTCCAGACATTGATCCTGGAAAGAGAAAATGAACAAATGAACATGTGTGTGTGTGTGTGTGTGTGTGTGTGTATGCGTGCATGTGTGAATGTACCTAACCATCAAGTTAACACGCTGGTGATAATATACAACCACTAGCACAAAAGACGAGGATTCCCCTGCACCCTGCACCAACCACTACCACAAAAGATGGGGATTCCCCTGAGCCAGTTCTTGATGTATTTTTGTTGTTTGGGGAAAACCGGAGTGAAGCAGAGTGTGGTGAACTGAAGTGGGGTAAGAGAGCTTTATGGACCAGTTACAATTAGAAATTTAGTACAGCCGAGAATGACACTTTTATTAAATAACTCCTGGATCATCCATCCGTGTTCTTCAACACTGATCCCCCTGAAGCAAAATACATAAGATAATCAACATGCTGGGCTCACAGTCAACTTGTTGGGGGATTAAATCCTAAAGGAAGGAACCCATCGCCCTGGAGGAAGACTGAGTGCAAGCTTCTGAGTCTTTGAAGGCTCATCTCAGTAGTCCCACTGTTAGAATGTGCTCTGTTGTCATAGCAACACCATCTCCTGCTTCATACAGGAAAGATTAGCTCTTACTGTGCAGAGGAGAGAATTTAGGGGAAGTCAGACTAATCCCTGGGTACACTTCCCGGGAAAGGTTGGACCTCGCCTGAGGGATGCTGGATCAGCAATGCTAGAACTGAACTGGCCTGCCACTGGTGTTTTTTAAGTTGAAGAGCGGGATTCACCGTAAGTGTGGGCTTCTGACTAGTAAAAGACTGACAAGTGAGGCTCTGTAAGCCTTGCTGAAGACCGTCCCATGCAGCGGCAGAAAGGCAGCCGGGAACTCGGACGGGAGCGCCTAGTTTAAGGAGCATATTGAGATTACAGGATCAGAAACTTGAGGGACAAAAGGTGGATACTTTTGAATCCTAATTCAAATCCTGGGAGCAAGGCCAAATTAAATAAGCAAGAAAATGCATTGTTTGCTCGTTGGCACTTCATGCATTTATCCCAAGTCCCGTGCTTTGAAATTTAAAACTCCAGAGGGAAATTATTTGTTTCATTAAAAAAGCTGGTTGTCTAAGCAAGTTGTGTTTATTCATCACCAAAAGTGATGAAATTTGGTTTGGGGACTCTTGAGAGGTTTTTTTGTCCGTTATATATACATCTTTTTAAAATGCTTTTAGAAACCCAAAGTGGAATCAATCTTTAAGGGGATTACAATATGAGGAAAGGTATTCTTTACTGAAGAGTGTGTGGTTTAGACATTGTGTTTGTTTTCTGCTGGTACTTTGTTCAACATGCTGCTGAAAACATATACAATATGTTACTCTTTTAGGATTGTGTGTTGTCTGATGCAAATGACTTTGTTCTGGGGGAGCATTAGTATTTCCCTCTTTGTTTTGTCTTTAAAGGATTTATTCTATAGTAATATACATTTTATGCTAAAAGCTATGAGCTTGAAATATTTGATATCAATTTTATCGTGAAGATGTCTAATCTTTCAAAAATTTAATCATTTCAAAGGGCATTTTAATGCACATATTAAACAGGACTGATGTTTTAAAGAATATATTTTACATACTATATTGCAAATATAAATTCTAATTCTGATTTTCATAATGTCTTGCCTTGACATTTATATGAATATTTGTTTTATTTAAAATACTCGTGGTGAAAATTACAGCATACTGCATTCATAGTGGTTTGCAATTGTTTAGATCATGGCTATGTATTTATAAAATGTATTCAGAAACTGGGGTTTATTTTCCATGTACACAATGCTAGGTTACTAATGTACTACACGCTACAATTCACATGACAGTCGGTGCTAAATATAGCCATTATCATAAAATTCTTTATTACCATTTGAAGTGTGTGCTGGTTTAATTTCTTAGAATGGAAGAGACTTGGGTGTTGCTGAGAAAATAGACTATACATCACTCGTACATTCTACTTTTCTGAGACTGATTAGTGCTGAAATAAGTCATAGGTCTTGAATCTTACAGATGCGTTAAAATGTTACATAAAGTTATTATTTCCATATACGGGGCAGGACCCCCAGAGTGGTGTGGGTCGTGTTCTGTTTTCCAGTGGCCGTGACATAACAACACAGTCTGGGTCTCCTAAGAAAACAGAGACCCAGAAGGCCACCCTCTCAATGTGATACCGATTATTCCAACATCTTGCAGTTTAGGGATTTTTAAGAGTTAGACCCCTTGAAAACAGCAAACAGAAAGAGGAAAATCTACTTTATTTTGTTTTCTCCACAAAACAGAGTAATTTTCTGGTGTCCATAGACTGAGCAAATAGGAGAACAACCAATGACAAACTTTAAAATGATAGAAACTAAGGCATTATACATGATACTAGGCTCAAAACTAACCAAACAACACTGGAGAAAGAAAAGAATGATCAAGAAAAAAAGGTTACTACTATATGATAATGCATCATATAAGGAGATAAATAGATGATACTTTAAATCTTTTTAAAGTGGGAGTTAGGTCGTTCACTATCTTAACTCGAATTTTAAAATAAGTTTTAATAAATAATTTGCTCTGCTTGGAGTTTTTCATGCCCTCCTGTTTGTGCTATCTCTCAAATATACAGTGGCAACTGCCCGGGACACACATTTTGGTGATTTGCTGTCTCTCCGAGGCCGGTTTGTTCTGCCCCTGCTACTCTGTGGAGGTTCTGACTGGTGGAGAGTCAGTCAGACTTGAACGCACAGTTATTCCTCAGGGGCCATGCTGCTTTATCATCCAAAGAGTCGAATTCCCAGCTCTTAACCCAGTGTCAAGGGCTTGGCACCCACTGGGAAGACTAGTGCTCAGCTGAGGATTGAAAACCCTGAGACCATCAGGATTCTCAAGCCCTCGGAAGTCCCTCATGCTCCAGACAAGGGCACAGGATTTCCTTGGTGCTGCTTACTGTGCAAACCAATGCTAGATTGTAAATGTACATTATAGATGATGGTTCATATGATATTAGAGAAGAGGTTATAAGAAAAATTCTTAGCAAAAAAGAAAAAGAGAGAGTATTGGGATGTAATTATTGTTTTCATTTGTTTCTACAAAGCAAATTAAAATTCAATATCTTGAGATATAATCAGATTAAAAGCGTCACCTTTGATGAGTATTACATACGAAAAACATTTTTGTATTTAATCGCTTGTCAATGGCATCTCTTTGTATTTTGTATGTTTGACTTTGACTTGAGACAAACATCTTGAATGGAAAAGGTGAGTTTGAATTGTCTCTAAGAGAATGTGTAGCAAACAGTGGGAAAACGGCTATAGAAGGTATAGAAAGATGAGAATAATTTCAAAACACATGCGGATAATATTTAATTATGAATGGGGTCAAGACACATCTGTAGAAGAGTGAGAAAAAGGATTAACACCCTGGGATTATATATGTTACAAATGTTGGGTAGGATGGACTACTAATGCAGGATATAGTGGGCAGCTAATTAGACTATAAGCCCAAACTGGAAAATTGGAAGGACTGAATAGGTAGAAAAGAAGGAACACGTGCAAAACATATAATTTAGCCATGCATTCAAGTGCATTCATTTGTTTAACCAAGAACTGCATAACCACTGAAAAGATACAGGTAATAAGACAGGTGGCAATAAATGTGGAACAAAATGCTCATGTTGAATACTCAGAAAAGCCATAGTATCCTGTGAAGGTGATATGATAGCAAGTCAGATATGATATGATATGTAGTCAAACTTAGCCAAGACTTGTGCACATAATAGAAAGAACTTTCATGCCTCATATGCCCAGGTACCAATACCAGACCCAAGGTAATTACTGAGAAATTGTATGTTTTGGGCATGTTGTAGAGTGAGGTAGCAGGAAATTTAATTTTAGAGATCTTAGTTCTGATTATTAAGACAAGATAATACTATGCTCTGTTGCTATAACTAGTTTACTCATATATATATATATATATATATATGTGTGTGTGTGTGTGTGTGTGTGATATAGATAATTTGAGATCATATGACTATGCGAAACTTCAAAAGATCTTCAAATTTGTTTGATTTGTCTTGTTTTTTCACCTTAATATGTATATATTGTAAAGCAAATGGACTAGGTGAAAACTTGAAAGTTTTTTTCATTATCTTTACAGTCCTTTGGTATTCTCAAACAATAATTACTTGATTGTAATCATTCTTGAAATGTAACCATTTTAACTGGGAAACATTTTTGCTTAGCTCTTGATCTCAATATTTGACAAAAGTCTGTTCAATATGAGAGAAAACTATGCATATACATTCCATTAAAATTTGAGTCAAAGTTTGGGGAAAGAGAAGATCAGGGAGTTGGCTGTGAGACTGTGTCTCTGAGTAGTGTCAACCCTAAAGTCTCACCAACATGACTGCCAAAATGTGAGCTGAACAGAGATGAAACCAATTGGCATGCCACTGAATGGGAGAAATGTACCACCCCCCCCCACCCCCCACCCCCACCCACACACGAAGAACTATGGCAGCTAAGGAGTGGAATAGGTACTCTTCCCCAAGGACAAGCTTGTGTCCAGTGCCAAACAGTCAAACCCGAAAACTCACATACAAGTAACATTATGTGGACTGAGCATATTATATTTAGGGATCTACATGTATATACATGCACATTCACACGCACAGCAATTATTGAAAAGAGAGGCTGCAAATTTGAACAAGAGCAAGGAAGGATATATGTGGCTGTTTGAGGGAAGGAAAAGAAAGGGAGAAATGTAATTTTATTACAAAGAAAAAGTTTTAGAATTATAAAAATAAAAAGAAGGAAAATATATTTGTAGAAATTCGTCAGTTAGGAACAAAAACCTCAGATTGTTTTCATTCTCAGAATAGCTGACATAATTTTCTGTCACTGCAGTCCTTATATAAAAAATTTAATAATTCTACTAGTTATAAAAACTGTGTCAAAATTAGTGATTATTTGATCTTTAGCAGTTTTTGCTATTGGGGAAATTCACTAACCTTGCTAGAAGAGGGAGCCCCTATAACTGTCTTAAATCCTTCTGTCATTACTTTTATAAAATAGCTGAAAACAACTGGACAGGAAAAAGAATTACCTGAATCATGGTCTCGGAGGGACAGTCCATCTTGGAGGGAACAGCACCGATAGGAGCAGCTTAGATTTCTGGGCGAAAGGGGTCTGAGGCTCTGCACACATCACTGCCAGAGTCAGACAACAAAACCGAGAAACAGCAAGTGGAGCTGGACTATATGCCACCAGCAACCCATGCTTGCAGTCAGCTTTATCACCCAAGGTTCCCCAGCCTTACCAAACAGCACTTACCAGCTGGAGATTAAGTGTTCCCAGCACAGACCCGTGAAGAGGACTTCACATTCATACCATGAGAGGAATTACTGGAAGGAAAGAGGAGAACATGATTTGTTAGAACATGTGAGGCAAAGAGATCACAAAGTTTAGACAGAGTTTGTCACACATTTATATAGAAGCAAACACAATCCTTCTGTAGCCCTTTAATAGCTAAATGGAGTCACCAGTGGTTGTCTCTGTAGGAGGAAGTCCCGCTTATTTGTCCCAGCTGCCCAGCTAGCTTAGCCCCGAAATAACCACACAGAAATTGTATTCATGAAAACACTTCTTGGCCCATTAGCTCTAACTTCTTATTGGCTAACTCTTGTATTAATTTATCCCATTTCTATTCATCTGTATATCGGCACGTGGCAGTGGCTTACAGGGTAAAGTTCCCAGAGACTGTCTCCTGCAGCTCTATGGCTTCTTCTTGACTCCACCCTTCTTTCTCCCAGCATTCAGTTCTATCTTCCTGCCTACCCAAGTCCTGTCATATCAACAGGCCAAAAAGGTTTCTTTATTCATTAACCAATGAAAGCAACACATAGACAGAAGGACCTCCCATACCATGTCTCCTAAATATTTCTTAGGATAAACTCCTGAGCTATGTTATAGGAAAAGTTGAGATGAGTCCAGTCTTCAGTCCATGAACCAAAATATTGAGGTCTATATAATGTTACATATATGTACATATATGTATGTAACAAAAAGTAATGAAAAAGGAAGCAATGATTTGAAAGATAGCAAAGATGGGTATATAGAAGGATTTGAAAGAATGAAAGGGAAGGGGGAAATTATGTAATTGTATCTCAAAAATAAAATAAATAAAAAAAAATTTTAAAAGATTGAGTTCAATGTGTTCTCATGAAGACCACCAGAGGATTTTGAGGAGGAACCACTTCTTATATTAATTTTATCCTGCTGCAAAATGTACCTTTAATATACATTATCTCACAGATAAACATATTGCAAAACCCTTCCCAATACATATAGTTATGTGACAGTCTAGTTTTGTGAAGGCACTGATATTTAGGAGGTTGTGAGTGTTTGGTAAAGGTGTGTAGTTCATAAGCAGAGGATTATGCAAATTCACTCTAGAGACAATATTCCAAGTGGTACCTAAAAGTTATTTTGAATGCCCCATAGAGGCAAAGTGATGAGGAAATAATTGTTTTAATTTTTTTTCCTTGGATATTCATGGGCCTTGCTTGTCCTGTGTTATGAACATGGAGAGCATTGCCAATTCCAATATTTCCCAGAAAAACATCCCACTCCAGGAAGGGAAAAATGATGAAGACAAATCAGAGCTTTATTAGAATGTGATCTTGAGACTCATATTATTTCTCCAATGATGAATTCATCCACTCAGTCACCCATCCATCTATTGATTCATTCATTCTTTTGTCATTAGTTTTATAAACATTTACTATTGTAACCCCTTGTTCCTGCTACCACTTAGTCATCAAAGGCTCTATCTCCCCAAAGCTAGTACCTTTTTTGATAGAAACAATGCTTAATGCTCAGCAAACATAAACTAATCATAGCAAGCATACCATGATATAAGTATTACAGCTGCCCCTGTTCTTTGTAATAATTTTTTTTCTTTTTCTTCCTTTATTGATATTTATTGAGCTCTACATTTTTCTCTGCTTCTCACCTGCCTCTTACCTTTACCTTCAATCCTCCTCCAGGGTCTCCATGCTCACAATATACTCAGGAGATCTTGTCTTTTTCTACTTCCCATGTAGATTATATCTATGTACATCTCTCTTAGTGTCCACATTGTTGTCTAAGTTCTCTGTGATTGTGGTTTGTAGGCTGGTTTTCTTTGCTTCATGTTTAAAAACCACCTATGAGTGAGTACATGTGATAATTGTCTTTCTGTGTCTGGGTTACCTCACTCAAAATAATGTTTTCTCATTCCATCCATTTTCCCACAAAATTCAAGATGTCGTTATTTTTTCTGCTGTGTAGTACTCCATTGTGTAAATGTACCACATTTTCCTTATCCATTCTTCAGTCAAGGGACATTTAGGTTGTTTCCAGGTTCTGGCTATGACAAACAAAGCTCCTCTGAACATAGTTGAGCACATATCTTTGTGGTACGAATGAGAATTCTTTGGATATATACCCAAAAGTGGTAGTACTGGGTCTTGAGGAAGGTTGTTTCCTAATTTTCTGAGAAATCGCCACACTGACATCCAAAGTGGGGTGTACCAGCTTGCACTCCCACCAGCAATGCAGAATTTTCCCCACAACCTCTCCAGCATAAGTTGTCATCAGTGTTTTTGATCTTGGCCATTCTTATAGGCATAAGAGGGAATCTCAGAGTTCTTTTGATTTGCATTTCTCTGATGTCTAAGACATTTCCTTAAGTGTCTTTCAGTCATTTTAGATGCCTCTGTTGAGAGTTCTCTGTTTAGATCTGTACTCCATTTTTTTTTATTGGATTATTTGTTCTTTTGGTGTTTAGTTTCTTGAGTTCTTTGTATATTTTGGAAATCAGACCTCTGTCTGATGTGGGGTTAGTGAAGATTTTTTCCCATTCTGTAGGCTGTTGTTTTGTCCTTTGCTTTACAGAAGCTTTTCAGTTTCAGGAGGTCCCATTTACTAATTGTTTCTCAGTGTCTGTGCTGCTGGGGTTATGTTTAGGAAGTGGTTCCCTGTGCCAATATGTTCAAGTGTACTTTCCACTTTCTCTTCTATGATGTTCAGTGTGGCTGGCTTTATCTTTGTAATGATTTTAATACTCAGAGCATTGTGAGCACACAACTAGTGGCAGGTCTTGGTCCTGAGTCTATGCTTTTCAGAATGTCAGTCCAGGGCTTCTACTCACAACATAATTTCTCCTGTTTTGTAAATGGGAAGCATTCTGTGCTGAAGGGTAATGTAACTTGTAGTGCTGATGAAAAGAAGAGTGTGGGGCTGACACCAGAGAAGGTTTCAACATGTGGAGTTTTCTGATTCAAAATGCATAGGTGATAGTTGCATCATGGGATTGTCCTGGAGATTGAAGGAGCAAATGACAAAGAACTTGCATACACTGTGTTTAATTGATTACAGTAGCCATTTTGAATCATTTTTTATCTCATAGACAGAAAATGCTTAGAGTTTCTTTCTCTTGTTCCTTTTGTGACCGATACTGATTACATATCTTACATATATACTGATATATATGTAATATATATATTGATGTTCATGCTATCTCTCTTCTTTACATAGAAGTTTGGTAGATGTGGAACAACAGACAAGTTTCCCTACATTTGTTCACCCATACAAATCCACTCCAATTCACAACAACTAGGAAAGGATTGGTGGATCATTCTTCTCAATTTAGAAAACACCATCATGGTTTTCAGACATTGTGTCTTTGCAGAGAGAAAAGAGTTGGATGGGAGGACTGACCATATTTTTTTTTTCATTTTGGAAGCCCAAGATGCTATTATTGGAAAGATTAAGTGCATCTGCCTCGCTAATAGATTTAGTTAAACAAATTGCAATGAGGGACAGGAAAATTAAAAGAAAGAGAGATACTATTTACTATCAGGACTTAAAAGGAGCCAAAGGATTAAAATCTGAGTGAAACATCAAAACATACTACAGGATATTTAAAAAAAAATCTTTACAAACTGTATGAAAATGTGTTCAATTGTTTCCTTGAATTCATGCCTAATTTTATATTGCTACCTGATATTTTAATTTTGTGTATTTATGCGTGCATGTAATGTGTCTGTGTTTATACCTGTGCCCGTAGGGACCAGTAGTAATGCTTTGTTGTCATTTCTCAACTGCTGTCCAACTTTTTTTCTTTTATTTTAATTAATATTTTATTTTACATACCAAACACAGTTTCCTTTTCCTCCTCTCTTCCAGTTCCATCCTCCCACATCCTCTCTCCCTCCTCCCACATCCACTCTCCCTCCTTCCCCAGTCATCCATTCAACCTCCTTTCAAAATGGAGCAGGCCTTCTATGGGAGTCAATAAAGCATGACGTATGAAGTTGGGGCAGGACCAAGCTCCTTCCCTTGCATCAAGACTTAATGAGGCATCCCAACATGGAAAATATGTTCCAAGTAGTCAGCTCGTATGCCAGGGACAGGTCCTGATCCCACTGCTAGCGGCCCTACAAGCAAGCTACACAACTGTGACCCACATGTAGAGGGGCCCAGGTGCTGTCCAACTTTTGTATTCGAGGCATCTCTCACAGGCCTGGAACTAACTAGGTTGTCTAGGATGACTAGCTACCAAACCCTAGGGATTTGTTGTTGTTGACTATCCATTGCTGGGATTCCAAGTATGCACCACGGTGCCTGGCTGGTATCTCCAATGCTGGGATTGCAAGTATGCATCATTATGCCTGACTGATCTATCCATTTGCTGGGATTGAAAGCATGCACAACGACACCTGTCTGGTACCTCCAGGGCTTGGATTGCAAGTATGCAGCATGGTGCTTGGGTGGTCTCTCCAACGCTGGGATTACATGTATACACCATGGCACCTGGCTGGTCTCTCCAGGGCTTAGAAAGCAAACATGCACCATAGCACCTGGCTTGGCTCTCTCGTGCTTGAGTTGCAAGAATGCACCATGGTGCCTGGCTGGTCTCGTCAGTGTTAGGATTGCAATATGCAATACCGTGCCTAGATGGTCTCTCCAATGTTGGGTCTTCCAGTATGCACCATAGCCTATAGCTGGTCTCTCCAGTGCAAAGATTCTAAATATGCACCACGGTGCCTGGCTGTTTTTTTCACACACGGGTCAATTTCAGGACCTGTGCTTGCAAATTAAGAGTGAGCCTCCTGCCACAGCTCACAAAAAATTCAATCACATTAATAATTTCATGCAACAGAAAGCCCTTTAAAAGATCTTACTTTGTCTGTGATGGACTCATTTTCTATCATTCTTTTGAATAAAAATAACTTTAGTATTAGAAATCCCATGGATAATATAGATTAAGAGCTATAACCTACACTATAATATGACTATACAATGATTTGTGGAGCAAACCCAAGGGAATTTTTTTTTAAGAAGAATAAATTAACTTTTTTCAGCACAACCAATAACTCAGAGACTTATCTAGTAATAGTTACTCTAATTAGAAAAAATTATTAAGGAAGAGAAAATAAAACTCACTTATAATGCTTTCAAAATGCTTCTAGAATACTAAAAAATATTAAAAACTCCCAGAAGTCATGACTTTAATTAGGGAATGTTGTATATGTGTGTCTTCTCTCTAGAAATTGCTTTAAGCATGGGGGAAATTTAAGGGAGAAAGTCATGTATTTCTTAAAGCTATTTTTGTTTGTTTCATATACTTTTATTAACCAGGCCTCCAGAGATTCTTTTTTCCCATGAAGGATATATCTGGCCAGGCAGAGGGCACTGGGGTGCTTCTTTGCCTTCAATTCTTTTCTTTTTTGACTGTTCTTCACACTGAGGATTGAGGGGAATGGCCCCAGGATGTGAACTGCTTCTTTTGTTCATTTTTCTCTTTAAAGACGTTCACAGATTTGCTCCCAAGATCTCCCAAGACTTCACTTGAACTTAGCAATTTAATCTATCTCAACCTTGCTTGTTTCTTGACCACCAACCATATATAGTGGTATTTTTTATAACATTAAATCATGGTTTTTTTGCTTGTTAATTTGTGGGGTAATTAGGGAAGGGAAGATGATTGAAAGGGGGAAGAAAGACAAGAAGATGCACAAGGGAGATTTACTTTTTAAAATATGTATTGTTTATTTATGTTTATATATTATTATATATGTCATGTACGTATGTGTACACATGCATGCAAGTGCTCACAGAGGCAAGAAGGGGCATCAGATTCCCTGGAACTAGTGTTGTAGGCAGTTCATTGTGAGGTCCCTCTTCGAGCATGAGTGCTAGGACTAACTTCAGCCCTCTGGAAGAGTAGCAAGTGTTGTTCACAACTGAGTCATCTCTTAGCCCATGCATTTTATTTTTTAACTTGTGAAGAGAAATGGCAGTAGTGAGTCTAATAAGATATTACTCATAACAATCTTATATCAAATATTTAGATATGGAGGAGCTAGTTATTACAAACAAATTGTATTATAAATTTTGAGAGAAAACTAGATAATGGCAAATAAACTTATTTTGTGTTTTGTGTACTGGAGAGGACTTATCAGATAAAGTATGCTGGAGTGACCAACCAGCTCATTATGTACTCTGTGTCAATGCTAACCTTTCTAAAACTCAGTGTTCTCTTATGATAAAAGTTCAACACTTATTTAAAATATAAAATACACGTATGACCAACTTTGCGAGAACCATTTTATCATAGGATGGTCTGGGTTCTTGCTTGCAACACTGGTGCTGGGACAGAGCTCACCTGGTTCCTTTTGTTTTCAGAACCTAAATTAGAAGCATAAGACTGCACCACACGATAGCAAAGATTAAGTTTTCACCATCTGCAGCAAGTGGCAGCAGGCTGCAGAAGCCCGACCTTGCACACTTATGTGCACTGGAAACTTAGCCCCCTATCCCCACTGCTCTTTTTAGCCCATTGTGCTAAAGGGCTGGGAATCGGCCTTGTGCTTGGACTGCTCTCCAATTTCGGTTAGTAAAAATTATAAACTTACTAATGGAATCCCAGTTTCAGGGTGTAGAGTCTTGAAATTTCCTGTAAAAGTACAGAGGTGGGTAGAGACAGCGAAGTGTCCCTGAGTCTCAGCTCTACACGCGCTATCCTCTCAGCAGATAAGCTCTGACGCATTGCAAGGACATTTCTGACAAGCTTGGTAAATCTCTGATAGATCAAGAGGTATCCATCTGTAGCTATGATTACCAAGAGTTCAAAGCCATGGACTTCATTTTTGACAACATTTTGAACAGGTGATGAATAGGACAATTTGGTAATGGTTTCCTGAATTTTCTAAGGTTTTATTGCCTGCATGCATGCATGTGTGTGTATATATGTATTGCACATGTGTGTTGTGTAGGTCTGTATGCTGTGTTAGATATATAGAGGCCAGTCTTTCTTTGTGGAATTATTCCTCTGCTTCCACCTTCATGTGGGTTCTGGATATTGAACTCAGGTCACCAGGCTTGTGTGCCAAGTGCTTAATCCACTGAGTCACAATTACAGCCTTTGTCATTATTTTTAATAATTATTAATTACAGACTTGTCATTTCAAAAAGACCTAACATTTTGAGAAGACTAAGAATGACCACACAGTTCTTTATAGAAACATTAATTAACTGTAAGAAAAGAATCGTTCTGCATTTATAGAAATGAAAAATAAATGAGTATAATGCTATATAATTGTAACTAATAATTTATTAAACAATAATTGTGGTAATGACTTAGCTGTACAATAATACAAGTGACAGTGAACACATATGCAGAACACATATAGAAACGGAGCCTCTGCCAAATTAAAAGCCACTCTTAACATATTGGTTGGCAAGTGTTTGCAGAGATGAAATGTGTAAATTAGAGACTCACTGGAGTCTGCTAGCCAAAAGTGAAAACCAAAGCGCTCTTCAGCTCGCTAATTAATGCTGCATGTCCAATACTACCACAGAAAATCTGCACCACTTGGTCCAATGGGAAAAGCAGCAGCCTGGGTGTTAAGAGAACTGAGACACATTCTATTCTGTTGCAGGGGAAATCATCCAAAATAAGCAGATCCCACAAAACCATGATATAATTATGTCACTGAACTTCTAATATTCTGGCGTCTATATTGTTTATACATTGTATATATTGTGTGCAATTATAGTCTTCCTGTACACATTATTTACAAAGTTAGTGACTAATGTTACTCTTCAAAGATAAGCTACTCATTCATGCCAAGATCAGCACAGTCTTTGTAATCAAACAGTTAAGTATCTAGGATCTAGTGGAAGTTGGTGGCCTTGGATGCTGTCCTTTGTTTGTAGTTCATGACTGCAGAATTTGTTTTGAGCAAGTTAGTGGCCTATGGTACAGTGGATTGTAAATCCAGGTCACCGAAAAAGCCCTGTAGGTGAGAATGGCAACACCTACATCTCCTTAGGTTTCTCTGCCCCTTTTCTCTTTTCATCTCACCCACACATCGAGTGCTTTCTCTAGAATTTATTTTGCTCTAACTATGAAGTAAGCATTCAGTCTTTTACTCTACTGTATTCCTGGTTCCTGTTTCATTCTTCACACTAAATTCAGTAATACTAGTGAGGAAAGCCCTTGCAGTGCAAGGATAAAGTCCAGAGTTCTGATCCTGCAAACTTGTGTAAAACCCAAGCAGGTCTGGTGTAATCCCAGAATGTAGCGAGCAACAGCAAGATGCGATACTGCCCTCTCCCCTACACTAAATACATTACTGAGTTCTAGGATCAGCTAGAGAGCCCATCTCAACAAAGAAAGTGGAGACTCAACAAAAAAGATTTTCAGTGTCACCTTCAAGCCTTTACAAATGTACACACATATGCACGCACACACACACACACACACACAAACATACACACATGTAAGAGAGAGGTCAGGGAAGAATTTCAAATACACAATTGGTTAGGGTCCATTTTCAAAGGTAAAAATGTAGGCAGGATAGGACTGTATTTAGACCTTTGACTAAAAGATAGCATTCATTATCAAAGCTAGGAAAGTGTTTTCTAATGCCTGGAGTCAATTATAGCACAATTTGATCTACTGTTAAATAGCAACAGTTGCCCAAATGGATTTTATCTTAGGAAAAAAGAGTGAGACAATTTCTTGGTTCACTTTATTTTGTTGGCATATTTATGGCTGTGAATGGGTTCTGACGGTTGTGGGGAAAATGTGCATTGCTGTAGGAAATATTATAAATAGAACATAATCGTACAGTTCTGATGCATTGTTTTAAAACTCTGGAAAATTATTCTCAGTCACCCACAAAGCGTCATGATATGTAAGGTGCATTGGGAGGGATGGGGTGGTGGATACTTGTGTACATGTTCCACAGTGAACTTGTGGTGGTCAGAGGCTACAGTAGGTGCAGCGGTCACCTTCCACCTGTCTGAGAAAGGTCCTATGGTTCCCGTCACTCTGTACATGGGGTAGCTGCCCCACAAGCTTCCAGGCTGTGTCTACTGCCTACCTCGCTTTAGAGACCACGGGATACGGAATACATGTTATGTGGTTGCTTTTGTGGGGTTCTGGAGAATCTACATAGGTTGCCCATGCCGCACAGCAAGACCACTTCCCATTGAGAATTTCCCAAGCTATACACTGCCTTTTGTGTGTGTGTCATAAAAATCGAGAGATGATTTTGCCAGGTTCAGATATGGCTGGCTCCGTCTTAAGGCTTATGGTGAGTTCCTCTTTGTTCTGTCATCATCTCTGCCCCTGTTTTTCATTCTCTGGACTACGCTGTCATTCAATAGTCAATGGAACCTAGGAAATGACATTGTCAAAGTATAGAAATGATGTGTTAAACTCTAGCCAATGACCAGTATGGAAGAGCAAGAAATGCATGAGTGCTTTTCAGTGGGTGTATTTTAGGATTTATTTGTTGGTATTTTAAAAAGAAGAAAAGAAAAGCAGTAAGGTCCAACTTTCTCAAACACTAGAGAGGAAAACTCCATTGTCCTCAATGTGTAGTCCTGACACGACACACTTAAAGGGGAGCATTTCTCAGGTGGAGCTAGGAGGACTTAACAGAAAGCCTAATGGGTGTGTATTTGAAACCCTCACCTTCCATTTACTCTAAAAGCCTGGCACTTTTAACAGGCCCACCATGAGCCAAGTATGTCTCTCTCTGCACACACTCCCAAAATGCAGTACACTTCTCTACCTCCTTTCTCATAGCAGAAAATCCCAAGAAAAACAAATCTTTCATTCTACAAATAAAGACAAAAGGTGCATGATAGAAGTACTATTTTTCCAGGGTGGAATTGCAACACAGGATAATTGACTGATCTACCCATCAATCTATTCTTCTATGAAATGACTTGCAGAAAGCCTCTGTGCACATAAAATGGCTTGCGGTTAGCTAAGAGGAGCTGAATGGAACCTGGGGATCTCAGATGATAGACTTTGAAGATTAGATAATTTGCGTGAGAGTGATAGTTCCCCTCACCACGTGAGCAAAGTTACTAGTGTCTCAGCACAGGGAACCTGGGACAGCACACATCTGCTTCTCAACCTGCATGCTCGACTCTCCTTCCTGGTGTTAAGGATGATGTCTTTACTGATGTGAGCTCTTTGCTGTCTCATATTTACATTACTCTTTTTGAGAAATAGCCTTCCACGTTATATTTTTTCTTTTTATGAAGTAAGTCCGCTGCAGCTAGGTGTCCTTTTCTTCTTAGTTTTGGTAAAAAAGAGAACATTGATGTTGGACGTTTCTTCTGAGATGTCCCCAGAGGTAAATCGATGGGATTAAACGTCTTCAGGTTCAATATTTCTGAGCATAGCTTGCTGGGTTGTGCATCCTATTTAATTCTACTGCTAGTCACAGTTACTCCCTGTGATTGCACATGCAACCAGTCAGTTGTTAATTATAAATGATATTAATTGCTCTCATTTATCACTTAAACTCTTGCATATGAAATGTTTCTATGGCTGAAGAGTTGGCCCAGTGGGTAACAGGGTTTGTCCTGAAAGCATGAGGACTCTAATTAGAAATTCAAACAAGGTTGCATGCACCTGTAATCTCAGTGTTAGGGTGTGAGATCAGACAGGTCCCTAGAACTCACTGTCCAGCCAGCCTAGCTGAAATAGCAAGCCTCCAAGTCGGTGAGTATCAACAACAATAAAGGGAAGTACAGTTGAAGCAGTATCCTCAAAACCCTACTCTGACCTTCATATGTGCTTCTACAGGTGTGCATACATGAAAGCTAGCACACATATATGCCATATACACACATCACACACAGAAAACTCTGATTCTATCTGAGATAAACTGAACCAATACCTGGTGTTCTGATTTTTGTTGGGTTAGAAATGATTAGTGCCTAAATGTATTTCAAATACTCATCCCTGGAAATTCTTCAGTAGCTAAACTTTGAGGGTGTTGATTCCTGTCTACCCTTTGCCATATTATAAATTCTGTTATTACTCATCCTAACATATAATCAAAAATACTTGTAAATGTGCTCATATATTCATGTAATTTACTGCTTAAAATTTGTCACAGACATGACAGCTTGAAGCAATGCCCTCCTCCCCTGGTTCTGTTGCTAAGGGGTTCAGGCAAGCTGCACTGGATGTGTACCTCTAGTGGAAATCAAGGTCCTGACTTGGTTAAGCTGCAATGAGGAGGGTTGGGTAGAGTTCACTTCTGAGTTTATTTGACTTTCTGGCAGACTTTAATTCCTCTGGGTGTGGGACTGAGACTCCTGTCTCCTTGCTGGCTGTCAGCGGGATGTCTTCCAGTGCCTTAGGTTGCCTTGCTATTATTGTTTCTGTCCTCTGCATTTTCAGGCCAGTAGCGGTCAAAGCATTTGTGTTTGAGGTTGTGTTGTTTCTCTGTACTAATCAGACAAAAACTCTATGGTAGTGTATCTGATTTTTGTTTGTTTTATATTTTAATTATTGTCTCCTTACATGGACTATGCTGGCTTCAAACTCCTAATTGCCCTCTCTCAGCCTTTTGAGTGCTGGGCATCTGCTTTCCTGAATTACCTCTGTGATTCTAAGGGCTGGCATGATTGATTAATCATGTCCAATCTGATAATTCCTCTATCTAATATCAGCTGTACCACATAACACAGCATGATCAAAGGAATAATATTTGATGATATCTTCAGGTTCTGGAAATTGGTGTGAGGGACAGTGGATAGGACAACTCAATATCTCACTATCACAGTTTCTAATTTATATGAAAAATAGTTTATAAATGTGTTAGGTTATGGAAAGTGCCATAACCTAGTTCTCATATAGACATTAACAGTGAGGTATGAGCCGCTGTGATGGTTTATGCCTATAAAGAGTTATTGAATATCTGCCTTGTGCAAATCAAAATGTATTAAAATCAATCAAAGAACTTTCTTCCCAATAGTTACCCTCGAATGCTTCTGAGACAGAGGCACTTACTCAACATTTTAATGTTTACCTGAACACTTTTCCAGTAGTTGTATACAAACTAAATTTTTATACCTTCTAAGCTTTGTATTTTTATACCCCTTGCATGTAAAAAGAAATATATCAAATGCTTTAAATATGCTCCTCAATTATATCCCCTTCATGGCCTCTGAATATGTGGTCTCCTCAGCTGTCATACCCCTCGTGTTTTGGCTGCATTCTGTTATGTAGCTGCGAGTGCCTTCAACATTCACACCATATATTTGTTCTGTTGTCTTAGACATTCTTGCCAGCTTTGATTGGGTTGTCTGTGCGGTCACCCTCAAGAGATTGATAGATTTTTAGTGAATTTATGTTTTTTTTTTTTTTTTTTACTGAGTCATTGTCATCATGGGGAGGATGCTTATCATCCATCCCATCATCTTCATGATGTCACTCTATTTCTGGGTATAATAATTTTCTTTCTGTTGATGTGATAAAGAATGTGACCAAAACAATTTTGTGAGGAAAGAGTTTATTTTGCCTTACATCTGCAGGTTACAGTCCATCATTGAGGGCAGTCAGAGCACGAACTCAGAGAGGAACTGAAGCAGAGACCAGGGAGGAATGCTTGTCCCTAGCTCCTTGCTTTCTTACATCTGTTCAGCTAGTTTTCTTACATAGATCAGGACTCCATGAATAGGGGTGACACTACCCATAGTAAACTAGACCTTCTTATATCAATTAACAATCAAGAAAATATACCACTAACATGTCCACAGGCAATCTGATCAAAGCATTCTCTCAATTGAGACAACCTCAGATACCTCTGAACTGTGTCAAGTTGACATCTGAAGCTAACTGAGACAATAGACTTTCTCAAAATTCAAATAAATATTCCACACTTGTAATATAAACCTTACGGTTGCTTTGGGGAAGGGTTAAAAAAGCAACTGTTTCACCAGATTAAGCAAAAGAAACACAAAACTTGATTATCTATTGGAAAATCTATTGCAGAATATTTGAAGGAATCCATGGGAAAAAATGATCACCTACTAGCATACAGAGGCAATAACTAGAGAAACAATGAAAGTTCAGCGGTAATAGTTTCTATACTCTCTAGAGGCTAGAAAAGACCTCGCTTCTAAGACCCAGTTCCTTCATTTCACAGTTCCTATTCTTCAAGGTGGGAAGAACAGATGCCTACAAAAGCCTGCACTTGTCAATTAGGAAGGAAAGAACTCTCTACAACTCTCCCCATGGGCCATTCATATTCCTAACATTTGACTGCTAACCCACACATGGCACCATCACACATCAATAGACAATTTCATGTATCTGAAGATACTTAAAATGAGTACTTCACATAAGCCACTGGCAGATTCCTATTTTCCCCAATGAAGCTAAAGTACATATAAGTTATCTCCAGCTTTTGTATCTAGTGATTGTACAGAGAAGACCTGTTGTTCTGAAGTGAGATGAGGTTTTATTTTTCTTTAGCTCCTTAACAATGGAAATATGCAATTGATTGTCTAATTGATATGTTTATAGACTAATTTATATATACCAGTAAAGGTGATATCTAGGGATAAGAATGAAATACTTGACAGTAATCAAAGATATCCAGAAAAAGTTTGCAATCCAAGACTTTACCTCTGGTTCCAAACTATAAATTATACTGGTGACAGACAAACTTAACTGTACATGCCATAATTCAATTTCTTCATTCAGAGGTTAAACTATTCAAAGACTTGCTGAGTATATGTCTCAGACTGAGGTTTTCTATTTAATAACAAGAACTGTCTTGATAACACTTTCCCTTCTTAAGAGCAGAACATGGAAGGTTTAGTTGTTGTCTGAGGACACACCCCATAACCTGTTCTGGTCTTTGTGATATCACATATATGCCTGTTAGCACTGATATATGCATGCCTGTATAAAGCTAAATATTGAATAGTCTACATTTATTTAGCTTTTAGTCATGGTAGCAAATAGCTTCTTAAGTATATGAATACCATTCATACTGTTTTTTTCTTATCTATGATGTTCAATTTTTTAACTATATCTGTTTTTAAATCTTTATCTGTAATGTTAGTTTAGTGTCAAAAGTTAGTATTGGTAGAGGCTGCTTGTTCATTTACTGGCAATCCAGACTCCCAAAATAATCACACAGAAACTATATGTTTTAAATCACTACTTTGCCAATTACTTAAGCATATTTCTAGCTCACTCTTACATCCTAAACTAACCCACCTCCGTTAATCTGTGCATCACCATGAAGTGGTAGCCTACTGGCAAATTTTGACATCTGTTCACAGTGGAAGCTACATGGCTACATGGCTTCTCCTTGACTCTGCCTTCTTTCTCCCAGAATTTAGTTTAGTTTTACCACCTAGCCCTATTCTGCTTACCCATTGGCCGAAAGCAGGTTCTTTATTCATTAACCAATAAAAGCAAAACATAGACAGAAGAACTTTCCACACCATTTCCCCTTTTCTGTTTAAATAAAAAGGAAGGTTTTAACTTTAACATAGTAAAATTACATATAACAAAACAGTTATATATCTACTTTACCTTTTGTCATAACTAAGGAAAACATTAACTATAACTATCTATTCTTCCATCCCATCAAAGACTCCAGAAGAATACAATATTACGTAAGTTAACAGGAAGTTCATTGTAAGCAAGCTCCAAAACTCTAGAATTGACAGAGACATCTAGCTGCCTAGACAGTAACCCAAATTCTTTTCTAACATTGGAGCATTCATCTTCAGCCTATATGCCCATAGTTTCTGGCAGACTTTTCCATGAAGCAGAAAAATTCAAAGATAGTACTGCCTATATTGGCAGTTTGTCAGTCACTTTCTTCTGTGTCCTACAGAATGTCTAGTAGATTCTTTCAAGAAGCAGGAACCGTGAAGATCATCTCACCTTTAGTCAAGTTTAGCAGTTACTTTTCTGTAGGACCTGCATTTTCAGTTCAGACAGCATAACATCAAGCAATTCAGGCAAAAACAGTTTCTTGCCCAAACGGTTAGCAAACTCCATAAGGAGCCTCTTTGGTGCCCATTTTCCTCTTGAAGTTATTGGAGTTGCCAGGAGCAGATGTGTCCCAATGTCATGAAAAGTCTAAGTTTTAAAAACATTTTAAATGCCATATTCCGAAGGTCTCTGAAAGATTTGAAGAATACCTATCTAATTGAAATATATCTCTATATATCTAGAAAACCTAACTAACAAGATTACAAGCTTGACTATAATAGATGACTATTAACCTGGATTTCCTAATTACGCATTACATTTGTAATGAGCTGCACAAATCTTAATCAAGAGCAGGAATAAACATATAGCACAATTGACCTAAAATTTATATAAATAGACCCAAATCCATACCAATGCAAAGTATTGATCTCTGTATCATATCCCCCTTTAAATGTAAACAAACATTTATAAACAATATTTGAGAATTTGGGCATAGTTCTCTCCAAAGTGTGTCCTGCTTTTTTGGGGCAAAGTAATATTTTGGGGGTGCTCATGGTGACCTTTTGGGGGAGTCTTGGTCAATCAACCCACATTAGTATTGAAGAAATCCATAGGTTCTTATCCTCTATCAAAACAAAAAAAGAACCTCCTTTCCAAAGCATCAAACCCAGAGACCCAAATTTGGAAATCAAGATACCTTTAAAACATATATGTTGTTTTATCTTAGCAGTCCCCAGAATCAAACGTCTCTCTGCAGTCAAAAATTCAAAGAAAACACAATAGTATACATAATCCAGACTCTGTGTATATTCCATCTTTACATGTCTTATTTTTATTATTTAATCTATGACTGTCTGTTCTCTGTCTCTTTATAGACTTTACCTTTTTTAAAAAAATTCATTTACTTCTTTTTATAGCTGTCTATATTATTTTTCTTTTCTCTCCCAAGCCTATGTAAATGTTTTTTAAACACACTGTGACCCATTTAGATGTCTCTTTCATCTGAACTTGTCTTTCTTGTTTATCTGTAATCCTTTTCTAACCAGGACTGCTTTTTTATATGTTAAGCAACGTGACTAGGACTAAGTGCTTTGCCTTTTGTTTCTGCCCAGTTCAGCACGGTGGAGTCATGTTCACCACCTCTGTCCCATTTCCAAGTATACAGCAAGTCTATGTCAGACTATTAAGTAGTTCATAGCATGCTGCTCACAAACCCCATTTATATGCTTTGTAGCCAGACCTACTGAAAGAGTCAGAGCTGTTTGTGCTGGTGAACTAGGAAGCCGCTGTTTTTAAAATAAGACACACAGTTTTTACTGCACCTCCCTTGCAAACAGAGCCTATCTAAAAAAAAATGCTGTTACCAAGAACCTGTGCTTGGCTCCCATTTTTGTTGGTCTAGAAGCCTTTTTTTAATTTTAAAGCTTTCTTAGACTTTACATGGAAATTCTTGCCCCAAGCTGGCACACCAAACTGTTAGACTACGTTTCACATAGGAGCACAAAAATATGTAAGATGTAAAATGACAAGGGTCTGTTAAAATGACTCAGCCGCTAGTGTGATTGCCAGGCAAGCATAAGGACTTGAGTTCAAATCCCCAGAAGGTGCATAAATGCTGGTAATAAAGGTGGAGAAAAAGGGATTCTCAGAGCAAGCTGATTGTAGAGACTTCCTGCGTTTGACTGAGTACCCTGCCTCTATAAGTAAGATAGAAGCACACCAGGACTGATTCACAACTCTGAGCCTCCACGTGAACACAGGCAAAAACATGCATACACATAAATATACCACATGCATATGTACACATGCACACACAGTGCACCACACACACACACACACACACACACACACGAAAATAGAGAAATGGAAAAAAGAAAAAAATGCTTAGTTTATGAAAATATAAACTCTAATTGGTTATTAATACACATTTTGAAAATCAACGAAAGGAAAGCCTTGCAAAAAAAGAAGGAAGTAAATCAAATCTCACTGATGTGTGCCAAATCCTTCTAAGGAAAGGGGCTTGAAAATCAATAATGGTATTGATTATTTAGGTAAAATTTGAGACAAATTTAGTGTTAGGTTAAGTAACCCAAGGACATCTGTCCTAGAGTCTATGGATACAACAGTGCTATAACATGGTATGTGTGTGTGCACATGCATGTGTACATGCATTTGATGTGCATGTGTATGTGCACACTTGTGCATGTACGTGCATGTGTGTGCATACATATGTGAGACTGACATACAATCAAGTCATATTGAAGAAATTAAAATGTATACAAATACATCATTTTTCACCTCTCACTTCTGTAAAATACTAAACAAGATAACAGGTAAACTTCAAATATTATTTCACAGTTCACACAATAAACTTCTGAAAATTATTATATTTATATTTTCGTACAGAACTGAATCAATTTAGAATCAGGAGGTATCTTTGTCATTGGTCATTTGATACTTGCTTATAGAGCACTCGGAAATAAATGGCATTTCCTGAGGCTAGACTGATGTCATCCATGAGTTTCTCCAAGTTCCTTCCTTGGTAGACTTACAATCATCAAGGAAAGAAGAATCCAT
The DNA here is from genome assembly GCF_982192425.1 of Myodes glareolus. Lineage (NCBI taxonomy): Eukaryota > Metazoa > Chordata > Mammalia > Rodentia > Cricetidae > Myodes > Myodes glareolus. The sequence continues at coordinate 64,396,313 of NC_142038.1, forward strand.
AGCAAAGTACCAACAGTTCTTTGAAGTCCACTCCCCTATTGTATCATGCAGGAATTCTTCCTAGTTCTTTGCACACCTCTGAGGCTGCTAGAGCTGTCCTGAATTGCATAAACTTCCACCAATAGTTGTACGAATATGCACAAATCTTTTACTCTTCAAGCTCTCCCTCTTGTACCAGCCATTTGCTGAAACCTTGAGGCCACCTTCCTTGTGTTATCTGACTTTAATTTTGCCTAAATAGTCATGACTGTCACTTCCATGGATACTTGTGATTTTCTTTTATCTGGAGATGCCTTTATATTAATTTCACCCCTATATTGATCATACGAGACTCTCAGGTACTAGATACTGTTTTGCTCTTGACTTGATAGTTTAGCCTAACATCAAAGTTTAGCTTAAGATACTTTAATCTAAGATTTAAGTTTTATGTGATCTATCCTTGATTTACCATGTCCAATAGAGTATCGTATCCATTGTGACAATTTAGTAGAAGTTTATTTATTTATTCATTTATTGGTTTCTCTTTCCCATCTTGTTGTTATAATGCTCACCACTTTTATGTATATAATTCCTATGAGAAGTTTATTTTAATTTTTATTTTATGTGTGTGAGTATTTTCCTGTATATGTGTAAACACTGTGCACACAGTGCCCACAAAAGCTAGAAGAGGATCTTAGCTACCCTGGAATTGGAGTTAAGGAAATTTATGAGCCACTATGTGGGTTCTGGGTCTTCTGAAGAGAAACAGGTGTTCATACCGAGTGAGTCACTTCTCTAGGCCCTGGTAGAACATTTACTACAAAATAAATAATCAGGATTACATTTCATTAATAGATATTGTTAATATACCTAATATTTAGAATGAACTAAGGGCTACCAAACAAAAGCAACAAGGCCACTTTCTTCAGTATTAGTTTAGTAAAAAACTGAAGGCATTATTTTCTCACCCTCAGTAAAATCAATTTTATGATTTAAAACCAGTGTTCTGTTCTTTTCCAGTGTTTGCCATATATGCGTTTATTTTCCACAAGAAATGTGTCCTTGGTGTGAGTAGTTTGACTTCAAGGCTTGGCTTTATTTTTCTGTACACATTCAAGGTTATATTATCAAGTAGTATATAATCCAAAGAACAGTGTGCAATGCAAACAAAAGTGGCAGGTTTTTAGTTGTTTTTTTTTTTTTTAGTTTATTTACTCATTTATTTGAAACAAGGTTTTATTTGATAGCCAGTTTAAATCCATGTTCCTCCTGCCTTAGCTGGTCAGGTACTGGCTTGTAGCATTTTAATAGCTATGTTTTTTGTCGTGGTTGAGCAGGATGTGAGGAGTCAGGTTTTAAATGATTGTGTGTAAGGTAATAAAAGATGAAAGTGAGAATCACCTGCCTCCTGTTCTAGAGCAAAGACAGTTCTGAGTGAGAGGTGAGGTCTGTTCCCATCATGCATGCCCATGGGTCTAAATTTTGCAGAGCACTGAGATTACGGAAGACATCTACTGATATTAAGGATACTTGCACCTGATCTCACTTTGCAGATAGATTTTGAAAGATTAGGAACAAGATTATCTACACTTATATTTGGATTTGAAATTTGTTGTATACTAAAATATATGAAAAAATTTAAAAATCTATCAAAATATAACTTATAAGTGAAAAAATTTAGGGTTAAAACAAAAGCAATAAAAGTAAAGTCTGATTAGAGCTGTAAGCATCGAACCCTGAATTTAGGAGTAAACATCTAAGCGTGGATTTTTAAGTAAGGATGCACTTTTCCTGTTTGTTTTTCAAGGTAGCTGGTCTAACGGCCACGGTGACGGGTGATGGAGAGTGAGTAAAAGACAGATGCTCAAGAGTGTACACACACACACACACACACACAGAGAGAGAGAGAGAGAGAGAGAGAGAGAGAGAGAGAGAGAGAGAGAGAGAGAGAGCACTGATAGAGACTCAAGAGTGCATAGTCAAGTATGCACAGCCACACATACACACTGTAAACAGTGTGAAAGTTCATCAGCTTAGTAGGGATAAAGCCAGTCATTAAAGTTGGTGGTCATTAAAATGACATTGACAGGAGTGCTTTAAAGCAACCATAGTGTTTCTAGAGTCTTACTGCCTGATGGTTGGAATGGGGATTAAAGGGGAAAGAATAAGATGTATAGTCTTCCACTTGTTATTACAACCTTTCTATGTGAGCTAGAGAAAAGCTAACAGGCACATAAACATCCACAACATTAAATCCACTCCAAAATACGTCTAGGTATACAGTAAATACAAACATCCCCCTGCCTTCACCATGGCAGTGGATTCCACACTATTGCATCACCACATTCCACATTCTCACCTGTTGCTAGGTACTGTTGGCATATCTGTTCACCCAAGTGCCAAGTGCTGTGTTTTCTTCAGACTTCATACAGAGGCATGGTACCTAGGTTGAATTATTGAGAGAAGACCCCACCAGCCTTGATTCAAGGACTGAAGGCCCTCCCCTCAGACACTACAAATCAAAACAGTCTTCTCTCAGTGTAGCATTCTGTTACTGATATCAGCAACCAAGGCGGATGGAGTCAACCCCACTGGGTCAGAAGGCAGATGCCGCCTCAAGAGCAGTGAATTGGTGTGAGTTGGTTGGGGCAAACCACAGAATATAAGATGTAGTTGAATGAGGCAAGATGATAAAAATTAATTGACCTGTATTTACTGTTTATTCAGTGAAATGTATTGATTTATGTGAATGAAAACCTCTAAAATTTGTTTTAAATTTGATTTTTTAAAAAACTTAATCATGAAATGTTACCTTTAACCATTTAAATTAAAAGATATGAAAGTATATCTTGTACAAATAAACATAGCTTACTTATTTATTCTGTGAAAAACCTTGATTTATTCAGGAATCAAATATGTAAAGCTATTGAGTTTAGTTACCTTGGTAACATCTGGAGTGAAGTACTCTATCTAAAAATATTTCACACATTGCTTGTATTTTAAATGAAATTATAATTAGATGATACTTGCAAAGGATTTTCACAAATGATAATTATCATCCAACCTAATATATAAATAAGTTTATCTATGTATATGTTTATATAACATGATCTCAGATTAAAGAAAACAACATAGTATGTTTAACTTTTAACTGTACTAGAAACTTAATTTGGTTTATGTTAGCATGGATTTGGCTTAAAATGTAATATATATTTAGGTTATTTATTGAATATTAGAAAACTTTCTTAGAGGGAATGTTTGATATATTTTTAGAGGATTCAAGTGAACAAAAGTGAGAACACGTGTTTATGAGTGTAAACAATTTTTCAAATATGCCTGTTGTGCTCTCCTCCAGATTCTCTTTGAATGAAATAACAAAAATTAAATAATCCCTGTGTATTAGCATAAATGCTTCAATTAGAGAGAAACCACATTTTTCAATTATTTTATAGATCATTCCCTTTAATTCTGTATTTAAAACAAAACGCATTTCATTATTTAAAAGTTGGTTTTTGCTTTGTCATGTAAAAAGCTACAGAAACCACCATTATCTTATTAGGAAAAGTATCTTAAACTTTCCTGAGTATATCATCTCTGTCCATAAATATGCTTTGATTAGAAATATAAAGTGTGAAAGGTAGTATGATTTTACCATTTAAATATGTTTTAACTGATTTACTGTTTTAAATTATTGTTTAAGTTATTTCATTTAAATTCATTAATTGCCTTTCATTTAACTTCCATCTTGGGCCCCTGGTGTTCATCCTGCACCCCTGGTGTCGGCCCCTGGTGTCCATCCTGGGCCCCTGGTGTCCATCCTGGGCCCCTGGTGTCCATCCTGGGCCCCTGGTGTCCATCCTGAACCCCTGGTGTCCATCCTGGATCCCTAGTGTTCATCCTGGACCCCTGATGTCCATCCTGGATCCCTAGTGTTCATCCTGGGCCCCTGGTGTTCATCCTGGACCCTTGGTGTTCATCCTGGATCCCTAGTGTCCATCCTGGACCCCTGGTGTTCATCCTGGACCCCGGGTGTTCATCCTGGACCCCGAGTGTTCGTCCTGAATCCCTGGCTGTCCTGTTTCTGCTCTTCACTGTTCTTGTTTATCTCCCTACCCATTCCAGTCTTCAGAGATGCCAACTTTGATGGTTTCTAATTCTTTTAATTGATCACCTCTATACTTTCCTTTTACCCTCTTCATACTGCTGTCCTCGTAAAAGTCTGAGTAATGTCTGTAAAATAGAATTTTATAGTCAGGTATATACTAGGTAAAGAGATACTATCTCAGAACTCAAAATAACATCAGAATAAAAGGTTTTCTGTTGTCCTGTCCCCTCCCTGTCAAACAGACCTAACATGCTCACATTGTCTCTGAACGAGGGCCCAGCCCTCCAACAGCTTGTCTCTTCCTATTCTATTACTCTCTTCCTTCTTTTCCCAGTCTGTGTGTGGTGCTTACCAGGATCTCTTACATGACCTTTGCCCTAAATAATCTTCTGTCCGTGACTTGGCTTGTGCTGAGCCCCCTCTGAGGAAGAGTCCCAACATGTTCACCTGGCAGATGTTCTTTATTTGGGAGTTCAATTCGTATCACCATAGTCCCAGATGACATTATTTTTTTCCCCTGGATAGCAGCTGTACATGTCTGTTTTACAATGACTTTTCTGTCCCTTTAATTATTTGTGAATCACCAAAAGCAGATCTCCATAGACCAAGTATTTAGCTACATATTGGATACAGTGTCATAGGCCTAAAAAAAGGTCTGTGGATAAATAAACAGACCTCTTTTAGAGGTTCAATGTGTTTTTCCATGAATGAAATTGATTAAAAACATTAACTTACACCATACAAACAATGCAGATTTCATAATATCCAGAAGTGTGCAAAAATCACAGTGCATTTTATTCCTCTTATTCACTTATATTACTATAGTTAAGATTCATTAATAACCTTTTAAAAAAAACAGATTCTCATATCTGTTCACCATTACCCTTGATAGTCTATGGTAAATTTGAATAAGAAAAATGCAATGTAATTGTTTTAAATAAATTTTATGTATTTTCCTTTTATACATTGAGACAAAAATCAGCTACCCATCTAGCTTTTCCCATCATACGTCATGAACCACATTTCCCTATATATTAAAATGAAATATGATAAGTATATAATATTCTATTTCCCTTATTAAGCCACTTTTCTTTTTTAAAAATCTTTGTCATTTCTTAATAATTTTGCTATTCAGGTTAATACTGATACACATGTATTTTTAACTTCACAGAGCTACAAACAAAGATTAAACCATCTACACTTAAAAGTCCCTAAAGTATACATTCTGGGACAAAGATTATGAATGGTTTATTATATTTTTTGTAATACTTAACACCTAGGAAGCATATAGCAATATGTCAATACCTGGATAGGAGCTGCCATCTATTAGTGAATTGCCTCCAAGTCTGAATATTCTTAATGCAGGAGTCAAATCCTTTTGCAAAATAATTGGTAATTATCTCATTCTTTTTGTTAAATTGACTTTTCTTTCAGATTACTTTTGATATTGAACTATCTTCTTTTTTATTTGACATCATGTTTGTGTTTTAGTGTGTTTACTAGATTAAAAAATAATTGCTGCTTCAAAACAAGGTTACTACTTAGTTAAATTACATTTCTGAATAAAATCAGAGGCATATTGCTGCACATCTATCAGAACTTAGTCGGCACTAGTTGAAGATGATCGAGTATATTCCTTAAACCACACATCTCTCTTCTCAACAGATGACTCTGCCGCAGAGAGCTTTAATGGCAATGAGACTCTGGGGCACAGCTCAGTCGCTTCAGGAGGAGCTCATGGCAGGGAGACTGGGGACTCCAGCAGTGATGGCAAAACTGGGCTGGAACAAGAAGACCAGCCACTGAACTTGAGCGACAGTCCCCTCTCTGCACAGCTGACTTCAGAATTCAGGATAGATGACCAAGGCAGTAATGGGAAAAACAAGTACAAGAACCTTCTAATCTCCGACCTCAAGATGGAACGAGAAGCAAGAGAAAACGGAAGCAAGGTAAGGTCCCATTACGATTACGGGATGGATTTTACATGGTCATGAATATCGAGATGAAGCACACATGTAAATTACTGATAAACTCATAATCATGTATATCATGTGTGTTCACGAAACATTATGCCGGGGCAATAGAGTCAAGTGGAATATGTTGCAATGCTGTGGGTATTACTTGATAAAGGAATTGCTTGATTTAATGTACTTCATTTCTGTAATCTACTTGTGGATCAGTCCCTGGGAACATGCCCTGTACAAGTGTGATACGTTTAGTCTCAGGCACAATTGTGAACAACAAAGGCATCACTTTCTCATTTCTCTAGATTGGATAGACAAATAGGCAGAAAGTTTCAGTTCTCCAGTTTGCTTTGGAGACCTGGGGCTTCATCACTAATTTGCTTTAGGGATACCAAGAGCTGTAAAGTGTCAGTGGTCAAGCAGGAATTTGTAGATTAAGTATGTACAGAAAGCTGTAATGGATCCAAAACCTCTTTCAGACATATAATCTAAATTCTAGATGGTTTACATTAAACTAAATTGCAACCTCTCTATGCTTAGGTTATTTCTTAAAACATTTTAATTTTTGAAAGCATCCACACTAGAAGTTCTGCTGTGCTCATTTTAAAGAACCAGTTTCCTCTACAGATGTCAGTCATCTTGTTAGCATCTTAATCGAGCTCATCAAGTTGTGCTGCAGAGGGGATATCCAGTTGCCAACAGAGGCTGTCAAAAAACTGTCATTTTCAAAGGTGCAGAACTTTAGACAGAACTGAGAATTTTATTACATTCTTCATTTTGATGTCCTTGATTCATGCAGGCCTATAACATCTAGTTGTAGACCTAGCATTTAACAGAGATCCTATAAACAAAGTATCTCAACCTGGATTAATTCTGCCATTTGCAAACGCTCTATGCCTTTGAAATTGGCTCTATTTAAATCTCCTCCTTGCCTGAGGGTGTGTTGTTTTATCCTCTTCCAGCGAGTCACTTGACATTATAACACACTTAAGCTCTTCTGTCTAAGGGAGACTACTACCATTTGCTCTGGTAAATGCATCAATACATTCTTTGGTGGTTCAAAGATAGATCACACAATGCAAGTGTTTTTCTACTTACTGACATTTGAAGCTTTGCAAACATAGAATAGAAAGGCACATTTTTCTTCATTCTATAGTATCTTGTCTTTAAAAAGTCTAGGTAACCATAAACCATTTTTATGAATACAAATAGAGAGGTTTACTTGTCATCGTGATAATTCTGAATTTTAAGATTTTGGGGCCCTAGGCACTCATAAATTCATTCAAGTTTAGGACCTTACTTTAATCTTTAGTAACTATTTTAGAACCACAATCATCTTAATAAAGTCAAAGTTTTCCTAATTTAACATTAATCTCCTTAAATGTAGCTTTACTTCTCTAGTAAAGATATCACAAAAAGGATAGACAATGGAATAGCTTTCACTGCTTTTTCCAACATAATCTGAAATAAATTTGTTAAATTTTAATACATGTCACTTAATGCATCTCTGGAGTTTTGATCTTTGAGATATATGTGACCTTCATGTTCTAAACATGCCAGGACTTGTATTCTTGGGTTAGAGGTTTCAGGGAATTTAGAATGGCTAAAGTCCCTTAATCAAAGCTTTAGGTCATATTAAGACTTCAGGTTATATTCACTACAGTTAAGTATGATAAAGTTGCCTTTAACTTGGTTGTTTATGAAGATTATTCTGGCAACATTGTAGTGGTAAGTTGTAAGTAGTAAATTGGGAACTAGAAGGAAGGAGGGGCAAAAGCCTGGTTACAGAGTTATTGAAGCAAGTTATAAGAAAAATAATGGAAATAGGAATCGAAAAGCAATGGGAATGGAAAACATAGTAAAAAAATGTGAGCTGGTTAGTTTTTTTCTTCTGTTTTTAGTGTGTAGGCTGTGTGTGTGTGTGTGTGTATGTGTATGTGTATGTGTGTGTGTGTGTGTGCGTTGTGCATGTACATGTGTTGTTCATGTGTGTATAAATGTTGAATATGTGTGTAGAATTCATGTGTGTATATATAACCATTTGCAAGTGCTCGATTTTATCTGTATTTTTTTTTCTGGAGTTAGAGTCCACATGTGAAATATTGTAAGGTTTTTGCTTTCTGGTCAGCATTATTTTACGCTAACACTATCAAAAGAATTTTGGTCCAAACTTTGTTCCATCAGCATTATCTTATAGATTTTCATGGAACTTTCTATCACTTTGGTGAAACCTTAGGTAATTACACAAGCACCAATTTCTCTGTTTGTTGAAGGGATCTAAAAGCTAACAACGTAGAATCACTGAGAAGATTTATGAGTTTAACAATGACCTATTTCACAGTTTTATTGAGAGTAATAGCAAACAAAAAATGATTTAAAAGCATTTAAAGGCTAGAAGAGTGCATAAAAATGCTTGGAAAGCAGCCCTGATTTGGAGGATACTTTTTAACTGATTGCTTATTATTATGTAAATTCACTCAGTAGACCAGAAAGAAATCACATTAACCAATCTAAAGACAAGATAGATTGTACCACAAGAATTTAGGTGGTGTTTGTTTTCTTTGCTCACAGCCACAGTTTAAGGAGCAAGTTAACAACATTAAAATTCAGGACTGAGAAGAAATGACAATGATCTTGGAAAATAAGACCCAAGAAGATATGTGAGGGAAACAACTCTATACAGAAGTAAGGGCCATAAATCACAAGCCTAGTGTTTGTACCAGCCTAGAAGTTATTAGTTGTTGGAACTGAAACAAATCCAGAATTCTAATGGAGGGAAATATAGAACTCTAGAAATGCCGAAGGGTAGGTATTTAATTGTTATTTTTCTAATTTTGAGTTTTGGAGCCTAGTCATAGTTTGCATAATATGTTAAAATATTCTAATGCAATCTCACAAGGCTAATGTCTCAATAACAACCGCTGTTACATGTAATAGCATATTTATAATATACCCATATCGAGCAGAGCTTGTGATTACTGTTTTGTGCCTAATATGCAATCTTGCTTATAATGTTCAGGCTCAGGTCCCAGGATGGTTCTGTTTTTACTTTATTTAATGATATTTTTTTCTCCCCATGTTCCTTGTCATATTTTTTCAATTAATGTTTCATTTACTTTTCACTAAAATGAATGTTACCATTCAAATTAAAGACCATGAAATATTAATTATAATTACCAAGAAGATTGATATAGCATTTTTCTGCTATGAATAGAAGATAGCATTCAAGGAATGGCCTCTTAAGTTGTGTGTGCATGAGATCATCTTTGAAATGCTAACTGTTGTACTTTGATGTTTGTAATTAAATTGCCTTTGTTTGTAGGCATTCTAATTTATTATTGTTTAAATTGATGACTTTTCAGCAAAAGATTTTTTTTGTTGTTCTGTAATGATGTTGGTTCTGATAAGTAGTTGTTTAAAATAAAAATGATAGTGGAAGATACTTTGTTGTCAGAAAGGACAAGTTTAGGAATTTGCAATTTTACCTGGATGTCAGACACATTTTTAAAAAAAATATGGAAAATTATATGTATAAGAGAATATTATCTGGACCTACTATTCATTTTTTAAATGAGTTCTTTCTAATTTTTTTTATTTTATTCGTGTGGAGTGTAAGGGTCTCATATATAGACCTATAGATATAAGTCAAATAGTCAGGTATTGTACATACACATCTTTACTTATGTAATCATCTTGCCATCCCTTAGATTTACTTTTAATGATTAAATAGTAGCTAGCCTCTTGGTAAGAAAGGAGCAATTGCAAAGAAAAGGGATTAGATGAAAATAGCACTAGGGAAGGACAAAGATGATGAACAGGGAGCAATGAGTCACAGACAGACAGTTCAAGAAAGAATAGCATATCGACTGAAGGAAACTTCCAGATCCTTTTAGAGCCTTTGGGGTGTGGGGGATGGGTGGGTGAGGCATTGCATAACAGGCTCAGACTGAGCTTTGGGATGAATTGCTCAGGCATCTCTGCTTCAAGGTAGCTTCAAATGACCCAAGAAGAATGAAGAAGACTTCTAACAGGATGAGGGCTCAAGGGAGCAATGTGGGATAAGATGAAAGGATAGCCAAGAATTCTTTAGGAAAACATGTGTTAATAGGAGACACAGGGCCTAAATTGATACACTGATCAGTTACCTTGATCATATTCATACACGTGGCTACATTGATAGCCACAGAGGAAATGGAGTATTATGTCTGTTACTGGTGTACTATGTCAGCTGTAAGAAGGAGGAGCTCGTGTACAAGACAACATAGTCAAACCTCGAAGCATCGTCATGGTGAGAAGAGATGATGCACATCGCCAGCTGTGTTTATAGGAAAGGAAATCAAAACCATATTGTAATTATTTTTTCTTAATTATCAATTACACAATTAAGTGATGAAGCCTAGTGTGGAAAACAGCACTGTGTGGGTGTTGGGTTCTGAGCCTGAATCTGCTGGAGGAGTAGTCAGTGAAGTTAACCTCTTATTCTTCTCTATGGCACCAGACCCCTTTAGAAAGTCACTGGAGAGCTGGCAAGACGGCTCAGTGTGGAAGGCATGCTCTGGCAAGCTTAAGAATCTGTCGAAGGAGAGAACTGGTTCAAGTCATTTATCCCCTGACTTCTGTACCTGTGCCTAAGCGTGCACGCACACACACACACACACACACACACACACACACACACAAACATGTGCGCACACAGACACACAGACACACACACACACAAACATGTGCGTGCACACACATTTTAGCAAAAATGTGTCAGACACATTTTAGCAAAAAAATGCAATAAGAAGGCATTGTTGTCCTGCTTACCATCACATGTGCTCATTTTGTCCACTATTCTGATGTGACTACAACAAGCAGGATGGAGAGCGATGTTATGTTGGTCTCATGTCCATACCCAGAACACTTAGTTCTTCACACATTTGTTATCTCAGGGTAACAAATATGACAGACCGGAGTCTTCTATAATTAATGTCCTGAAAGGTGCAAGGTGAATGGGATTTGTAATTCTGCCTGTGCAACAAAATATGAACTCTGAGTTCCTTTTTAAACATTCAAGAGCTCAGTGAGGTCAATAGACAACCCAAGTGGACCTCAGCCACCACTGTCCTGCATTCATAACTTAAGTATCTAAAGTTATAAGATGCATTTTTACCAAGTTATGAAACCGACCAATCTAGATTTTTTTTATTTCATAAATCAAAACAATCTATTTTAAATGATTTTTGTGCTTAATTATGCTTATTATTCTTATGGGATTTTAATCATGGTTTGTGTGATGTGTGTGTTGTGTTGCTTCATGAATTACACTCTTTCTTAGAAACAAGGTCAAATGGTTAAAAATATCTTTCCATTCTGTAGGTGCCTTGGCAACAGTAACAGTTTTAAGATAGAAAAATAAAATGGTCTAGATTAAACAATCTGAAATGATTTGTACATTTCTCATAAGAACTGGTGTGATTAGAAGTCTTTGGAATAATACTCACCTAAATTTGAGAAAAGAACAAAGGAAGAAAAATGAAGACCAGATTAAGCAACCTATTCATTCCAACTGTCTCAGTATAAGGATTTATATTCTTATTAATGTTAAACATTCAAGAACAAACTTATAGGGCCTCATTGTTACAAGGAGGAGTGTGGTCTTTTGTTCCGGCTGCCCAGCAAGCTTAACCCGAAATAACCACACAGAAACTGTATTCATTTAAACACTGCCTGGCCCATTAGCTCTTACCTCTTATTGGCTAACTTTCACATCCTGTTTTAATCCATTTCTAGTAATTTGTGTATTACCACGAGGTCGTGGCTTACCAGTAAGAATCTAGCCAGTGTCAGCCTCAGGCAGGAGCTTCATTGTGTCTGCCATTCTGACCTTCTTCCTAGCATCCAGTTCTGTCTTCTCCGCCTACCTAAATTCTGCCCTATCAACTAGGGCAAGGCAGTTTCTTTAATAACCAATGAAAGCAACACAAATACAGAAGGACCTCCTACACATCATTATTATTGTAATTATTTAAACTTTATCTGTAGCATGTGACTGATGTACCATTATGAGTATGCCACATGTGAATGGATGTCAGAGGACCACTTTGTGTAATTTGTTCTCTGATTGCTTTTACATGGATTCCAGGGCATAAATTCAGGTCCCCTCACATGAGAGGTAAGCACTTTTTATCAATGGAGGCATATCACAAGCCCGTATTGTTACATATTTTATACTTTTGAAATAGAGATGTTGAAGTTAGTCATACCAAGAGGATAGCTTGACTTAATGGGCTCAAAAACATGAACTAATTAATTTGTCCCAGGAACCAATAATGAATGTAGAATGTTCTGTGTTATTATGATAGATAGGGAGCTACTTAAGGAATTGTCTCATGCCATTGTCTCAATGGTTCATTAGAAATAAACTTGTTATTTTCAGGTTTTACATATAGAAAAACAAAATCTCTAAAATCAAACATCTCTAATGTAGCTCACATTTAAACCACTACACCTACAATGTGAATTAAGATAATCTTGTAGAAGAAGGCACAGACAGAATATGAGTCCAATGATAAGGAAACGAGTTACTGAACATTATCTTCACTACCACAGTAAGTACCTGCCCTGGGCCGTGCAAGACTGGGCCAATCTCCAACCAGTAATGGGGAGGAGGAGTTGCTATTGGGTGCTCCCTCCACCTTCCCCCATCCCACTCCCATTCATTCCTCAGAGAGGGTAAAGCTTCCCAAGGAAGTCAACAAAGTCTAGCACATTGCTGTGAGGCAGAGACAAGTCCCTCCCCCCCTGTATCTAGACTGAGCAAGGTGTCCCTCCAGAAAGAATGGGTTCAAAAAAGCCTGGTCTCACTGCCAGTGGTTCCACCGTCTTCCCCAGCCATACAACTGTCACCCACATTTAGAGCGCTAGTTGGGTCCTACGCTGGTTCCCTCACTGTCAGGCCAGAGTTGGAAGGCTTCCATTAGCTCAGCTAAGCAGTTTCAGTGACTATCCCCACCATGGTCTTGGCCTCTTTGCTTGTAACAAAACCGTTTCTTGATAGTAATCAGGACAACATTTGACTGATGTCACACCCCCAGCTACTACAGAATGGCTTATATTTACCTCCTAGTCAGAATGCCATATTTATCATATTTATGACTTAGTAGGTCATCATTTTTAACTATGAATAGTAATGTCTAACCTGTCAGCAGCTTTAAAGTCCAGATGAGACGGGATACATGCTTTGTAGGCAAGTACAATAGTGACCACAGTGGTTCCTACTGGCACCAGAATTTAGAGCTTGTCCAGAAATGACAAGAATGCTCTCATCTCATGAATTTTATTTGGAAAACTTCATACACATTTTCAGTAACCTAAAAATCACCTCCTGAGATTGGCCATATAGAGAAGTTCTTCAAGGGGGTAAATACTTCTCTTTTCCTTCCCCTGTGCTCTCATCCTTCCTCTTAGTTCCACTTACTGCACAGATATCTGAAATATGTAATTATTTCCAGAGGCATTAATCCTATAGAATGTTTCCATGAATACTGTGCACTTACAAAAGAGATCCTAGGACACCTTGGATCTCTATTTGTTGAGATATTCATTGGCCCCATTGAAATCTGTCCTACTAAAACTCTACTTCTCTGGTACCATAAGTCAGATTTAATTCCACCAGAAAACAGAGTTTTGTGAAATTCTAGGAGAGGTCTATGAAGAGAGAGAGTGTAGCAATGGCATGTTCACACGCTGAAGTGATTTGTGTGCCTGAGGCTCACTCACTCCCTTTCAAATGCCTGTTGAGTGACAAGTGCCGACATTGGACTATATTACAGTAGTCTTAATCTCATCTGCCTTTTCATGAGAGCAGTGTCTTCACATTGTCACCTTGCTTGTTAAACTCACCAGCACCGGTCTTTGGACTTAGCCTGCCCTATTCCAGGTGACATGGCACAATTTGCCTTCTGAGCAGAGATTCCTCAGTGAATATTTTTATCACACACAGTGACTTAAATGAGATGAATTTGCAGCATGAGGGATTGAGGAGGAAGGCAATTATTGCAAACTGTGGGATTCTGGGATTTATCCTGAATGTAGCATCATAATGTTAGTTTTGTGAAACGTGTTTAATTTGATTTCATTTTGGTCTTTGGAAAATTTAGAACCTCAATATTCACCTATGATGTTTATTTCCATACTATCATTAACTAATACATTCTTCCTGGGAATGCCTTCTTTATTACTGAAGCTTCTCTAGGAGAAGAACATATAAAAACCAATAGAGCATATAAAATATAAGGTGGATATATATATATATATATATATATATATATATATATATATATATATGAATGATGGTTCACGTAATTGTGGAAGATCCTGATATGACAGCTACAGAGTGTGATCCATGGAAACAAGTGAGATATTTCTAATCCAACTCCACAAACCTGGAATGAGGGAGGCTTGTGGTACAAATTCTAGTCTAAATATGAAGGATAAAAACCAAGTGAACAGTACCAGTGTCTTAGAACAGAAGGAAATGGGTGCCTCAACTCCTGAAAAATATAGATTTATTATCCCTCCCTATTCTGCTGAAGCCTTCAGTGGATTGGATAACACCCTCTAACTCTGATGGTATACTGTTCTACAGCCAATCAAATGAAAATCAGTCTCTGCCCCCAACATGTAGAAAAAAAAAGCTTTATCAGCTTTATGTCATATATTTTAGTCAAATTGGTTCATAAAAACAACCATCAAAGGTTGACCTCCTGTCAACCCAGTGCCCATCTGCCTCTGCTTACACAATGCTTAAAATCAAAAACAATGACAATAACCAGGTCATAATTCTGTATAACATGAAACAGTAACCTTTTTAGATTTAATTTTAAACAGACTAACCCCTCATCTTGAGAGGAAATGAAATGCTCTATCCTTAGTAGCTTAAATGCTATGGTATAAAATCAATAGTTCCAAATTCTGACATAAAATCAATACAGTATGCTATAAATAAAGAAATAGGTAATCAAATATATTTTAATGCATAAATATACACAAACATGTTTATTACTAAAGAAAGTAAAATACTCATGACAGTTATGATTTCATTTCCATAGCTGGCCTACAGCACTAGCTGACATAACTTCTGACTTCTACTGTTTATTCTTGACCCTACTCACTATTTTCAAGGTACACCCCTAGTACTTAATGTCCTTTGGTTGGCAGAGTGACCCAAATATTCAGTCTTCCTTGTGTGTGTGTGTGTGTGTGTGTGTGTGTGTGTGTGCAGTCACATGTTTATATTTATGTGGGTGCACATGTGCCTGTTCTTACTCATGTTGGAAAGCCCAGAAGACGGCTTCAGGTATTGTTCCTGAAGCATTGTTCCACTCTGCTTTTTGAAATTATTTTTCTGATTGAAACTTAGAACTTCTTGATTAGGTCAAGTGGAATATCCAGCCAACCTCAGTGTTCGGCCTGTCTTCTTCTCCCCATGCATGCAGGACCACACTAACTGCTCAGTTTTTAACATCAGTTCTGGGAATTGAACCCAGGACCTCATGTTTGCGTGGTGAACACTTTACTGACTGGGATAACTCTCCAGCTTCCAAAGCTTCATTATTGATTTACAAGGGCACCAATGAAAGTAGAGAGACTTGAACATACTCCACAGCAGGTGGAGTATTGCAGTAATATTAAATCAGTAAGGAGGCACAATGTAAAAAAAGAAAGCCTCCCCTTCAGAGGAGGCTTGGAAATGTGAATTTATGATTGTCAGAAAATATTTTGCTAGAATAAATTTTCTTATTTGGGTTTTAAAAGAAACACTTTTCAAAAATAAAACAAAAAAGAAAGTTATTTAGATATCTTATTTTATTTAGATATCTTATTCTATTTAAATGTGTGTGTGTGTGTGTGTGTGTGTGTGTGTGTGCAAATCCCTGAGTTAAGTACTATGAATGTAATGGATAAACTCAAGCTCAAATGAAAATATATGCAAAGTGTTTAGTGTGGATCTAGAGAAAACTGAAAAGACCACCATTTAGGTTATAACTATAAATAAGCAATCAGTGCAGCAAGTTATGCATAATGTGAATGAGGACGTGTGTGAAATCGGGAAATGACGGGAGCTGGTGCATACTCAGGACAAGAGAAGAAGCAGGACTGGAATAAAAATGAAGCAGAGGGTCCAATGAATACAGTTTCTACTGGGTTCTGAAAGTTTGGACTTTATCTCAAAGAGAAGGGAATAGGTTTTGGTATTGATGAATATGTGTTTGGACTCACAAATATTAATATCATCAAAATACTAAATTTTCAAAAGTAATAAAAAATATTATTTCTCCCACTAAAGAAACAGTGATAGGAAATCCCAGTTACCATATTAGAAAAGGAAGATGCTGAGATAAATAAAATACCATTCCTACTCTTGAAAAAAACTGTTTATTGAGTGACACAATCTCATAAATAACACAGTATAACAAAACAATGAAACAGTAAGGATGCTTGTGTTCGTTAAAGAGCTCCAGACCATTGGCAAACATCAGCAGAAGCCACAGGATAACCGTATATTCTTGCACATGCCCTTAGGAAGCTCAAAGAAAGGATGGCTTTCAGAACTCAATCATTGAGTAAATTCTATAAAAGCAAAAGTACAATAATATGACACCTGTGCCTCATGAGAGCAGAGAATGGGCGATGAATTTCCTGACTCCCCTCTGTCTGAAAATGAGACATTGTCTGTTTTCAGAATATTTCATGCATTTTTAGATAAGTATTACCTAGGAATCTCAATATTGGGGAAGATAATCACAAGTTTTAACCTTGACTATGGATCATGATTAGTTCATGTAAAAGTTTTGACAGGCCACAATGGTTTCTGTTCCTAAATAGGCTAAGAACTTTATCATTTGTTTCAAACTTGATTCTAGCATTTTTCAGCTTTTTTAGGTGCAGAGAATGAGTTGTGTGTAAGTAAAATTCAAAAGAGCTACAGGGTCCGAGTGGCTTGGACTTAAAAATACTAAAGACTTGAATTTTATCATATCCAATAGCATAAAACAAAAAAAGAGGTCAAAATATAAAATTCTAGCTCTCCAATATCGTCTTCAAAAATTAACTCAATTTAGTTTGCCTCCTTTGTAAATGCCTTCTCCAAACTGTCTGAAAGATCATGAATCTCCCCTCCTACTGCCCTTTCCTCCCTCCCTTCTCCTCCATCTCTCTTACTCTGTCTCTGGAGCAGCATTTGGTGCTCTCCCACTCCACAGGTTGTGTGGGCAGAGCCTCAGTCGGTTTCCTGATAGGGTCAGATTGTCGGTGCTGACCATGCTTCAGAGACTGGGAAGCATGGAAGCTGCCTGGTCTCAGCACAGACTGCCTTGGTGAAGGTGTCCAATGCCAGAGTTGACCGGACTTCAGGGCTGTTAGAGAAGACCACTGGTCATTGGTTTGTACATGTGCTCCCTTCTCCAATACCAGGGATTGTGTTTTCCCTGGCTTCTTTAAAGAGGACCAGAGCTCTCCATTATCCCCTGTGTATTATGAACCATGTTCTTTCCAGTTACTTTCCCACAACACTCGAATGTGCCGTTTGACTCACTTTTCCTTGTTCACAATACTTCCATTTATAATGTCCGAGTAAAAATAGGACTGCGTGGAGGACTAGGGTTAATGCTGATGGAGATCTCAGAATACCAGCTGAGATTAGCTTTTACGACTGTCTCATCATGTCCTGATTTTCATTTCTGAATTGACAGTAGAGATGTATGTTTCACGAATATTATAAACTCTGATTTACCATTTGCATAGAAAATTTCCATCAAATAATATATTTTATGTCTTTTATTATTTTAATCATTAGTTAACAGATATTATTGAGTCTTGATACCTAGGAATACCAAAAGAATATGATAGTGGAAGAAAACATGCCATCCTTGTTTCTTGGAGGCACCCAAGTCTGTTTGGGTTGGGCTATTAGTGACAAAGAATTTAGAGGTGGGATGAGAAGAGAGCTCATGATAGAAGCACAATGGCAATGGTGTGGATCTGGGGAGTCAATACCTCCTTTCTGTAATAAACAATTTCTCAGCGGGGAACTGGGGAATGAGCAGGGGCTGGGCAATGAGCCAGCATCTAATGATGAATGACTAACTCTAGGCATAATCACCATTAGGAGACAGGAAGAAAAGAAGGCATGGCAGAACGTGAGGAGATGGTAGTAGTGTTGAGTCTGGAAAAATGCAGACTATATCTGCACAGGCTTCTTTTGTGAACTTGGTTGTCATCTCTATTAGAGGATGTGATGAGATTTTCCTTTTGTGATTGTAGAGTTGGGAACTGGATGAGATAAATGGATAAGATGTCATCTCAACTCTTTGAAGTAGTCTCACTAAGATGCCCATTGTTCTAGTTTCCAGCACTGGCAACTGAGTGGATGGTAGCAGGAAGCACTAGAGTAGGTGTCAGGGTCGATATCCTTCCCTGCAGTCCTTTCTGATACCTAAATTTGGCTGTCACTGTTTCTCATAGTCCTTGTTTCTGCAGCACTCTTGACTTTCTCTCAAGTGCACAACTGTCAAATTAATTCCAGTCTTAGAAACACTCTCAATGAACAAATATGGGCCTTCAAGAAACACTTTGAATTTCCTTTTATACTTTCATCAAGATTGTTGCTCTCTTCATCCCGGTATTTATCAAAGTGACACATAAACACTATTTATGTTGTTTATACACTTTAACTTTTGCTTCAGTGCCAAACATGTAGTGATGGCTTTCTGTGATGATGTTTCATTCTGTAAGCTACAAACTTTTAAAATGAAGTGTTAAAAATTGTGTCATGAGGATAAGGCATGGAAACTGAAGCACTCACACACTTCTTTAGTTAACCTTGACATGACCACAATCATTACCATGACTTTCCCCTCTATCTTTTAAGTCCAATTTGCACAGAATAAAAAAAACTCATATTCCCAACAAAAAATCAGACATGCTTGTCTCTTTGTCCACACACAAGTCTATATGTATATTATACCCACATTCAAAACTGCCTTGATGAAAGGCCATTTCTCGGTGTGTTATGTTCAAGATATAGCTGTAAGTACTATTCCTGACATAAGAGCATAGTGGAGAATGAGTTGGCATTAAACTTCACAAGACAATGAGAGAAAGAACATTTAGTTAAATTCTTCCATCGACTTGTGATGAAAAATGAAGCAATTGTACTATGTATCATCTCCAACACAGAGTTTCTGAAACCGTGTTAGCAAGACTGCTGTGCCTTCCCTGCACAAATTCCTTTACATAACACTCAGATGAGAAATGCAGACGGAAGGCTGAGGAGGAAAATAAGTATGTGTCATGAACAAGACTCGGTACTATCTGCCCCACAGTAAATTTGCAGAAGTGTCCTGTCCAGGCAACCTCTGCAGTCATTGTTCATTCATGCATTCAGCACATTTACAAAAAAACTCGACATGTAGAGACAACAAACCCAAATGCATTTTTATTTGTTTCCATGAATAAAACATTATTTTTTAAATTTAATGTTTGGGAGTAATGTGTAAAATTGCCAGCCATGTTCTTATCTCTGCTCCTGACATAATGTTCTGTCTCAAATCAATTCATTCAAGATTTTTTTTAAATTCAAGGCAAACAAGTCCTCTGTGCATTGTGTAGTAGATGACATTCACACAAGAAAACCTGTGGTGTTGCCTTTACTTGCAGCCTCTGTCATTTCTTCCTTACTTATGCCTTATCCTCTGATGTTGCTAGCATCTAAAGGTGCACAATTCATGGAGCCTGCCTGGTAAAAGGGGACCTTCATGTGGGTTGGAATGAGGTTTACTGATCTTCCCTCATACATAAAAGCATCCATTAGCCTGTCCATAATCACCCTACCAGGCAATTATCATAGAGTTTTTATGCTATACAATTCATCAATTTAAATTGTGTAATTTGGTGATGTTAGTATAGCCACAGATAATGCCTCTGTTCTCATGGTTAATTTCAGACAATTGTAGGCGGGTAGATCTCTGTGAGTTCAAGGCCAGCCTAGTCTACAGTGCAGGTTCCATGATATCCAGTTAAATAAAAAGGAAGAAATTATGTTCCCTAATGATGGCCCCTTTCCCCCATCTTCAGGTTTAAGAAACAAGGAAAAGCATCTGTCTTTGGATCTCTTCCCAGAATTGATAGCATGTAGTTCCCGCAGAGAGGCTTCCATATCCTAGAACATTTCTAAGATTTAGCTATTTCATATTACTAATTCATACTAGATTCCTTCCCATGAGAAGACAACATCCCATGGTCTGAACATACAGGACCACATTTTGGATTCCCTCTCATCAGTTCATGACAAGTGACTTTTTCCTCATTGAGACTGTTATGTTTTTGCTATAAATGTTATGTACAAGGTTATGTGGAGATACACCTCTCCATATTTCTTGAGTGCATATCTAGATGTAAACTTACGAGTTCCTATGGTCACTCTGTTTATTCTTTTTTTTCTATTTTTATTTTATTAAAAAAACAAAAAACCTATCTTTTTCATTTTATATACCAATCTCAGTTCCCACTCCTCCCCTCCTTTCATTCCCTCTACCTTCATCCCCACCATACCCCTATCCATTCCTCAGCGAGGCTAAGGCACATTGCTTTCAGGAAGGACCAAAACCTCCCCTCCCCCCATACACACACACACACTATATTTAGACTGAGCAAGGTATCCCACCAAAGAGAATGGGTTCCAAAAAGCAGGTACAAGCACTAGGGATAAATCCTGGTCCCACTGCCAGTGGCCCCACAGTATGCCCCAGCCATGCAATTGTCACCCACATTCTGAGGGACTAGTTTGATCCTATGCTGGTTCCTTCCTTTCTAACCAGAGTTGATTAGTTCAGGTAAGCTGTTGCAGTGGGTGTCCCCATCATGCTCTTGACTTCTTTGCTCATATTCTCATTCTTTCCACTCTTTGATTAGACTATGGAAACTCAGGCCAACGCTCTGTTGTGGCTCTCTGCCTCTGCCTCCATCAGTTGCTAGATGAAGGTTTTATGGTGAAGTTTAAGATAGTCATTAATCTGATTACAGGGCAAGACCAATTCAGGCACCCTTTCAATTATTGTTTAGGGTCTTAACTGGGGTCATCTTTGTGGATTCTTTAGAATTTCCCTAGTCCAAGTTTCTTGATAGCCCCATAATGCCTCCCTCAATCAAGATATCTCTTTCCTTGCTTTCTGTCTCTGTCCTTCTTCTTTCTTAACTGCCCTGTTCCCTCAGGTTCACTCAAGAAGGTAACTTCTCCTACCCCCATGCTACCAACTTTCTCAGGAGGGGAATCTATATAAGTTTCTTTTAGGGTTCTTCTTGATACTTAACTTCTCTGGGGTAGTGGACTATGGGGTCATGGACTATAGGCTCGTGATCATTTACTTTCCAGCTAGTATCCACTAATGAGTACATAGCATGCTCATCTTTGTGGGTCTGGGTTAACTCTGGATTTTTTTTTCTAGTTACATCCATTTGCATGCAATTTTAAGATGTTATTCTTTTATGCCAGTGAGTAGGTACTCTATTGTGTAAATGTACCACATTTTCTTTTTCCATCCTTCAGTTGAGATTATTTGTAGAATCTGGCTATTACAAATAATGCTGCTATGAACATAGTTGTGTTGTAAGAGGAGCGTGCTGTGTCCTGCCTCCTGGCTAGCTTAACCCCCGAAATAACCACACAGAAATTGTATTAATTAAATTACTGCCTGGCTCACTAGCTCTATCCTCTTATTGGCTAACTCTTACATCTTGATTAACCCATTTATACTAAATCTGTGTATCACCACATGATTGTGGCTTATTGGAAAGAGTCTAACCTACATCCATCTCAGGCAGGAGATTCATGGCATTTGCCACACTTCCTTTCTTCCCAGCATTCTGTTTTGTCTACTCGGCCCACTTAAGGCTGCCCTATCAAAAGGCCAAGGTAGTTTCTTTATTCAACCAATGAAAGCAATGCAAATACAGAAGTACCTCCTACACCATTTCTCCTTTTCTATTTGAAACCTTTTTAAGAAAGACTTTCACTTTAACATGGTAAAATTATATATAACAAAGCAGTTATCAAGAAGGAATTATGGTTACATTATTTATATCTATTTATCTTTTATCATAACAAAGGGAAACTGTAACTATCTATCAATTCTTCAACTCCATCAAAGATTCCAGAAGAATACTATATTACCTAAGTAAATGAGAAATAAGCAACTTCCAAAACTCTAGAAATGACAGAGACATCTCACTGCCTATACAGTAACCCAAAGTTCTTTTGTACCATTGGGGCATCCATCTTCAGCCTATAGACCAATAGCATCCAGCAGACATTTCCATGAAGCAGGAAATTCCAAAGACAGTTCAGTCACTTTCTTCTGTGTCATGCAGAATGTCTCGCAGACTCTTTCATGAAACAGGAACCCCAAAGGACCATCTCACCTTTAGGCAAGTTCAGCAGTCCTCTCTCTGTTGGTTCTTTGTGTTCAGTTTATGCATCAGTCCAGGCCAGAGCAGTTTCTTGCCCAAATGGCGAACCTACTCCATAAGGAGACTCTTTGATGCCCATCTTCCTCTTGAAGTAGCTTGGTGCTGTTAGGAGTAGATATATCTCACTGTCATGAAAAGCCATAAGTTATTAAAACATATTAAATGCCATATTCTGTAGGCTTTGAAAGATATGAAGAATGCCTATCTGGAATATATCAATGCATATCTAGAAAATCTAACTAACATGACTACAAACTTGACTATTATAGACGATTATCTATTAACCTATATTTATTAATTCTACATTACATTTTTAAATGAACTACACAATCACAATACCTTAATCAAGAGCAGAAATATACATATAACAAGATTGACCTTAAATTTATAACAATAAAGCAAAATCCATACCAATGCAAATTATTCATATCTATATCATATCCCTCTTTAAATGTAAACAAATAGTTATAAACAATATTAGGAATATGTACATATTTATTTCTCTCCAATCTTCTTCCTGCTGTATTTGGGTGCTGTTAATCAGGTCCTTCATGGTATATCCCATGTGCTAGGTTCATCTCAGTCACAAGTTGAGTGAATTAATTTTCTGAGGGTATTTACAGCAACCTTTCAGGAGGGCATGGTCTACCATACCATATTTGTCTATAAGCAATCCACAGGGTCTCATCCTCTGTGAAAACAAAAGAAGAACCTCTTTTCCAAAGCATCATATCTTTAGACCCAAATTCTGAAGTCAAGATACCTTTATGATAGACATGGTTGACTAGCTTAGCAGCACATACAATGAAAAGTCTCTCTGTACTTAGCTCCTTCTCAGTCAAAAAATTCAAAGAAAACACAATGTACATATTCCAGACTCTCTGTGAATTTTCCATTTTTATGTGGCTTATTTTTCTCTATTAATTTACTCCGTTTTTTTTTTTTTAGGACTTTACCCCCCTTTTCTCTGTATCCTCTTTATCTTTTTCTCTCCCAAGCCTACGTACATTTATTTAACAGTGTTACACATTTAGAGGTCTTTTATGTCTCAATCTGTCCTGTTGCTTTGTCTGTAATTTTCTACTGTCTTGAAGAGTTTTTAAAATGCTAAGCAGTTAGGTTGTAGCTGCTCTGGATGTTCGCTCCACCTCTCCAATTTCAAAATGGTGGGCTTATCATTTCCGCTAGCTCTGGGGCCTCCTTGTAGGAGCCACACTTAACAATTTAACTCTGAGAATGAGCATGCAGGATGTAAACTCTTTCTTTCTGAGTTACAGCCAAATCTGCCATGCAGAGCAATGTGCAGCCTGGAAACATCTCTGCGTATGACAGCAGGAATCCACCATGCTTTCCCACCTCCCCAACCCTGATTCCTCCCAGGAGGAAGAGCTGAGCCATGGGCATGGTCTCAGCAACTTTACTCCCAATCCCAAGTGGACACAGAAACACCCAGGCCCACAAATGCTTCATAGCCAGAGTTTGCACCAGTAGCAGGGCCCTGGGCACCACTCTATAGTATAGAGGAGTGGGCTGCATCCCACTGCCCAGCTAGCTTAACCCCCAAAATAACCACACAGAAATTGTATTAATTAAATTAATGCCTGGCTCATTAACTCTATCCTCTTATTGGCTAACTCTCACATCTTGATTAACCCATTTCTATTAAATCTGTGTATTACTACATGATTGTAGCTTACTGACAAGAGTCTATCTTATGTCCATTTCAGGCAGGAGATACATGGTGTCTGCCACACTTCCTTTCTTCCCTGAATTCTGTTCTGTCTACTCCGCCCACCTAAGGGCTGCCCTATCAAAAGACCAAGGCAGTTTCTTTATTCAACCAATGAAAGCAATGCAAATACAGAAGGACCTCCTATACCATAGTTGAACAAATCTCCTTGTAGTATGATTGAGCAGCCTTTGGGTATATGCTCAAAAGTGGTGTTGCTGGGTCTTGAGGTAGCTTAATTCCTCATTTTCTGAGAAACCTCAATACTGATTTACAGAGTGGTTGTACAAATTTGCATTCCCACCAGCATAAGCTATCTTTGGTGTTTTTGACCTTAGCCATTCTGACTGTTGTAAGATGGTACTTCAGAGTCATTTTGATTTATATTTCCCTGAACATTTCCTTAAGTGTCTTTCAGTCATTTTAGATTCTTCATTTTCTGTTGAGAATTCTATTTAGATTTATACCCATTTTTAAATTTGATTATTTGGTATTTTTTATTTTTATTTTTCCATTTAATCATTTACACTTCCTTCCCTCCTCCCAATCCCCTCCCACTCCCCCAAACTCTCTCCTCCCTCTCCCACCCATCTTGAGAGAGGGCTTGGAATCCTGCCCAGTGGGAAGTCCAAGACACTGCCCACTACATCCAGGTCTAGGGAGCTGTGCATTCATATAGACTAGGGTCCCCAAAAGCCAGAACATCCCATAAAAACAAGTATCAGTGCCTTTATCAATGGCTTCTCAGTCAGCCCCCATTGTCAGCCACAATCAGAGTCTGGTTTGATCACATGTTCATTTGTTGTCTAATTTTTTGAATTCTTTATACATTTTGGAGATCAGTCCTCTGATGTGGGTTGGTAAAGATTTTTTCCCATTTAGTTGGCTGGCTTTTAGTTTTATTGACTGTGTCTTCTGCTTTACAGACGCTTCTCAGTTTCAGAAGGTCCCCATTTACTTATTGTTGTTCTCAGTATCTGTGCTACTGGTATTGTATTTAAGAAGTGGTCTCTTGTGCCCATGCATTAAAGGCTACTTCCCACTTTTTCTTGTATCAGGTTTAGTGTGGTCAGATTTATATTTGGATCTTTAATCCATTTGGACTTCAGTTTTGTGCATGGGGATAGATATGAGTCTATTTGTATTCTTCTACATGTCGACATCCAGTTATGTCAGCATCATTTGTTGAAGAAGCTTTCTTTTTTTTTCATTGTATAATTTTAGCTTCTTTGTCAAAAATCAGATGCTCATGGATGTGTAGATTAATATCCAGGTCTTCAATTTGATTCCATTGGGTCAACCTGTCTGTTTTTATGCTAATTCCAGGTATTTTCATTACTATATCTCTGCCAGCAGGTTTTCTAACGTGTTGGTGACATTTTGCATTTTAACCTGCACTGAATGACATTTTTGGGTCCTTTACATTCTCACAAATAGTTGTCACTACTCTCTTATTTTAGTCATCTTACTGAGCATACAGTAGAATCATCCTGAGGCTTTGTCTCCATTAGGTGATTGATATCTGCTGCCAGATGTCCTCCTCTTTATGCATGTGTGTTTCTGGGAGTTTTCTATCAATTTTTTTGCTATTTTTCTCACTATATTGTTTATTCTTCCAGTATTAAGTTGTATGATTTATTTATTTTACATATATATAACCCATATATTATATATAAATATATTATATATTTTAAATATATACTATATATATTAATATATATATATATATATATATATATATATATTACCCATCATGGGATACACAATGGTCCAATCTTCTTTCATTCTGTGTCTGCTCCTTTCCCTATTTTGATAGTCTCTCTTGAATCACATATGGTTTCAATTTTGGTGAAACTCAAACTACATAGCTCTTCATTCCCTGTACCACACCTCGGTGACACGGTAGAGCCGGCCCTAAAGTTGTAGGTGTGAGAGATCTGAACCTGTGCACATAAAAAGCAGAACGAGCCCATCTCTTGCTCATCACTTTAAGGGGTGAACTCACCAGGCCAATGTAGTAGAGCTCACCTGGTGGTGAGGACAAGGGAGAGCTGGTGGACTGACCAACCCAGAAAATACCCAGGCCCAGAATCAGGGTTATGAGTTAGACTACCTCAACATCCACCCATCTGTGACCTGTTTGAGAATGTGAAGGGTCTGGTCCTATAGACCCAAAGCTGCAGGATGTCCACAAGACACGGCAACAGCAGCCTCCAAAAGGAGAGTCAGTGAGGGCCCAGCAACAATAGTGTTACAGAAACAAGAAGCCTTGAACCATACCAATGAGTCTCTGAAACAAACACTCGCCAGTAAAGGTACTGCATAAAAGGGTTTACTGTGTGACTCACTGTGTCACTACAGCTTCCATGATGAGACTGAGTTTTCCTTCTTTTTTTTTCTTAAATTTTATTTTATTTTGGTGAGGGTTGCAAGGACAGAGGGTAGATATAAAGGGACAGGGAAATGAATGGGAAGGAGATGAATGATGTGAAGAACACAAAGAATTAATAAAAACAAAGAGAAAAAAGAATCCATAGATATATCCAGAGCCATGGTATTCATCACTAACCCTCTTCTTCTTTACAGTATTGAATGATATTGTTCATTGTTAGTATCCTTGATGAAGAGCTTTGCTTGCTGATGAATGGCCTTTCTTCCTTTGTTGATCAGTAGATGAGACATTTGGACTTATTTCTACACTCTTGTCTACACATACACATATTGTCTTGCTAACTAGAGTTTTGTACTCAGTTTTGAAACTAAGAAGAAAGAATCCTCCTATTTTGTTCTTTAAAATTAAGTTTAGGCTGTTCTAAGTTGTAATTTTACATGAATTTTGACATCATCCTGTTGATTTTCATAAAATCCAGCTGAGATTTTTTTACAATAATTTGAGTCTATAAACCACTGTCATCATACAAATATTAAATTCTACAATCCATTCTATTCTATTTTCTGATATATGTTAAAATCACCTTTGCTGGTTTTATGATTTAAATTTTGTACTCTTTGTGAAATATAGTATCAAGCTGGATTGTTTCATTTTTGACATTAATATGTCCTAGGATTTTATCCTTATTCTTCCCTTCTTTTTTCCACTGAATGAATATTTTAATTATCATATTGATTTACTAAGTATTCTGTTTGTTTTTAGGGTATTTCATCTTTGATTTCATTATTTATTACTAAGTATACTATATCAGAATAAGCTTTAGATTTACACTGTCTCAGCTTCAATATGACAAAGTGACACTATGTCACCCTCTTCCTGTTTCCTGTCTACAGAGATGCTATTTTTTTATATCTATAATATACACGTGTGTTTGTGTGTGTGTGTACTATACACTCTTCTATTATTCCATGTTACAACTTCATTCATTTTGATGAATATTAAGGAAGGAAGCAGGAGCCATTATGTATTTGTCATATTTCTTTAGTTTAATTATTTCTGATTTTTATTCATTCTTCAAAATGCACTTTACTATCTTATTTCTCATAAAGTTTGGTTCCCATCAACCTCCTTCTTTCTCTTGTTACAAGTATATAGCTTTTCTATATGTTAAAGACTCAATAACACATTTATGCAATTGTATTTATTCCTTAACATAAGTCTGGAAATAAATTTTCATGTACACTTTCATTTGGAATAATGTAATCAGCAGTAATTTATTTTCTCTGTGCCTGTAAGGATATGATTTAGTTTCTGAAATTGTTTACAACATAGAAAATTTCCTTTTGTAATTTTAATGAAGTGGTTCTGTAGGTAAGAAATCATAACCTGTTTCTGAGTTTCTGGACATCATTGTTTTCCTTGATTCATTGCATTATTTACTTTTAATATCTATTAATCTCACATTTCTTTTAGTTGAAAACTTCAGATAAGCACTGCTTCTACATTACTCCTGCCCCACCCTGTCAAATTCATGTTATGGTCTTTAATTATTATTGCTACATGCCTTTTTACATACACACATAAATATATAGGTCACATACATACATACATACATACATACATACATACATATGCATTTATATTGTATATTCCCATGGATATATATTATCCTCTGAGTCCATTTCTATCTGCCCATAAGTACATGTGTCTAGGACTGGCTACTAGGACTAACAACTTTTATGACAGCTCATCTCTAGAGAAGACTGCATCTTATCTCAGCAGTCATTGACCACAAGTGGCTCTTTATCTGTAGGAGGAGTCAGGTTGAATTTCCCCTGTCTGCATTGATATGTCAGCTGACATTGTCATTATGCAATTCTTGTCTAGGCAACCATATTGGTAAGTGAATTCTCAACATGCATGCATTTCCCATGTAATGTCTGTGGGACACCAACAGGCAATTGGGCCTCTAGTTCCTGCAATCTTTCTGCCGCCTCTTCCATATTGTTCCCTAAGTGTTAGGCATACGGTTCAGCTTTCAGATGTATCAGTTGGGCTAAGAAACCCTACAGTCACTTATTCTCTGCATTTGCAACCAGGTATGAATCTGTGTAAAAGTCTCTGTGAGGAGGTGTGAGAGTTACAGCGATCTGTGGACATGAAGATGAGTATTTAGAATATAGTTAGAAGCTGCGTTAGTTTATGAAAATCGCAGTGGTGGGCTCTCCTTGAGATCAGTGTCCTCATTATCCCTGGGTGGTAGTTGGCTACTTGGCTAGCTTTGCAGTACCATGCAAGAATTTCCTCTTTGTGAGTGAGCCTTAAGTTCAATTATATAGCTATTGGTTTCTCCCAAGATTAAGGTGAGATTATTGCAGCCCTGTGAATATTTTTGAGTCTTGTTTCTGGTTAGGTTCACAGCTGGGTGGAGCTATGGATTATACAGCTCCTTAGAAGACTGTGAAAAGCTAACCCTCAGGTCTTTCAGGTCAGTCCAGCTCAGTTCCACTAAGTCTTGTGTCTAAAATGGATCTGTCTTCAGCATTGAGGCTTTACCTTCAATCCTGGAGTATTATATTTTTAAATAGCCATGGCATATAGGTTTATTAGTGACCAGTTCTCTTTGTCAAACTTTGAAGTACAATGCACCATTGCCAGGACCTTCTGTTGTTTCTAAGTCAAAAAAACTCATTGAGGAGTTGTGAATGATGAATTACTTTTCTGCTGTTTTTTCTCTGTATTTTCTTTCTTTGTTTTTTTCAGCATTGTATTATGCTGTTAATGCTTTTTAGTTTCTCAAATACTAATGCAATGCTTTCTAAAAATGAAATATTCTAGCTTTATTATTTGAAGGTGTTTTGCTTCTTTCTCAGTTTTTCTCTTCTGTTTTCATACTTCCCATTTATCGGGGAATTTATTGCCCTCATCTCTCTGAGATATTATTCATTTCTCTCTGCTCAAATACCTCTGTATTCAGTTAATAAATTTATCAATCTATCTTCACATGTGAAAGTCCCATGCCCCTCTTTGCAAGGCCACGTTAAATGTGGAGCTTCTCTGGCAATATTTCCTTTCTGCTGTTGCATTTTGTACTCCAGATTGTCTACATTTTACAATTTGGACTTGTCTATAGTCTTTGTTTGATATAAATACTCACCACACATTCTTTGTCACTTTACTGCATATCTCCATTCTCCAAAATAATTTATTTATGTGTATACATAGTATATATGTGTGCAT
The DNA here is from genome assembly GCF_982192425.1 of Myodes glareolus. Taxonomy (NCBI): domain Eukaryota; kingdom Metazoa; phylum Chordata; class Mammalia; order Rodentia; family Cricetidae; genus Myodes; species Myodes glareolus. Next base: position 64,426,234 of record NC_142038.1, read on the forward strand.
GTAAGTATGTGTGTGTGTGTGTGTGTGTGTGTGTGTGTGTGAACATCAGCTGTCTTCCACAGTCACTCTTCCCCTTATTTTTTGAGACATGTTTTCTCACTATATTTTAAAAAAGTAGTTTTAAATTTTGTAGATTTCTACTTAAACTATATAAACTTAAGCATGGATTCAGGGTTGGTAACTAGAAATGTAATGAAAATAGATTTTAGAGTACAGAAACTGCTCTCTCAGGTTGATCTTAGTGTCTGTCATTAACAGTCTCCCATTAATATTTAAAGAAGATTTATGCGTATGCTGATGAGGAATTAACCTTTGAATCTGTAATGTCAAATATTTTCCATAAAAAGCTTACAGATACATGCCTGAAGAATCTGGTTGTTTGCAATTCAATGTGGCATTACTAATTTTACAAAAATATTTTATTAATTTTACTTGCAGATGTATCAAAAATGCAAAAGTAAGACTTTATCTCATGTGATGTCTTCACAGAAACCTGTGTATGCATACATAGAAATCTATTGAATAAGAGCAGAATCAGTTGTATTATGTATTTATTCATGCATATGACCATAATAATTAAAGAAACTTTGAGAGGGATCAGGGCATGGGAGTGTCAAGGTAGGGATAGGAGGGAAGAGAAAGAGGGCCAAATGTTGCAAATTCTGTAGAAATATATGAAACCTAAATAACAAATTAAAATAAGTAAGTTAAAAAATGAATGACTGCAAGTGAATGAAATGTTCTACATTGTCCAGTGCAACAACCCTTTCCATATGAAGCTGAGGACAGTTGGCAAATGTGAAGCCATGCATGTTGGCATGTGCCAAATTTCAGCGCTGAAAAAGTAGATATAAGAGGATCAGAAATTTATTTTCTGGAACATAGAGATTTTGAGGCCAGCCTGGACTACATAAGTGATAGTCAATACATTTTCCCCTTATAGTTATTCTAAAACAGTAAACTTGACTGCTATTCACCAACACCCATCTACGTATTTTGAAATATTCTGTTATGGAATCTTTTTAACAATACAAAATTGAATCAGTCAATATCTGCCAAAAATTAAGTGCATAAGGATAATTTAATGTCTATCCCAAACTGGTTAAAAGGTTTAATGAGTATTTGTTATTTCCTACCATCATCTTTTAGAGCTAAGCACTACTTTTGAGGCAAATATGTGCCTACTTATAGGTTAAGCTTTACCTTGTCGAGTTTGCTAAATGCGTCAGGGTGTTTGTCAGGCTCCGTGTGGTGGCATTAGACTGAGGAAGGGAATGTGACTGGAGCTTATGCTGGGGGATAATGAACAAGCTGTGGAAACTGATGAGGGAAAGCCAAGGTTGTGTTTCAAATTTTGCTTTAATATGGGGGGCTAGAGATATGTGTCAGATACTGAGAGAAACTTGTGTCAAAAGACTGGCCTTCATAAAGACAGTAGCAGGTACAACATGTGCAAGAAAATTTGTAAAAACAATTAAGTTAGAGTCAGGCAACTGAGAAATGGTGTCTCAAACTTACGATCCCAGCACTAAAGACGTGGAGGAAGATCAAGTGTAAGAAAAGGAGGCTACTCTGAAGAATATATTTTATTAGTAATATTAGTAAGTGTAAGTGGCTGAAATTATGTGAAACAAACATCATTTGGATTAAACAATTCAGGATCAGATATTCGGTGTATCATCTTGAAACACGTTGAAGTAAGTCAGAAGCTGGCATCATTTGTAGTGGGAAGGAAAACTGTTGGTCAGAGGATGAATATTCCCTATATACTGGGACGTGAAGAAAAGTAAAAGATTAGCTGAATGTGTTTATGGGGGTTTTTATCAGTAGATAACATAGGCTTCAAAGTAAGGGTTGTGCTCATACAACAGTAAAGAAGTCACTGTGGGATTAGACAGAGCAGACCTAGGAGTGTTGGCTTCAACTAGGTGTCTCAGTTACGAGGACAAACAGATCCTGAGAAAATGTGTGTAAGTGGAAAACTCCACCAAACTGGTAGGTTGTCAAGACTAAGCGGGATGTGTTTACCATGTAGGGCCAGGTTTCAGAAGGCACCCAGAAGGATTTTGGAAAGAGACACAGTTGATAGAATGTGGATGTTTACAGCTTGGGTAGTGACTACATTCAGTCAGAAGTGAGGCACGTAAACAAACCAATAATAATAAACCTATGATTTTAATAAACCTATGACATCTTTAAGATTCCTATCTTTGTCTTGATTTTCTCGATTTCTTTCATGATGCCTATGAAAATCTAGCTAATCATTTGTCTTCCTTCCCTGATGAAGACATTCTTTCGCAGAACTATATTCTCCCATTTTAGTTTACAAATTTGTCCCCAGTCCCTACGTAGAGACTGGTATATCTTAACTGGTTTATCTTAAGTCCTGAATAAGCATTTTGTTACCATACTAAATGCAAAGACTCATTTAAATTCTCTTCTATTATCCTAAGTGGGAATCAAGGACACTATGATGTTGACCCAGCTTATTTGACATTCTGCATGAAGCTTCATATACCTTAACTGAGCCTGCTTGGTAGCATGTCAATTAAAATAACAACAACAGTAATTATTTCTACTTTATTAAACACAGATAGTACTTATGTGTACTATGAACTATTCTAATGGCTTTTATTAATTATTAACGTTGAATTATTGTACTGTCTTTGAAATTCTGCAAGAATTTGCTTAGAGTTTCATAATTATCTTGCCTCAACTTTTAAAATATGCTGGAAAAGGACACCACAAGTCCTGCACATTGCACAGAGAGTAAATACTATAATGGGCATAAGTGAATATCCTGGCAGCTTTGGTTGTCTTTCACCAGTTACAAAACCCACCCCTTCTTTCTGATATAACAGTGTCATTACATAAGGTGCCATTGCTATAAGCTGGACTTACATTGCCTACTGGCTGAGACTACTGACAAAATATCTTCATTTTCCCGTTTGAAGACATTGTGTGTGTGGAGATTTGATAGATTACTTCATCGTTACGAGAACTTGCTTCTCTTCCAGGGAACCTGAGTTTGGTTCCTAGCACCCACACCTGGTGGATCAACACTGCCTATGACTTCAGCTCCAGGGTTTCTGATGCCCTCTTTGGTCTCTGCAAATATGTGGTATTGTGGCATGCAAGCACATTTACACACAGACACACACACACACACAGACACACATATACACACACATACACAGAAATTTTTAAACTTGGAAAATAAAGACGTCACAAACTATAAATTACTATTTTCCTTGCCAATTAACTAATGGCATCTTTGATCTCACTAAGATACAATGATGTGTTGCAATACATTCATCAGTGTTACCGATTAGTGTTTATTCTTAATTATAGAAAATTTACTTTTAATTTCAAACATTTGTTTCAAAGAGTTATTGTAATATTTTCAAAATTATGTTTGGGGTCATGAGCTGTATAGGAGTTTTCAAGCTTTCTGTTTGGTTGTGCTTTTTTGTTTGTTTATTTTGTGTGACAGGATATTGCCATGTAGTGTGCACCTGCTGTGCCGCAAAGGCTGGTCTTGAATTTATATGAATTCCTCCAGATTTACCATCCTAAGTACTGGAGATACAGATCTGAACCATCTCGGGCAGCTTTGCTCTTTATCCTTGGTAGAACTGCATTAGATAAAACATATGTAGCATGTGCCATGATTGTCTTCTTTTCTTTCCCCTTGACATGCAGAGTTATGTGGTTGACAGTGGTTTATTAACTTGGACTGGGATATACTCTAGATCACTGTACTTCTTCATCGGCTTCCAATTCTGTAATTACCAAACAATGCCTCTTTTATTTCAGTGCTTACAGTGAATCTGATGTTTGTGATCACTGTGGCTATGAAAGAGGATCTTCTCCATACTAACCAGCTTCTGGGAAGTTATCAGGGCACATATGTGTGTGTGTGTGTGTGTGTGTGTGTGTGTGTGTGTATGTTTGTGCATATATATATGTGTGTGTGTGTGTGTAGGTTTATGCATGTGTGTGTGTGTGTGTGTGTGTGTAGGTTTGTGCATCTTCTTTAACTTCAATGTTTCAGGCCTCAGGCACCCTCTAAAACTCTGATGCTCACAACCACCCTGTGGTTTCCTTGGACTTCAGTGGAGATGACAGGAAAGGTCTAGTGGTATCTATGTATGTCAAGCATGAGGTGTCATACTATTTTAAATGTTAAGTTTACTATGCTAGCCAATAGGATTATTTTCCTGAAAAATAATCAATTGCATCTTTTTTATAACAATATTTTTGGCCAGAAACCACAATGAGGTCTATTTAATAATATTTTTATTATTACTCATTTTAATTCTATTGCAATTTGTTTTAATTCTATTGTGTTCATATTTAAAATTTTGAGAATTTAATACCCAAATGGTACTGTATTTATATCATTTCTACTCCTCCACCTCTCCCATCTCTCCAAACTTCCTCTCAAATTATTGACCTCTTCTTAATTATGCTTGCTATATATATACACATATATGTATATATAATTACTGAGTTCATTTAGCCCTGCTTATATGTATATATACTTAGGGTTGACCACCTGGAATTTGATAGCCGATGGGAGACTTCCCCTGCCTCAAAGGCTGATTCTCAGTATTTTATCTATGACTATAGCCTTGTGAGATTTCCTATCTGCATTGCCACATCAACTGGTGTTCATAGGCGAGTCTTGTTTAGGACACCACATGATTGAGATCATGCTTACAGCTTTCCTGACATGAATAGTGGACACTATCTCAAAATAGATGTCCTGGTCCTCTGGCATTTGCAATATTTACTCCCCATATTCTTCAAAGCCACCGGAGCCTTAGAAATAGGTGCTATGATGTAGATGTATTTGTTCGTCCTGGGATCTAGGACTCTAGGACTTGTAATTCTCTGTACTTTGACCTATTGTGGCTTTCTTTAGTCTTCTCTCTTTGTAGCAATCACAAGCTTCTTTGATAAGGGGTGAGAACTACACTTATCTGTGGGTGTTTAGAATGCAGTTTGAAATTATACTGGTTTCAGAAAGTGGCAGCAGTAGGTTCTCCTCTAGGGTTCCTGGCCTCTCCTGCCATGTGTAACAGACTAGGCTCATAGCAGCAGGAACTTCGGTCTTGGGAGTAACTAACTCTGTCTAATTGGATTTAACACACACAAACGAGATACTTTATAAGACATAACCAATATTTGTAACTTATGTTTGGATTTGAAAACTGAAATCTCTGTATGCTAAGTGAATAATCCATCCCTCCTGTGTACTTCACCTCTGCATAAAACCACGAGAAACATGAAGAGTTTTTCTTCATTCCTGTGGGATTTCAGTGGGAAAGCATGCGACTACAGTGGGCAGCTTGCGAGAGGCATCGCTGCTTTTTCAAGCTTCGGGGATTAAACCAGAATTCTGCTTTTAATATTTTACATACCAGACTGTCTTGAATTCTCCACACCTCAGCTGTTCTTTGGTGCCCAACCTATTAAAAACCCTTGCTCCTCTTGTGGTCTGTGGTCCACAGAGAACCTTTGAAGAATTCTTTTCAATACCACTGGTCACAGATCTTTTGTGTCTATTATGTTCTCTAAAGTTTTCACGACCACCTCCCAGCTGCCATCATGATGATCGTCATTTCACTTTTACAAAGCCAAAGCATGCATTCATTTTCATCTGTTTGCATAATGTACTATACTTAGAGTAAGACACAGCCTTGTGCCAAATAGTTCTATATGTTTGACATATACATATGTTCTATGATCACCAAGAACAACGTGGAGAAAGCACCCATGTGGCCACCTTTCCCCCGCCACATGCCCCTTTGTAACACATGCCATCTCCAACTCCAGCTACGGACAGCTAATCTCTCAGTTTGGCTCCATAATTCTGCTTTATCCCGAGTCTCTACTCACCTGAGTCACAGAGTAAGTGACTGTGTTAGGCTACTCTCTTGTTATAATGATCCTGAGAATTTTGTTTAACTTAATGGAGAGATAGAAACAAATGTCTGTCAATCCCAGAGAGAGCACTAATGATACACTAAATAAACAATCGCATGGTAGTCTGAATTAGTCAATCAAGTAGTTTAACTGGCCTTACTTACATAAGCAAGGAATAACTTATAAGAGCCTAGGAGACTGAAAAATCTCACCCCAGCACACTTGATGGTTCACAAAAGGTGCATCTCTGAAATTCCCTCACTGCACAACTTGCATACATCCCCATGCTTAATTAATTCCCTCTACATATCAATTATAGTGGTGTATTATTTGCATTTTAGTAAATAAATCTTGCCTGAAGACCAGGGGCAAAGAAAAAGCCACTAGAGGTCAAATAATGGTGACACACACCTTTAATTCCAGGATTTGGGAGACAGAGCCAGGTGGATCTCTGTGAGTTCAAGGTCACCCTGGACTAAACAAGGTCAATGCAGAAATAAATCCAGGTGGTGGTGGCTCACACCTTTAATTCAAGTCTTAGGGAGTCACACACTTAATCCCACACTAGAGAGGATATAAAATGGAAGGAGAGAGAAGCTTAGGATGGGTAATTTGTGGTCAGTCACTTAGCTTTGGTAGAGATAAGACTTCTCTAGTGACTTAACTGCCTTGCTTTTCTGGTTTTAAGGTTGAATACCAATTTCTGTCTCTAGATTTTGTTGTTAATGATATAACCAGTTTTTAATTCTTATATAACCTTGGGAAGGAGTCCTAAACCTCCCAAGTTTCAGAGCTTCCTGAGCTGTCTGAGTTTACTTCTTTATCTATTTATGTTTCCTCATCTCGGGAGTCTTGCAGGCATCCTTTCTCCCACTAGGAGAGTAGGTCTCAATTTGGAGAAAACAGCTGCCCAGATGCATCGACATATTCACATGTATGTATAGTTTGTTCTCTTGTGTTGATTAACGTTCCATGTAGGGTTGTAGTGACACTGAACTCTTGTAGGGCATTCATGTTTCCTACAGTTTTGAGCATTTATAAATAAATCACTCTAAACATTAAGGTTTCTTTGCAGACCTAAGTTTCATTTCCTTTTCAATGAGGAGATTCCTTTTAATTCTATAAGTATATGTTACATTCTGTAAGCATGAAAGCTGCCACCCTGAATGTGAAAGAATCTGTATGCGTTTGTAATCTTACTAGAAATGTGAACTAGTTCCAATGACTGTATTCTCATTAGCTCCAGGTGATGCCATTTTTGTCAGTTTTGACCCAACATATAAATGTGTGATAGTATCTTTGAGTTTAATTTGATGCTATTAATTACTAAGGACTTTTTGATATTACTATAGCTTCTTCTACCAATGAAACTTAAAATACTTGCTGGCAACTAATTTTTAGTTCAGTCGTGCCATAATTCATGTTCTCTCTCTGTCTCACAAAATAATTAAAATTTTAACAGACAAAAAACAGTAAGAAAAGAAAAACATCACAAAATAAAACAACAATAAAAACATAACTAAATGCCCACAAAAATTGGAGTCTATTTTGTGTTGCTCAGCTTTCTGGACATGGGAGCAAAATGAAGTGTGTTTGATATACCCATTAACAATCCATTAGAAAAAAATTGTCTATCCTACAATTGTCTTTAATAATACCTTTTGTTCCACGGCTTCTCTTTAAATTTTATTACAAGCATCTTTTAGAATACATAATTTAAACATATTAGAGAAATCTAATATAGTGATATTTTGTTTACGGTCTAACAAATATAGCTTGCCTGGAGGTCAGAGTGCAATGCTAGCCTCACTAGTCAGCCAGGCAGTGGTGGCACACACCCTTAATCCCAGCACTAGAGAGGAATATAAAGCAGGATGAGGAACTCTCTTTCAGTCTGAAGATTTAGTAGAGGTAAGAGCTCTCCAGTGGCTGGCTGCTTTGCTTTTCTGAACTTGAGCTTGAGCCTCAATATCTGTCTCTGGGTTTTATTATTTGTGCTACAGTATATCACTATTTTTTCTTGTAAGCTATAGAACAAAGTATTTTAGCTAAGAAGATCTTACCTCACCTAAATCCTAAAGGATTTTGAAATGCTTTATCCATATGGTTTGTTATTTTATAATCTTATATATTTCAGGATAATTTTGTCCATTCTTTGGACATAGTCTTTTTGTCAGATTGTCTTACTGAACATTTTATTATATGTTATCTAAATTTATAGTAACTTTGGGTTTTCACTCCCTCAAGAATGAGTGTATACTTTTATCTATTGAAAATATATTCACATTTAAGTATATATTCTTAAAGTTAAATAATCATCATACTTTTTCAACATATATTTTCCCCAAATGCAAATGTCATATATCTCAATATTTTTTAATTGGCTTTAATAAAAATAAAAAATGATAAAACAAATTTGTTAGATTAATTCTCCATTCTTTGAGATATTTAAGTAATTAGATTTTAATAATATGTTAAAATATCTAAAATGGATCAGAATACCAGTATGAAGTCAAAATATAAACTAAAGCCATGTGATGATATGGATAGCTGTACAGATTTTATATGAAGCAGAGATACCATGATCCGTGGATGGTCACAATCAACAGCTTGCGTATGTTTTAATCTTTGTTAAACAAGTTGTGAAGATCAATGCCCTTTAGTTAAACAAAAAATGAAAACAATTTTGTCTTTAGTTCTTTAACCGCAGTGGTCAGTGACTACTTCTGTTCTTTTCGGATGCTCTAAGAAAAACATAATGAACTGAGCAAATTATAAACCTGCCACCAATAATTTCTGACAGTTCTGGAGAAAGGGAAAGTCATTGAGTGTGAATACATCCTGTATTCCATGAGTAATCTGTCTGAAAATTTAGTGTTCTTGCCACATCCTCTTATGGGAGATATAGCAAAGTAGTTTTGCAAAACCTTTATTTTATTTTATTAAATAAAGACATGGATCCCATTTTCAAAACTTGATTCCCACGAAGAAATTGCTTCCCTACCCCTACCAAGTTCTACCTCTCGATAACATTACATTAGGGGATAAATAAGATTTTAATGTGAGCTTAGGAATTACCAAAATTACAATTCATAAGACATACTCAAAATATTGTATATGTAACCTACGAGCTTTGTGGGCAAAATTATTTTTAGAGAAATGGGATTCATTTAAGACATAAACTGTCATAGGCTCTCAATTATACTTAAATGGATTTCCTTTTAAAATTTTCCATTAAATAAAAGTCAAACTGGAAAAATTAGATTCAATTTTTTTCTGTTTCTGAAAGTCCAGTCAGCCCAGTTATTACCCCTCTCTCACAGGAGGCCACTGTGAAGGACAGGTCACGTTTTATTTGAACATGAAAAGTATCTGTGCCACATAAATAATAAATAGTGCTTAACTATAAACTTCACAATTTACTGAGTAAATTACTTCTTGGAAAATCATGATTCAAGCACCTTTACATTAGTTTAAGGCTCCTCCTGCTTGATTTTTTCAAAAATATTAAAATGTTTTATATCAATACAAGTAGCTACATTTTAAATTTGCAATGAATATTTAAAATATAGAACTTACAAATGACATATAAATCTATACAAGTTAGAGAGAAATTTTCCATATCAGTTATACTTATTTTTCTTTATGGCTTACTTATTTTTATTGTGGCTTTAGAATAAATCCAAAAGAGATTATTCTTATACTTGGCTTTTTCTATAAAGGCAAGTTGTTAATTTGGCCAAATGTTTACAACCAATTCCATTGCTTGCTTGTTCATCCACACATTAATGTCCTGATTCCTTCATCTACAAAATGGAAGTTGCTGACACAAACAGGCTGTTTTTTGCCCAAGATCAGCCTCTGTTCATGAGGACATCTATTTGGAGAGTCTAAAGAGGCTGTAAATCCATCATAACGATCTGTCTCTGTATACTTCATGCCTCTTCTAATATAAAAAAAGACAAACTATTAGAAGTTCATAATGAACAATCTATGCACATAAATTCCTTGCTACAAAACAAGTATTTGTATTTTATTTCATTCAACATTATGCCATTCAAAGTGCATCCCTTAAATAAAAATATTGAGAAACACTAAGTATGTCAATTTTTAAATGCTAGGCTAAAAGAAAAATGTTTGAGTGAGTGGAGGGAGTGAATGAAGCAGTCAGGCATAAGTGAGCAGAATAAACTGTTGCTAAACTGTCCAGAAGACCTGAAACGCTGCCTCCTAATGATTACTGCCATCAAATAAGTCTTAGAGCACTTTCAAATAAACATAAATAAATGTGAACTATGTGATGCCACGTCAGGCAGTCAAAATCCTAACAGTTGAGGCTTCAATGCACTCCTACCTATTTACCTGCCAGGCACAGACTGCTTTCCAATGATTATGGAGCATGTATGGCTGGCTTTACATGACACCTTCAGGCATCAGATTTCTGGACTCTGAAATGTCCTTCAAAGTGGCCTCATGTGAGAGGTAGTAACTGGGCTGACTGGTTCAGGAGGATTATTCACATAGTTTGAGAAGTTTTAAACCTATCTTTACATTACTGACTATATTAACATGCTAATATATTGCATTGTAATATAAATTGTGAAAAGCCCTCTTATTAGTCATTAGCTCAGCCTTTTGTAGCTTCACTCCCTCTAGGAAACAATGTTTCAGTCCATATAAACACTAAGTCATTTATATATCATTATGATTGTGTTTGAGAGATGCTATTATTGGCTTGCATTATTTTAATTGACAGTCAGAATGGTATATATTTATCACGTCTGACATGAGTGTGCCCAGTTAAACCTGAGAAGTGAAATGAATTATCCAAGATCACACAGGTCACAGAAGAGGGAAGGAAAACTGGACTGCATGTGTTAAAGATAGTCTTTCAACAAATGCTGACAGTATGAAAAACCTTGAAGCCATATCATTGGCAATAATAAAATTACAGAGATGATAATTTGCCTTACACTCATACGCTAAACACACTAGTTCACTGTCCAGGTCCTATGAAGTAGGTATTGTCACTGCCTTTGAGCAGTGAGAGACAGGAGAGCAAACACAAAGATGTCATTTGAGTTGTATATTTTGCCTCAGTGTTCAAATACCCTTTGGAATCAGAGGCCTCTATTTACCATGTATTACTTTAATTTTAAAAAGAAAATAGGATATGTTCTCATTTGGTTTTATTCTTATGATCAAAGGACCTTACCCCCTCTACGGGAAGAAGAGTTTATTTGTCCCACTCTTTCAGAGGATTCTGACCAAAGGATTCGGGACATTTGGCTTCATGTCCTTTAACAGATCATCCTGCCAGGGGAATCACATGGTGAAAAACTTCTTAACCTAATAATGGACAGGAAACTGAAAAAGACAAAAAAAGACCCAAGGACAAGACCCATTCCCAATGTATACCTGCTAGAGATTCTGGAACTTACCAAGTATCTAGTATGGAGCCAAACATTTAATGCATAAACATCTAAAGGACATTTCCCTTCTAATATAGAATATATTATAATAAATTTGTCAATTATTCCAGAAAATTTACTTCATTGTGACAACCCAATAACTTTACTGTCTTTAAAACCATGAAAAGATAGTTAAATTGAATATTGAGTCTTCACTTACTGGATACCAATATTCTATAATAAAGTGTGTTCTGTCTTCCTAGTGTGTTAAAATCAGTATCATTGGTAACAAGTATTACTAGAAGCTTCAGAAATATAAGGCTTGTCAGATTCATTATCATATGTTAATTGTAATTGAGGCTAGAGAAATGATTCTTAATGTTCTTGAAGAGAGCCTAGACATTTCCCCCAGTATTCATATCTTGAAGTTCACACCCACCTGTACCTCTAGGTCCAGAGTATCCTTCTACTGGTTTTTGCAGGCACTTTCACACATGTAAATACACAAAACAAGCAAACAAATAATGAATGAATAAATAAACAAACCTTTAGAAAACCCTGTGGGTCTAGGTAGACGGTTCTGTGGTGAATGGGATTAGCTACTCTTTCACCTGACGGCCTATGACAGTTCCGGTAGATCCAAGACAGTCCACTAGAATCTGTAGGCACCAGACATGCACATGGTGCAAAGGCATACATGCAGGTAAACTACCCATATATAAAATACTATTTTATATATATATAATATATATCCTAATATATATTATATATAAATAAATTCTAATATATTCATATATATATACTTAAAAATTTAGAGTATTAAAATTGTAGATATTTGAAATTTTAATACAGTTTAAGTGTTATTCATCACATGTATTTTTTCCTTCTTTATATAATAAAAATAAAACCTGTGACAAATGGACGAGAGTCACATTCTTTCAGTGGTAAATCTTTCACTGTACAAGCATACCCTGGCCCAAGCAGGACAGTGACACAAATAATTTTGAAGGTTTCTATTACCATTTAATTAGTCTAGCTCCCTGTGTGCGGTGCATTGTGATGTTTCAGTACTATATAAAATATAGATCAATCAAATCTCTTCTTAGAAAATGTGAGGTTTTCAAAAGAAATTTTTGTAATGTGACTCTGTAACTTTAAAAAAAGCATAAAATTTACAATTCTAACCATGTAAAGTACATCATTAGGCATATTTTCATCATTATATCAAAGTTCTCCAGAAACCTTATACAAGTGAAAGTTTATTTCTTTAAGAACTTTCCTTTTTCCTCTTACCCAGCCCTCAATACATAGAATTCAATGTCTATGAATATGTCTCCTTTTGGTTCCTCATGTGAGTGGAACCATCATATGCTGTTGTGCTGTTGGACATTCTGGCCAGTGGTTCTCCAGGGATCTGACTTCTCCGTTCACTGCCAACATTTGCCTTTGTTTACTGTTCCACCTTGGTTATTTCCATAGTAGCCAAAATGTTCTAATGTGTTTATGGAGAAATCTCCTTGTGATTTCAGTGTTATCCTTTAGTATCTTTATTGCCTATTTGTATGTTGTATTTGAAGAAATGTTGACTCAAGCCAGTGTTTCTTAATTAGGTTATTTAATTTTTGCCAAAGAATGACCGAAGTTGTTTCTTATTTGTTCTATGATTTCAAAACTCAGAACATGCTTAAATGGTTTTACATTTTCTGCTCAATTTCTTGTAAAGAGTTTAATGTTTGTAGTATTCAGTATATCATTTGTAGGTTAGTAACACTTCTTAGTAGAATGAACACAATCATATTTACTAATACATAAGAAGGATAATCAATATTGAGATCATCAGAGCAAGAAAAATATCCCAATTTGTATTGCCAGAAACCCCAAAAGACCTTGTGATGATGATGGTCCAACATCATTCAACATCATTCACTTGTCTAAAAGTAGATGTTTCATTAGTTTATAAAAGGGAACTCTAATTTATATACAGAAAATATCTCCTAAAAACAGATAAATGTGAATTGCATTGTTATTATTATCAATTTAAATAGCCTGCTTTCATTTTTATGCATTCATATTCTTTTCTTATAATGCACAATTGTTAAGATTGTGTAGCCAGGAAGAAAAGGTGCCTCAATTTTGGGGTGTACATTTTGGCTTCTGTTAACCATGCCTGCACAGGAGAACTTTCCAGGGTAATCCTCATCACTGAGCATGCCTGGTGCTCACCTTCACAGCTCCTGCTGTGACCCAGTGCTATTCTTCCAGGTTCCATGATATGTAGGAAAAGTAGATAGGAGGCACAGAGATTGACTTTTTTCCAGTCATGGTATAATATAGAACATTCTTCAAATCAGCATGCATAGAAAATGAAGAGATTATTTTTACTATTGGGCACATTACTGCTATTGTAAAAAAATTGACTAAAAAAAAAATTCTAGGATCCTGATTGCAGAGATTTCATGGCAAGCATCACAGTTGTGTGATACGGAAAAGATATTTCCCCAGCACAGCACAGGAAGGGAAAGGCTGTGCATGTGGTCTCCACATTCTCTTCAACAGCATGACCTTTATCACCAGCTTCCTCCCACAAGGCTCTATTACTTAAAGATTCCAGCACCTTAAAGATTACTTAAAGATTAATATGGTAATATGGGATTCCCTCTTTATGTCGTGAATATGTTTTATTGCCACTGGTTAATACAGGGCTAATTTGGCCTATGGCAGGACAGAATATAGCAAAGCTGGAAATCCAAGCAGAGACAGAGGAGGAAAGAAGGCAGGGTCAGACAGACACCATGTAGTCACCCAAGAAGCAAGGCATAACAAACCATGAGCCTCGTATAAAATATAAAATGATAGAAACTGGCTAATTTAAGATGTAAGAGCTAGCTAGAAATACACCTAAACTATTGACCAAACCATATTATAATTAATATAGTTTTGTGTAATTATTCAGGTCTGGGGGCCAGGAAATAGAAGAACAGTCTCTATTTACATTAGGGACCAATTCCTCAACACCTGGATTTAGGGAAACATTTATGTCCTGTCACCTTTACATTTTCTTTCTTTCTCTCCTTCTCCTTTCCTTTTTGTTTCTTTTCTCTGTTTTGAAACCCATCAAAGTAGACTTTTTCTTAATGTCTGTGTTTGCATGACATAAATATATAACCGTTCTGAAAGCAGCTATGACACCTAGCTATTCATTTTCTCTACCTTACTTTTTGCTAGACTGCATCAAGTAGAGAGGCTTCCCTTCTAACCCCTGCCAACTCCAGAACAAATTACATACAAAAATTGTCATTGATTCAATGATATGACTAATAGACTTTCCAATAAGGGAGTGCTTATGTAGATTTATTAGTAACTTTGTGTATGATATAAGGGTACAACAAGTAGTTCAAAATAACTCAGAAGTGATTTTATAATATAGTCCTCAATTTTAAATTAATCTCATATATTTTTCAGAATTATCAGTCATTCTACTCACACAGTTAGGGAAAGAAGTACATTTCATAAACCAAAACCAGAAAGTATAAACTGGAATAAGCTTCAGATTTTCAATCATAAGACTTGAATTTCAGTGGAGAAATTAAGAAAGTAAGTGAAGCAATTATACCTACCATGAGAATACAGATGGGGAAGATAACCCAAAGAAGATTATGAAATCAGGAATAGCAATAAAGCAGAGAACAGGAGGAAATAAAACCAACAACAAAGAAAATACTATGCATTTGGTCACTGGACCATATGTAAGTGTCAGGAATTATGTCGTTTTTGTTTTGATAAGTATTGTGCTTTCTCTCTATGCAGGAAGAACTAACTTCATTCAACCAGTCTGTCTTGTTTTTATCTTTTCAGTCTGTCTTATATTTTTTTAAAAAAGACAAGTGATTTTGTTTCTGAAATCTTGGTGGAGTATTGCTTGCAGAGTTTCATCACAGTTTCAATGCAGAAATTACTTTTTCAAACATAGAAAAATAGAACTGTCAAATTGTTATCAGCAATTGATCAGTAAATTTGAAAACTTCTATGCTATTTTTTAATGTTTTGAAAAAGATAAACCCAATTATCTGTATGTTTTTAGTTTAAAATTCCAATTTGAAGCCTGTGTAAAATGACATAATACAGATTTCTGATTCTGAAAACATGAAGACTTTCAATGTGTTAGATTTCTTTGTACCATAAAGGGTTGGGAATACATGAAAATACTAACAGTGTGCTTAAAATCAATAATAATATAAAAACTGAAATCAAAAGCACCATTCTTATATAAAAGCCTCTTGATATAAAGGCAACAAACAAAATATGACAATATTTCCTTATAGGTAAGAAAAAGAACAATTAATGAAGAATGGGTTGTATCACCACACTGCAAGAAGATTTAAATTGTATTTTGAATTGAACATAAAATAGATATCAAAAAGTGATAAAATTCATAAGTCACTTTAATGAAAGCACTGACTTCTGGAAATTTAATGGCTCCAACGTGAAAAGCTTCCCTAAGCTGGTGACAACTCAGTAGCATGCATGGTCTAGCAAGAATTATTTTAAAAACAGTAAAACTTTCTAAACTATTGACAATGAAGGACATTTTCAACGTGCAGAATTGAGACTGGATCATCTTCGGTTTCTCCGTAGACTATCTTAAAAATCCATTGTTCTGTGGAGGAGCAATGTGCACAGAGCTAAGTCATGAGGAAAGGTTTGTGTTTTTTGTAATCTAAAATAAGCATTCATTTAGAATCTAGCATTTCAAAATTTCCCTCCCTATATTGTATAACTTTCTCACAAGTCCAAACTCACAGCCATTCAATCCTGCTAAATTAGAAACACGACTGCTCCTCACAAATGTTGTTGAATAAGCAAATGCCAAGAATAATATCTCAACAAACAACCATCAATTCATAAAATAAAAACATATTTATAAAATGTTAAATGAAGCAAATGACACAAGGAGTATCTAATATCCCCCCAAAACAACAACAAAAAACATGATTATGACACTCCATATTTGTTTACTTCATTTTTTTCCTATTATTACTATGGGATTTTAAAATAAAAACACGGGTGCCCATTTCATTTCACTCCTTAATACTTCAACCTGAACCTCCAACAAATACAAAAATTTTCTTCATGTCAGTTTTCATATGCAAATATTAAGGTTTTACAGCCACCGAAACTAATAATTTGGTTTTGATCTAGCAAAATACTCTCATTTTTCTTTTAAAAAATGTTAAATGCTTCTTAATTCAATTTACATGAGCCTCAGACTTTATTTGCTCTACTGTCTGTTTAATTTCATTCACTATCATCTTTCATTTGTGTGTTTTAGAACGAGCTAATTGTGCTACACACCATTTCCTATCTTGTATTTCTATGTGCTTTTCCTTGTTTCTGTTATCTTCTTCCATCAGCAGCCATATTTCCTACATGGGGAAAATATCTCAAGACAAATGTTCCTGGAACTGGCCTGCACTTCTCACTCCTACAGTGGTCATGTTTAAACACACAGCGGGGCTCATTTGCATCGTGTCTGACTCAGTCAAGTCTGACTGAGATAGGAGCTGACCCTTTGCTATTCTCAACAGTTTTCCAGGAGATGTTGGTACAGCTAGTTCAACAGGCACAATTAGTAAACCATTGTTTCTCAATTGAGGCTGTTTGCTTACTCAGTGGAATCGTCAGTTGCTTAGGTGACATAGCATCTTGAGTGGTGTCTTGTGTCTTATTATGTGTCATAATCAAAGGTGCACACCTTTCAGTGATGTTTGAGAGTCCAAGAAAATTATGTAATAAATATGTAACTTTTAGATCAGTAATGATAAATTTTAAAAGATATTGAAAAATGAACTTATCTGTACAAACCAAAAGTAAAAGCAAGCAATTGCTCACTGGTTTAGCATGTTCCTTATTTGTACTGTGTGCTGCACATTCGAAGAGAGAATGTTAACTAAGATGTTGCCTCCATCAGATTAACCCTTGGGAATGTCTGTGATGCTGGATTATTTGTTTGTCACTGACATATCAGGGCCCACTTTGGGCAGTGCTGTCCCACGGCAGGTGGGCCTGTGCTACATTGAAAAGTAGGCTGAGCAAGTCAGTAAGTGGAGTCCTACATGGTCTGTACTTCAGTTCCTGCCTCCTGGTTCCTGCCTTGAGCCTCCTGTCTTGACTTCCCTCAGTGATGGACTTTAACCTGTAGGCCAAACAAACGCTTTCTTCTCAAACTGCTTTTAGTCCTGGTATTTTTCACAGCAACTTAGCAATGCCAGCTAGGACAGTCTCATTGTCAACTTGCATCATGATCAGTGCTCTGTCAGAGTTATGCACGTCATAATCCTGGAAATTGGAGCTGTCTGGCACTTAATTCTCATATTCTTTACATAAGCATTTTTCTGTATGTCCATTGGTTGTATACTTCAGAAAATACAGATCAAGTTGTGTCTCACACCAACACCATAGCATTGTTGTCACGATTGTTCTAGACTGTAGCTGTAGGGGAACACAGACAGAATACATTCCAACACAATGGGGACATTTTGAAGTCCAAACCTCGTGGTAGTATGAGAACAGAATTTCTTGTCAAGGAAAAAGGCAAATGTGTGCTCAGAAAGTCTTCAGTGAGCATAGCTAGATATTCTGGAAAAAGTAACAGATTTCACCTAAGGATAAGACTTTGCCCTATCTTTTAAACTAACACCTTTGCTTTGAGAAAACCAGGTAAGCCTTTTGTTCTTGAATTGTAGGTCTTAATATATATATATATATATATATATATATATATATATATATATATATATATAAAATTTTGATGCTTTCATTTAGACTTTAATCTCTGAAATAATAACATAGTTATTGGAATTAAAGTCTCTAAGGCAATGGTCATACAAAATTCCTATAGTGGCAAAGCAAATTTCTGAATCAAACGGCTGTCACATTTTTGAGTTCTTTGGGGACATGTGGTGAGGTCAATTCAGTTCATCCATGCCCTCATTGTCCAACACGAAATAGTTCTTTGGGAGAAAGGGAAGTACCTGGCAGATTGGGATCCAGTATGAGAACCTATCTTAGGTGCTGTGAAGGAACGAAGACAGAGGGAATTGTGTCTGTCTTGGTCGAGTCTGAAGGAAAGTCAGAATGAAGATGTTCAGTGGGCTTTATTGGAGTTCACACTTAAGACACTCAAGTCAACTGAATATGAGATCTCTGAACACAGTAAATTTAATCTGATTAGCCATAATTAATACGTCCTCCTCAAAGACAAACAAAGAGAAGTTCCAGAAATAGAATTCTGAGCTCTCTGAGATTCAGTTTGTTGCCACCAGACTCCACAGTTCATTAAGTTTTAAACTTAGTGTGTTTTCAGGTATGAAAGGTTGGATATCCTTTATTTTGATCGTCTAGTGGTGTAATTCCTTCCACCATTCCAAGTGTGTACAGCAGAAAGTTAAGACTTCCTGACTTACATTGTGTGTCGAAAAGCAGAATTTGTCGAATTACCTGATTCAGGCAAGTAGGTTATAACATTTTTCAAATATTGCATAGTGCAACCTAAAATATACCATGTTTTATATACTTAAAGTGAAACCTTGCAAAGTTATTGAATGTCTCTTTTATTACTTCAGGTAACCTTACCTTGCTAATAATCCAAACTGTACAAAAATGGCAAATATTAAAATTTAGCTCCTCTATTATACTCAGTAATTTTGCTTAAGTGTGTCTCTGTTGTGGGCACAGTTATATTTTAGTCTAATCTTTGCACTACCTCATGCATAGGTCATCATGTACAAGAAATCAGAGAAAGATTGACCCTTTATGATTCCCTATTGTAGAGGTCATTCAAATGGATTTTACTGTTCTAACAGATTTGATGACAGTTGTTCCTGTTTCCTATGATGTTTTTATCTCAGGGCCCACCTATGTATTTAAATATCATGTGTGACTACTTTTAAGCTGACCTTGCACTGACTGATCTCTGTACTAGTCTAAACTTAAGTTAATAAAACTCAAGTTTTAAAAATATATAAAAGTGGTTTAATTGACTGGGGTATGTGTGATGTCCCACAGTGGAAGGGTATAGGGCTTAATTGGAAGAACAGTTGAAACTTGATGTAGGAATCTTACAAGGACTCTGTCTGAGCTACACAACTCTACTGTATTCTTCTTACTGCCAAGCTCAAAAAAACTCACTTCCTGTGAAGACTAAGTTGAAAATGCATGCCTTTGAAAGGGATATTTTGCCATGCAGTGTTAGTAGTTTCATCTTTTGGAATAGAAGCTCTTGCTGAAAGGCAAGGTGTTGGGATGAGAAAGAGATAGAAACTACCCCAAGGACTATGGCAGTCACAGACAGTAGGATGTGTTTATGAAGTTGCCCTGATTACTCATTTACATACGTCTCTTTGTTTTTGCAACTCAGTCTAATTTTAGAATCTATCATTCTCTCCTGTATTGAGATATACCCTACCAGAGGTATATGTCCTAGACTTAATTACTTTTCTACTTCTTTCTACAATTTCCTGAGCCAAAACTGAAACATTTATAGCATGGATAACACATTGTATTACAGTTCTCAAAAGAAAAAAAATTCAATAAAATTGGGGAAACAGAAAGGGAATAGATAGATAGATAGATAGATAGATAGATAGATAGATAGATAGATAGATAGATAGACAGACGAAGATATAGAAGGATAGATAACAGAGAGATGAGTGAGAGAGATCAGGAATGATAAATGGATACATGAGTACATGAGTCAGTGAATTGTGGGAAACAAGAGGTTTCATATTCTTTCATCTGAAAGCCAATCAGTTAAGGAAGTCATTTATAGTTCTCAGTGTGAGTTTAGCTGTCAGATAACTTGGAAAGCCTATAGAGTGAATCTCACTTTGCCTCCACTCACGCAGTCAGAATCAGTGGGTAGAATTTTCGTTGTTTATCTCCCTGTTTCTCTATTGTGTCCCTTTAAAGCATTGGAAGATGCCTACCTATTCTGGAGAGGAAAATCTAGGTTATCAAGTACATCAGTGCAAATGCTATTCTCAAAAATAAACCTCTCGACAGGCACACCTGTGTATTATGTTTAATTGACTTTTCAACCACCTATTACCCAGCTGATAAATGAAATTACCCTTCAGACATATTGGAATTATGTAATATTCTTATTTTCATCTTTATGTATCCAATAATTTTTATAGATTTAGTTTTAAGAAATTTATTTTACTCCTAATATTCACTTATGAAAAAGTACATACCATGTTTGTCTTCCCAGGTCTGGGTTATCTCACTCAGAATGATGTTTTTTATTAGTTCCATCCATTTGTCTGCAAATTTCATGATGTCATTGCTTTTTAGAGCTGAGTAATACTCCTTTATGAAAATGTATCACATTTTATTTATCCATCATTCAGCTGAGGGGCATCTAGCTTGTTTCACAGTTCCAGCAATTATGAATAATACTGCTATAAACATAGTTGAGCAAGTATCCTTGTGGCATGATTGAGTATCCTTTGTGTATATGCCCAAGATTGGTATAGCTGGGTCTTGAGGTAGATTGATTCCCGGTTTTCTGAGAAACCATCACACTAATTCCCAAAGTGGCTATACAAGTTTGCACTCCCAAGAGAAGTAGAGAAGTATTCCCCTTACTTCACATCCTTTCCAATATAAACTGTCATTAGTGTTTCTGATCTAGTCATTCTAACATGTGTAAGATGGTATCTCAGAGTCATTTTGATTTGAATTGTTTTGATGGTTAAGGATGCTGGACAATCATTTAAGTGTATTTCAGCCACTTATGATTCTTCTGTTGAGAATTATCTGTTTAGAGCTGTATCCCTTTATTTAAATGGATTATTTGATATCTTGATGTCATACAATCCACCTCAGAGAGGCTAGATAACAAGGACAGCCCAAAGAGGGACACAGTGGGAAGAGGAAATAGAAGAGATCTCCTGAGTAAACCTGACAGAATGAAATGGAGAAGATGGGAATGTGAAGAATTGGGTTTGGCAGGCTGGGTGTGGGAGGTGAGTTGGGGGCTTGAGAGTGGGGCTGAGGGTAGAGTAATGAAAGAGACATCTTGGTGGGGAGGCATTTTGGGATTAAGGAGAAACCTGGTGCCAAAGAGACTCCTGGTAATTCAAAATGATAACCCCAGCTAAGACCCTAGCAATAGTGGAGAGAGTGCTTGAACTAGCCATCTACTGTAATCAGATTGGTGAGTCCCTAATTGCCATCAGAAAAATCTTACCTAGTAACTGATGGAAGCAGATACAGAGATTCACAGCCAAGCACTGGACAGAGCTCTGGGAGTTATGTTGAAGAAAGCATGGGGGGAATGTATGAGCCAGGGGCATTAAGGTCATGATAGAGGAACCCACAGAGATAGGTGACCTGAACTCATGGAAGTTTATGGACTTTGGATCAACAGGGAACCTGCGTGGGACAGACCTACGCCCTCTGCATGTGTGCAACCGTTGTGTAGTTTGGTCTTTCTGTGAGGCTCCTAACAGTGAGACCATGGCCTGTCTCTGCTGTGCTTCACTGTCTTTTGGGAACCTGTTACCCATGCTGGATTACGTCACCAAGCCTTGATGCAGGGGAGAAGTTTGGTCCTGCCTCAACTGTACTTACACCCACAGAAGGCCTGGCCCTTTCTAAATGGAGATAAAGGGGGAGTAGATGGGGAGGGGGTGTGGGTGGAGGCAGACAAGAGGGAACAGTAAGAGAAGAGGGAGGGGAAACTGTGGTATGTAAAATGAATTTTAAAAAATTTAAAAACAAAACTTAGAATAAATAAATGAATAAAAAGAAAAAAAGAAAACTTATCTTTATTATGTGTATATTATGTGAGTATGTGAATGTGTGCATGTATGTGTGTATGTGCATGTTTGGGCTACCGTGTGCTTATGGAGGTCAGAAGACATTTTGAAGTTTGTTCTAGTCTACCAGCACATAGTAATTAGGACTCAAACTCAGGTTTTCAGGCTTGTTAGCAGACACTGCCACCTGCCGAACCATTTCGCAAGCCCAAATTAAGCCATTTATAATATATTAACTAGCGTTAATACTAGTTCTCCTGTGAAATTCAGTAACACAGATTACTAGAGCAGCATGTGAAGTCCCATGCATCATTTGAATGCGGAAAATTAAATACCTCCATTCCACATAACACACACACACACATTGTCTCTCAGATTTTCTGAAGGTATGTTCACTTTGATATCTTAAACCAGATTTATCAATAGGTTTTAAAAGATGTAGTCAGCTTCCTATCACATCTAAGAGGTATTCTAGTTAGAGGCTGACACTGAGACACACAGCGCCTCATGAGCTGACTCTCATATGCAATGTAGCAGTAAGTGGCCATTCCATAGTAAGAAGGGGGGAATTTAAAAAAAAAAAAAACTGTAGTTAAGATAGTCAATTCTCAGAGATACTACTTGGGTATAAATCCAAACTTCATTTTTAGTTATGTAACACTGAGAAAACTTCATCAGTTTATACAGGATTCAATTATGTTATATGCATATGGCTTAGAATGATGCCTGACACAAAATCAAAGCTTATTAAATAATTGTTTAGTGAACTCTTGATAAAGGTTAATTGTGGGAAGAGATTATTCACATAGTATTTGGCAAGTGAAGCAGAAGTTGTTTCTTCTTCTATTGCTCTCATGTTATTCCAAAATTTTGTTCATTAACTATGTATTCTCTTGGATGTATTTGATTCTTAACATATACTTTACTCTGAAATATGATTATCCATAAAGTTGAAAAATAGCCTTATTAAAATTCCCTTCAATACCTGTGTTTTAGGAATGAAAACCTAATTGTTTTTGAGTAATGATACTGCCATCTCTTTTCTTTATTCAACTAAAAAAGTGGGTACAGCAATAATAAACTATTTAATCACTTAATTATACTCTATATATGGAAGCTGCATAGCAGGTAATGCTTCTTCCTAAGGATTTCTAAATTACAGACAATTATTGAACAAGGAGGTAGAAATAATGCGTTGTTTCTTTAGGTGGAAGAGGGTTTCTGAACAGCCTTTTTGTTTGTTTGTTTGCTAGCTTGCTTAATATTAACTTGTACCATGCATAAAGCAGAAGTATTTTCCGTTATTCCTTCAGAAAGAGGAGGAGAGGAGAAGAAATGGGGGAGAGTGTATTGAACTGTAAACTTTATCTCCAGTTCTTGGCTTCTGGTAGAGCTGAGCACAAATAAGTATTTACCATTGACTTGATGTGACATGTTTGTTTGACTTTTGGGAAGCTGTTTCTTTGTCGGAAGAATTGGGATAATGAAAGCTCCTCGTGGGATAGATGTAAATACAGAGACACCCAGAAGGCTAATTGTAAACACTAGTTCTTTTCTTTGTCATGAATTCAAGATGTTCATTATCTGTTTCATGGTACTTGATAGCCCAGAAAATTTCCGCGTCAATAATAAAAACCCGTTACAGAACGGTCATCTTTAAATTCTCCTGCATCTCTGCTTAGCATCTGGACAGCCTTTAGTAACTGCTGGTATCAGCGGGGCCATCTAACCGTCTGTTGTCGAACAACTTAGTGCTCAGTTAAGCTCCTTATCACAATATACACACAGATTTCCCTCCAGGCCCGTTCTCCCACATTAACTCTCAAATTACTTACTAGATCCTAAGAAAACATATGAGATTAGATAAAAGTTAAGTATCTCCAAATTACAAATAATCTAAACTTATTTACTTGATGTAGAATGATCATATTTACATACATACACATGGGATCTTGAAATGATACACAGGACTCTACAGAGGTTATCAACTGTTAATATGTAACGTTGAATTTTAAAATATCTAAATTTTCAGGTTTTTAATTATGCTGAAATGTGCAGAGCATGTGCTAACTCATGTGGTTTTAACTTTCCTCTGACCTAATAGTTGCTAAGGTGTAGATGCAATAAATTTACCAGCTAGGTGGAAGCTTCATCAAATTTTACTGTATGGAAATAAGATGATATTTTAAGATACATCATAGATAGCCTACAAATCTATTTTTTAAAGTATCATACAACTAATCCCCCTATTCTCGGTAATATTTTTAAAATTTTTGCTGGACAATTTAACTAAATATTCTTATTCTACTGTTTCCAGTGTGTTCAAAGAAAATTGTTACAGCATATTGGTTACACACTGAATTCTTATCTACTTTCAGCAATATGACTCAATATCTCCATTGTATATTAATTACATATTGCTCCTTTTATTAATATAAATATTGAGTGGAAAGAGTAATTACTCTTGAAGCACTAAGTTCAATAGACTTTTCCGGAAAGGTGGAATTGTTTGGTGCAAGCAGCTATAGACACTTGAAATGTTACAGGTGTAATGGAGAAAATGAATTCTTAAATCTATTTGAATTAACTTTGATCAAAAATTTAAAATGCAATAGACCTAGTGCTACCAAGTCATAAACATGATTTTCATGTAACTATTGGAATGTAAACAAAAGCAAAAAGTGGTGGTGCGGGCAGAGGACTGAAAAGTGCCCTTGTCGTCCTCTCCTCAGTCTCCAGCACACAGCTACTCCAGCTACGACTCTGGCAAGAATGAGAGTGTGGACCGGGGTGCAGAGGACCTGTCACTCAACAGGGGAGATGAGGATGAAGATGAACATGACGAACACGAGGATGCTGAGAAGGTGACCGAGACAGACGGTGTGGAAGCCGAGAGGCTGAAAGCGTTCAATGTGAGTCCCCCACATCGTGTGGCTGTTCTGACCACTTCACCTTCATGCCGTTGCTTGTTGGTCAATGTGACTATTCTAGAACCATCTTTGTTTAATTTTGAGAAGGATTTTTAAAGTATGTGAAACACTCTTTGACGAGCAGACACCAGAATTGCTGCTGTGTTTTGTTTAGAATTTGAAAGCCAAATGGGTGCTGAGAACTGGAATGTGTTGTATGAGTATGCAGGGGTCAAAGGGGGCTCAACTTCGTCCTCAGATGGTTATGCCTGTTTGTCCTCAGTTATTTCCTTTGTTCTCTTAATTGTGCATGACAAAAGAGTCAACTGTTGATTCTCAGAGATGAGTCCACTGTGCAGTGTGGCGATGTCTCAGTCCCATTTATCACTAAAAGCAGATGTAATGGGTGCTCAGATGTCCTGCTTCTACTGTTATTTCCTGATTTTTTTTCATTTTTTTCTGTCTGTTTGTCTGTCTGCTTTCCTCTATCTCCCTATCCTTCTCTCTTTCTCTCTCTATATATATATTTATATACTTAATTCAGCCATTTAGAAAAATCTTTAAAAGAGTGTTTGCTTAAAATTTCTGGCTTTCCATTTGCAAAATTCTCCAGTGCATAAACCAGAAAAAGACTAATTTTCCTCTCGGTAATCAAGACAGGAAGCTAGTAACAGATGAGAGCAGCCCTCCAAACCCTTCTCCTCTGTCTCCCTCTTGCCAACAGATGTTTGTCAGGCTGTTTGTAGATGAAAACTTGGACCGAATGGTCCCAATCTCTAAGCAGCCCAAAGAAAAGATCCAGGCTATCATTGACTCATGCAGGCGACAATTCCCTGAGTATCAAGAGCGTGCCAGAAAACGTATCCGTACTTACCTCAAGTCCTGCAGGCGGATGAAAAGAAGTGGTTTTGAGATGGTGAGTTATAAACTGAACACAGCCCTAGATTCCATCCAAACCCCACATGTAAACCATGGCACTATTTTGTTTCCATCTTAGTGTCTTTCTGTTTATTTTTCCATAATGTCAGGTCAAAGGGGTTTTCATTTGCTCGTGTTTCTCCCCACTTTCCTTTTCATCCCCCCCAAGCATTTATCCCCTTTGTTTATATGAAAGGACTCTCTTGGGAGACCAGTGCTCACAGAACCATGTGATAACATTTCATAGAAAATAAAGATAATACGAGAGAAAATCAGGGAGAAGCCAATTGTCACATGTCATCTGTGTTTGTTTTCTTTCTGTTGCTACTCAAGTGCATGTGAGGTTAAGGAGTCTTCAACTGAAAGTATACTTGTTGCTGTAGGTATGTGAAAATGCCTGTCTTTGGAATGTAAGGAAAAGAATGCATGTGCTGTCTAACGAATGACGAACTTTAGAAACTAAGATGGAGAAATGAAAGTCCTCAGGTTTCAAAGTAAATGCTTGTTGCTCTAGGTATAATAGCCTCACGTGATAAATGAGGCTGTACACCATTCTGTTCTATTGTGCCGGTAGGAGTTGAGTTTGCCTGACATTGTTTACTTTGGGGTAGAAACTAGTGAACAAAATATTGTGAATTTCCACTGTGTTTTTATCTACACAAATCCAATGAACATTGACATTGTATGCTTGGCGTTCCTCACATTTCAAGGTGTGTGTGTGTGTGTGTGTGTGTGTGTGTGTGTGTGTGTGTACTCAAATGTTAGCTGCTTTATTTCTTTCAACAGTTACGGGAGCTCCAGCCTAGGGCTCAGCACACTACAAGGCAAGCAAGCACTCTATCGCTGCAATACAACTCCTGCCTTAGAAGTATTTTAAAAACTTTAATCATTTTGTTTTCTCTCCTCATACCTGAAAAGACTAAATAATACTTTAGATCACTAGTATTTGTGATGGGTTGAAGTTGCTAACGAAGAGACAGGTTTCAAAGTATGGCTTTATATTTGGAATTTCATGGAGGTAAATTCTTATGAAATAAATGACAGTAAAGGCAAGCCCATCTATTGTCAATTTTCAAATTGCTCTCCAAAGCAGAGCTGTTCTCTCCTTTACTGGAGAGTACATGCTGAGCTCCTACTTAGGGGTTCTGCATCTTCTGCATCCACCACCTTCAACTATCTGCTTTGGGTAAGTTGTCTCTCATGCCTGTGCTAGGTTCCCCCTCTGCAGACCACAATCACCCCAGCGCATAGTTCTGGGAGCAATCGTATCTGCTAGTACAGACAGTGTTTCCTAGAAATCCTTGCAAGTAATTTCTGACACAAAGTAAGTCTTCAAAGAATCTGAAACAAGAAAACAGTATCACATATTATTGATTTATCATCCGAAGGAAAGTTTCTCGTGATGTTTTTATTCAGAAATTTTAGAGCCTTTCAAATACAAATGTAGTTCTTAAGATTTTTATGTTAAATTCAAAGTTTGCAGTACACAAATCATTTAATAAACAAAACGGTCGTACTGAGTATCTAGATGTAGATAATATAGGTAGCAGAGGGCAAAAGAACATAAGAAACTTACCAGAAGAACAGGAACTAGTTTCTCTGTTATAGATTATCTAATTACTGTGTTACACATAACAAATGCTGATAAGGAACAAAAGTGATCTTCCATCACAGAGTTTATTTTGATATTGGATTTAAGCTCACTTAACAGTTTTGGTTTTGGCACAAAAACCCAGTTGCTGGAAAAGAGAGTTGGCTCATGCTCTCCAGCCTAGGATCACAAATAAAATTCCCATTGTTAGCTAAGCATATTTTAGCTTATACTACCCATATTTTCTTCTTCTAATAAAAATGAAAAATAAAAATAGCATTTATCAATGTTATTTTTACAAGTATCTGACACTACTTATATTTCAATGAGATTTAGAGATTCTATCCTTCTTTAAAATTCTTTTTTCTTGGTATATACTATTATATTAATCATTCTTTAAAGGAAAGAAATCATCATTGTACAGAATTTATAATTTTTCTAAGATCTATTGTAGACACGGCATCATATAAAATATTGTTATTTTATTGATTGCATGTATTTGCTTAACACGGGTATCTATTTAGCAGAAATTTCTGCTGTGTATGAAAGAAAAAATTAATACAAAGTCTAAGTTTTACATACTAAACTTAAACACACTACAGAAAAACATTTAACCTTTAATATTTTCCATCTATTCAGCTTTTGTTTATTCAATGTGTCTCATATAAATAGAACTTCAAAGGTAGCAGGGAGAAATGTGACACACTCAGCTTGTTGCTAAGGAAAGACTACCATTTCCTGATCATGATTCACTGAGATGACCCCTTGTCTGACATGCAGTGCTCAAATGCAAATTGCAGGACTCGCTGTAGCTGCATCAAAGATGTAGATGAAAATGGATTCTGTCACTTAAGCCATTACTGTCCTTTCTGTTACTGAATTCTCCCTAGTATGGAACGCCTCCTTGGAGATGAGAAGCGCACTCTTACATAGGCACTCTTGAATGTTTCTTTCACTTTCTCTGCCTATTTCCTTACTATGAATAAGGAATTTGAATAGGATTTCATTCTTTTTAACAGTCATCCCTATCTTACAAGAAAAAGAGGGAAAAAAGAAAAAAGTAATGAAAGAAAAAGAAAAGAAAAAGAAAAAGAAGGAAGAAAAAGAGAGGAAGAGGTATGGCTAATGCAGAGCATTTAAAACTAACAAAAATACACAATCTTAACTTTTAAATGTTATGTAAGATGACCTTCAGAATTTTAACATTCAAAATATTAAAACAAAAACAAAATAAGAAGAAACTCAGTCGTTTTCAAAATAAGTATATTTTTATGTGCACCTTGTTCTATAGGATGTATCAAGTCAATAAGGAAATCAACTCATTTTTAAATACATGTAAAAGGTAACTATAAAGTGTAGGCATATTTTGAAGGAGATTGGGTACCAATCAATAGACTTAGTTCTTCATTTACTTGGGGTCCCTGGGACCAGCAGCCCCCAAAATTACAGAGAAACCTAAAACCTCTGGATTGTGAGTTTCTTGTTGACTTTATGAAATCCAAACTGAGATTCCTACTTTGTGCTTTATCACAACACAAATAATTGAGGATCTTAATGTTCACTCTCTTTTTCTGCCTCTGTCTATACAAAATCTATTCCTGTTTAATATTCATGTGATTTTTGTTGTCCACTGAATTTAATTAGAGTTACCTGCATGAATATAGATGCCTAAGCAATTATGTACTTAAGCAAGGGCCACTAACCAGTGACTACACCATTGAAGAATGTGACTGTCCCTGACACAGCAAGTATGATGTGACTGTAGGTCCTAGTGAGCCCCTTCCCTGTCCGTGATGGAATGCTGATGGACCCAATCTTGTACAGGTCTTGTGCCTGTAACCAATGATGCTCTGAGTTCAACAGTCATGTCCTGAAGACCTCTTTCACAGAACTCTCTCCCATCCTCTGTCCCTACGATGCTTTCAGCTACCTCTTCTGCAATGCTCCTTGAATGACGGAGAGGGTGATATCGATGTTTCATTTAGGGCTGAATACTCAACAGTTGTTTATTCTCAGTACTTTCACCAACTGTGAGTCTATACATTGACTGTCATTTTGTGCAGAAGGAAGTGTCTCTGGCCAAGGACATCAGTATTAACCTCTGGGTGTAAATGTGGATTTTAAAAAACTGAAATACTTTTAATCAGCTTCATTAAATACATTAAACAAACATTAGAATATATGTACATAACTACATATATGTATATATGCATTTATATAAATATATATATATATATGAGTTTTTCTTTTCCTAGAATTAT
Source organism: Myodes glareolus (assembly GCF_982192425.1). Taxonomy (NCBI): domain Eukaryota; kingdom Metazoa; phylum Chordata; class Mammalia; order Rodentia; family Cricetidae; genus Myodes; species Myodes glareolus. The sequence continues at coordinate 64,456,075 of NC_142038.1, forward strand.
CCAGACCTAAAAAAAATCTTGATTGATTTAGTAGAAAAAAAATTGTGCTGTGTTCTGCATAATGTTTCTAACACATGACTTAGAATCACTAAAAAATTTCCGGGTCACAAATTGCCACCAAGTCCTTATCATCAAACTCAAACCCTAGCATCTTAAGCATTAGAAATAGAGTAGAATATAATATAATAGAATAGAATAGAATAGAGAATAGAATAGAATGGAAATAGAATAGAGCTTGTTTAATGAAAAATAAACCTAATAATTTTGATCCAGGGTCCAGTCAGTATTCTCAGACTGTAAAAACTCAGTGAGTTAAGCAGCCACTAAATTGAACCTTCGAAAAATATTGTGTGTTAAATTGTTATTGATTTCTACTGTGTGGCTTTGACCCTTAAGTTACTTCAGCAACTGTTCTCAAGAACAGGAGTTAGTCATTCCAGGAAATGAATCAGCTTCTCCAAAGGGCTGCGATCTTAAATTCAATAATAGCTAGAGCAGAAACTGACGCGAGCAAGTCTATAAATAAGACAGGATTGATGCCTACCAACATTCCTCTTGTACTAGTTCTCACTTTTGTTTCCTATATTTGCACGGAGACCTTTGTTGTTTGGACATGCAAGTATTTCTGTAAAACTCACATGAAAATATTTAGAAGAAATACAGTAAAAGTGGCTTTTAATGCAATAACCTCTTCTATCCTCAATTGTGTCCTTACTGATGTAGTCCAAGTATCTTAGATATCTGAATTCAATGACCTCATCTTCTTGAAAAAAAATCACACTCCTGATTGTTTAATGAGACTTTCTTTGCTTGTGGAAATAAGTCTTATTCAAGTTTTTTTTAATATAAAATTTTGCTGAAGATGCAATCCACATAATTACTACATATGCATTCTAAAAGACTTCATTTCAAAAGATTCTCTTAGAGTTTGATGCAGGCAGAAGTCCTCACCACCAGGGCTATTAATGTAGTCTCTTCATTTTTGGCCCTCCCTGTTAGGAATTCTGAGCAAGATGTCGTCAAAGTCTCAGCAGTCCTGTGTCTGTGTCTCTGTACATACTTCCATCTTAGTTAGCATACCTGCTTTAGGGGGAACATTAGGCAGCAATTTTTAAAAGAGCAAGGAAACAGTGTAACTCTGAAACCACCAGAAAGTGATCCTTTAGTGTTAAAGAAAATCTGGGTTTTAAGTAGTGGTTTCTATGCTTTTCTTGTGCTTGGCAAAGGCGACACAAAGCAAAAACCTTGCTTTCACTCCCTGATGATGTATCACAGGCTACAGTGGTGTCTCCTCTTCACTCTCAAGCACGGTTAACAAATGTGTATCAAAAGGATGGGTAGATGGTTGAGTGAGAAAAAGTCCTAGTCTCACAAGTCCAATGACATGAATTTGATCCCTAGAACCCGTATAAAAATCTATCTACGGGATGCACATCTAATTTAACATGCCAACAGCTAAACAAAGAGAGGAGAGTCAATGGAAGCTCTTGGCCTAACTGGTTCAGTGTGTGCTGCACAGCAGATACAACAAGAGACAGATAGCCTGTGCTCAAAGGTAGGCGAGAACTGACCCCTGGAAACTGTCCTCTGACTTTAACCTGTGCCTTCTACACTGTTCATCTGCTCACTCCATCTCGTTCTCACACTCTCCCTCTGTCTCTCTCTCCCTCCACACAATTAATTAATTAATATACCTTAAAGTGATTCTTAAACTCAAAATTCTATCAACAATATCGTTTACCCAGCACACTGGTTCTTAGCAACATCTCTGTGGCATCTTTATACTTTTAACAATTTACATTCTCTTTCATGTTACATGAACACACACATATTCATGTATGTATGTAATTTATGACCAATTCCTTAATAGACGCTAATTAGTGATCACATGTGATTTGAATTTTCTGACTGCTTTCTATGCCCTTTCCATTTTGTAGTTGTCAGGTCCTACTATTGCAATCATATAACAGAACACACTGTGGGCTGTTTTCACTTGATCTGAGAAGTTCACTCACAACAGTTAATTTGATGGCAAACTATAATATGCTCCTGAGTAATTCTTATAGCTTCCCTCTGTTGTCACAGATCTCTTGCATGTACACCTTCAACGGTTTCTGTCAGTGAAGCCTTTATTGGCATAGACAACTTACATCTTAGGCGTTCCCTGAATGGCCTACACGGGAAGTATCAACACTTGAGGCTGGGTAAAGAGATGGCTGACTTGGCCGAGTTCCTGCTTCACAAGCACAGCAGTCTGTGGCCAGTCCACAGAATACATGAAATACTGCTGGCTCAGTGCTATGTTCTCAAAACCAATGTGTATGTCCCCGGGGTTCACTTGTCAACCAATCCAGTTACTTTGCAAACTTGGAGCTGTGAGAAATCCTGTCTTAAGAGAAAATGGGTGGTGCCTCCAGCATGTACACACACTGGTACACAAACACACACCATGGGATTATCTAAAGTTTCCTGTGCATTCCACTGTTTTTACAGAATCAGGGTCCAGCCTTATTTCCTCTGAATACATCATCATTCCGCACCTATTCCCTTCCCCATCCACCTCCTCAGAACTTTGCTTTATCACCCATAGGAGGCTATTACATGCTCTGTTTGATCCATTGAAAATGAGGACTTCTGTCCATAGACACCACTTCAGCTTCCTCAGAACACGTTACCTCACAGATTACAGCGTTCATCAACCATTCTCACAGCATTTGTACTCTGGCTCTTACTTCCCTACTACTGGATTGGCTCTTGGGAAGGACATGCGACTCCTTTGCACCAAATCCTACCTTTGTATCCCCTACATAAATGCCAAGCTCTTTATCTATTGCTCCCCTGCCTCCCCATTTACCTATATTTTCTTTGGGGAATTGCATTTTAATGTGTACTTGGTCATGGACTCTATGCCACCCTGAACACAATTGCAAGTTTTTCTCAGTGCATGGTACTCTATTCTACAGTAGAGCAACAGTCTTATAGAGGTTTGGAATTTCATTCAAATGCTGATCAGTTGCTGCTCTAGCACACTGGCATCCATACTTTTTATAACACATTTTCTCCATGGATACTTTATCTACCAAAATGCTACCTGCCACTTCCTAGTTGGTTTATGTTGGATAACGTTGCCGTTGTCATTTTCACCCCTGCCTAAAAATTCAGAATGAGATGCTATCAGTCACTGAATACTGTCATTCTTTCTGTGGTATATTTCCAAATAAGCACAGCAGTGTCCTATTTTTCTGCTATTTTAGTTTCAGTTCTTCATGTCTTGTGCCTACCTTACTGCACAGTCTTCTAGATTGACTCCTTGCTTGTACTTTACACAAGTCTGTGTATTCACTCTCCTGAAACAGAGTAGAATTAATATTATAGAAGCCTGAATATTTTCACAGCTTCATGTCTTTTTTAACAAAAATAAAATCCAAAGCTATAAAAGTAAAATAATTGATTTTTGAAAAAGGTAAGACTGGTGTGGTGGTGCACAACTATAAATTCTGAACTCTAGGTGGGTGCAGGAGGCTTAGGTGTTCAAGGCTGCTCTCCTTGATATTTAGAGTTCATGGCCATCCTGTTATCCATCAGATGATCGACCTTGTCTCAAAACTAAAACAAAATAAAGCAAAACCCAAAGTACAAGCAATGAATGCGGGAAAAAGTGGCTATGTAGTTTAGTTAGAAAATGCTCTACAGAAACATTTGAAATCCCTGAACCTATTTCCCTTGACATCTCTACAAACACTTTCATATTCACTTGCGAATCAATGCTGCCAATGAAATTGGCTTTCTCTCCTAATTCAGATTGCTTCTAGGAACTCAGCACTAAGGAGACCCAGTCTATGGCCCCTGGATCTTTGCTCATAAAGTGCCTTCCTCAGTTTTGGCTTCCAAAGTGTGCAGCTTGCCCATCTCAAAACATAGTCTAAAACCCAGATCTTAAACATAACCTTTTGAAGCCAGGATATTTGAGTTTAATTCCTGTGTTAGTTCAGTTCCTCTAATTGGATCATAAGACTCAGTTTTCTAAATGAAATGGCCATTGGGTCATTATGTGTGATAGTGTTTGTAAATGTTTGACCGACAGTCACGTAATTATCTACTTTTTCTTCTAACACCGTCAAGTGTTTTTTTTTCAGACCACAGTCTATCATAGAGAATTACTGTTGCTTTCCATAATATTTAGTCTCTTGTTTTGTGGATTTTCTCAAGGATTATGGTTACCCTCTGCCCATTATTTCCTACATGTGTTTGAGTTAAATAATAATTATATGGCAATATATTATATATAATATAATATATTAACAAATATACCATAATTATTATTTAATTCAAATGTATTTGTCACAATTGCTCATCATGGAATGACTTAGTTTAAACATGAAGTTAAGTATTATAGAATAACTCCTACCTATACCCCTCATCTTCCCATTATAGACACAAATACTGAATAAAATATGAATTAAAAATATCTATCCCAAAATAAAAAACCATTAATTTTTAATAAATTTTATTATTAAATAATAATAAAATTATTAAATAATTTTTAATAAATTTAGAAATTTATTAATTTCTAAACTTGTAAAAAAACTAAGAAGAAGCATACTAGCACAGTTTAAAACACTTACTGGAATAGAATTACAGCCCAGAAGACAGAGTCAGAGAACGTGGACAGAAAAGATTGGGACTGGAGGCTGAGCGATCATCCAGCTCCAGAACAATCAGACAGGAAAGCACACTGAGAACTGTGTGTGAACGAGAGACCCTCCCCACAAAGTAGCTGCTACTTCAAATAAGGGGAAGAAGCCTCCATTCCATCTTCCAGAAGTAAAATTGCCAGGCATTTTATGCATTGAAATTAATACCCTACTAGGTGAGTCAAATAGAATGTAAATGTTAGTCAAGGAGAAAAGGGATAACCAGAATCTATAAATAAGAAAATTCTTTTCTTGTAAGAAGGTAGACATGGAGGAAAAAGAACCTCGCCATAATAAAGAAAGATCAATTTAGCAATCCTGAGGAGAAAATAGAAAAAGAAAGGTGCAATATTTTAAGGACCATGATGGCAAATTTTCTGAATTGATTAAACCACGAAGCCTAACCAACCAACAAATAAATCAACTTCGTACCTAATACTAATGCAATAACACAAGAGCAGCACCAAAAAATCTTTACATTTACCAGGAAGTAAGAACTTTTTAGAAGAGAGATAAAGACCATCGTACTGATCATACTGAAGACATGTCCACATGATATCGGAAAGGCTTGTAAACTAAGAAAAACATGCTCCACAGTTTACACTTTGCTTTTTTTAAAAAAAGCAAATCTCCATTTAACTTACAAATTAATATTGATTAAACTCCATATTTATTGTGAGGACGGAAAAATAATAGAAAAAGCAACCAGTTTAAAAAAATACTAAAATTTCTTCTCACAAAGAAAGGTCAGGGCAAGGAGAAAAGTGTACCCAGGAAACAGTGGATGATTATCAGCACTGATGACAGTAATTAATGGAGGACCCTGATTTTATATCCAGTGGATTTGCATTCTACAGTTTGGCAAATTGTGGGACTTGCATCCTTGTACCTCAACTTCCTCATTGGATAAAATGAAATGATAATACTTATCATAAAGATGAAGACCAATATCGCTTGAAATAAGAGGTGTCAAAGTTCCTGCCTGGCTCGTGAGAGTGTGAAATCATATCTTAGACCTCAGGTTAAATCCCGCTCTTATAAATCCACCAGGTGTCTCTACCCAGTGAATTAATAAGATTGGACCAGATGTGTGCTCATCTGATAAATCACTTTTCTAAAAGTAATCTCCAGTCTCTTTCTTCTACTTGAAGATTTCACCTTCTGTGCGTCTTCTCTAGTTTTGTCTTATTGTCGTTACCGATACAGTCTTAGTTCCTGCAGTTCCTGACTACTGTGCTTTTGAACTTGTGTATCTCTGTACCATCCCCACCATCTTCCAGAGTACTCCTGAAAGCTAACAAACTGCATTCAACTGAATTAAACTTGTTGAGTGAATGAGAGAATGAATGAAAAGATGTTAAATAGCATGTTACTTTGCAATGGAAAAGAAGTGAGAGGTAAGTAGCTTTCACTCTGTGACATGCTTCAGTGTCTTGGAAGTTAATTTCTAAAACCTGCTGCTAAGTAAAAGTCAAGACTCATACATTTAAAAATTAAATTTTTCCTCTAAAGACATTTACATGATACTTATTTTTAACTCCTCTTTGACTTTCAACACATTGATTTTTATTTTTATATAAGTGGTAAATATTGTGAATTAAGTAGTTACAGTAGTGACCGTCTGTGAATAGAATCAGTGTGTAGTGAGTGGTGATGGGAAAAGGTGCCATGATGTACAATTCTGTGTTGTTACCAAATGTTTGCAGATGTAGGTGATGTTCCTAGTGGAGACTAAAGTGAAGGGTCAACCAGTTAGAATGGATAACATGGTATTTTCATTATCTTGCATATTGGTCAGTTCTATTATCCATTGGCATTACTCAAATACTGCTGCTTTGTAGAAAGAGCAGTGGGCTGTGTCCTGCCACCTGGCTCCCAGATAGCTTTACCTGAAATAATTATATGGAAACTGTATTAATTTAAACACTGCCTGGCCCATTAGTTTCAGCCTCTTACTGGCTAATTCTCACATCCTGATTAACCCATCTCTAATAATCTGTGTAGCACCACGAGGTGGTGGCTTACCGGGAAGGATCCTAACTTGGGTCTGTCTCAGAGAGGAGAGTCATGGCGACTGCCTGACTCTGCTTCTTTCTCCCAGCATTCTGTTCTGTCTACTCCACCCATCTATGTTCTGACCTATCAGGCCAAGCAGCTTCTTTATTAAGCAATGAAAGTAACAAATAGACGGATGACCCTCCTCCATCATTTCCCCTTTTTCTGCTTAAACAAAAAAGAAAGGTTTTAACTTTAACATAGTAAAATTACATATAACAAAACAGTTATAAAGCAAGAATTACAGTTACAATATTTATATCTACTTTATCTTTTATCATAACTAAGAAAAACAATAGCTATCTATTTATTCTTCAACTCCATCAAAGACTCCAGAAGGATATAATATTACCTAGTTAAACAAGAAATAAGCAACTTCCAAAACTCTAGAAATGACAGAGACATCTCGCTGCCTATACAGTCACCCAAAGTTCTTTTGTACTGTTGGGGCATCCATCTTCAGCCTTCAGGTTCATAGTATCCAGCAGACATTTCCATGAAGCAGGAAATTTCAAAGGCAGTTCAGTCACTATCTGCTGTGTCCTGCAGAATGTCTCGCAGACTCTTTCATGAAGCAGGAACCCCAAAGAATCATGTCACCTTTAGGCAAGTTCAGCAGTCCTCTCTCTGTGGGTTCTTTGTGTCCAGTTTATACAACAGTCCAAGCAAGAGCAGTTTGTTGCCCAAATGGCTATCAAACTCCATAAAGAGCCTCTTCGATGCTCATCTTCCTCTTGAAGTAGATTGGTGCTGCCAGGAGCAGATGTGTCTCATTGTCATGAAAAGTCCTAAGTTATTAAAACATTGCATACCATACTCTGTAGTCTTTGAAAGATATGAAGAATGCCTATCTTACTGAAATATATCTCTATATATCTAGAAAATCTAACTAACATGACTACAAGCTTGACTATTATTGATGATTATTCATTAACAACCTATATTTTCTAATTATACATTACATTTTTAAAATTAACTACACAGTCACAATACCTTAATCAAGAGCAGAAATACATAGACATATAACAAAATTGACCTTAAAATCCATACCAATGCAAATTATTCATATCTATATCATATCCCCCTTTAAGTGTAAAAGAACATTTATAAACAATATATGGAAATATGGGTGCAGTTATTTCTCTCCAAACTTCTTCCTGCTGTAGAGGGATGCTGTTAATTAGGTCTTTTATGGTGCATCCTGTGTGAAGTAATTTTTTGAGGGTATTCACAGTAACCTTTCAGGAGGGCATGGTCTGTCATACCATATTGGGATAGAAGCAATCCACAGGGTCTCATCCTCTGTGAAAACAAAATAAGGACCTCCTTTCCAAAGCATCATATTCTTAGACCCAAATTCTGAAGTCATTATGCCCTTATGATATCCATTCTGGTTTACCTTGGCAGCCTATATAATGAAATGTCTCTCTGTACTTAGATCCTTCACAGTCAAAAATTTTAAAGAAAACACAATAATACAAAGAATCCAGACTCTCTGTGAATTTTCCATTTTTATGTAGCTTATTTTCCTTTATTTCTTTTAATCTATAACTATCTGTACACTGTCTCTTTAAAGACTTTACCCTTTTTCTTTAAGGCATTAACTCTATTCTCTATATTCTTTTTCTTTTCTCTCCCAAGCCTACGTACAGTCATCCAACACTGTGACCCATTTAGAGGTCTTTTATATCTGAATCTGTCCTATTGTGAATCTGTAATTCTTTATTATCCAGGAGCACTTCTTAAAATGTTAAGCACTTCTTAAAAACTTAAGTTGCACCATGTAGAGGTAATACGGTAATGCCTGTGTCCTTCCCAGTCTAAACCTTAACTGCACTGTTGTTATGATAATTATGATAGTTTCTCCCTGAGTTCAACACAGTTCAGCATGGCCAGCATGGAGAGTGGAGCAGAAGCTGCTCCTGCCTTAGCCATTTGGTGCCCCTGAGCCGCGCACAGTTCCAGGCACACAGCAAGTCCACATTGCCATCAAGCAAGCAAGCATTTTACTCCAAGTTCTCCATTCAAAAGCTCTGTCTCCTGCAGGAGCCAGACAGAGATCACGATGGCATTTTAAAACAGCCAGTTTTTTCCTGCTGCTGAGTCAGGAAAATTTCTTTAGGGCAAGCCACCCACAAACAGCAAAAAGCTGTGTTAAACTCTCTCTCTCTCCTTTTTAAGCCCTCTCAGGTTTTTAAGTGGATTTAATTGGCCATGTTGGGTGCCACTCTGTAGAAAGAGCAGTGGGCTGCGTCCTGCCACCTGGCTCCCCGCTAGCTTTACCCAAAATAGTTACATGGAAACTGTATTAATTTAAACTGCTTGGCCCATTAATTTCAGCCTCTTATTGGTTAACTCTCACATCTTGATTAACCCATTTCTAATAATCTGTGTAGCACCATGAGGTGGTGGCTTACCGGGAAGAATCCTAACTTGGGTCTGTCTCAGAGAGGAGAGTCATGGCGACTGCCTGACTCTGCTTCTTTCTCCCAGCATTCTGTTCTGTCTACTCCACCCACCTATGTTCTGACCTATCAGGCCAAGCAGCTTCTTTATTAAGCAATGAAAGTAACAAATAGACGGATGACCCTCCTCCATCACTGCTATGAGTGAAGCTGCAAGACATTAATTTCCAATTTATTCATGAATTATTGTTCATGACCAATAATATTCAAAAATCAAAGTCAAGACATATGAACCATTAGTTCATAAATGAAAACTCTTACTTGAAGTATATGTGGTGGTTCATGTCTGTCATTTCAGCACTAAGGGACCATGGAGAGGGGTTACTGTAAACTCATGGCCGGCATCCACTACAGTAAGGCACTGTTTCAATACATCCAGAATGAACAACATAAATTAAACTTACAATAAAAGCCAAAATGCCAATTATTTTATATTATATTTTTATTTAAACTGTAGTTTTAAGTTCCTTTGAACTTAATCAAGGTTATTTTCTAAAGATAATGATGCCAGTTCTTCCCCCTTAAACCCCTGGCCACAGCTGATGTTTGACTTCCTTCCATTCTCAGCTGTGTTTCTCTGTAGTACTTTATCTGTCAGTTAGTTCCTTTCTATCTGCTGGAAATGTTGTCCTCAGCACTTCTGAAAACTTGCAACCTAAAAGAAGTCCTCTATTTGGAAGTTTCAGGTCCGCTGGAAAAACACTGAGTCACCTCACCTATTTGAGTCATATGCTGACCCCTTGGGCCAGACCCTGGGAATTAATCAATGAACTTCCATAACTTCCTGACCGATACTCAGGAGGCCAGGTGAAATCAGTACAGCTGTGTTGCTTGTCATTTTTATCAAAACTATATTAATGGCACTACTAAGAACAGCTAAAGTACGATTTTCACCACATTCCCAAGCCTTGGTTTAAAATCTTAAATTACCTGTAGTTCAGGTTTCAAATGACACAGCCCACAGACCATGGTGGAATCCACAGACCATGGTGGAATCCACAGACCATGGTGGAATCCACAGACCATGGTGGAATCCACAGACCATGGTGGAATACAACTGTTTATTGCATGGCACTCGGAGTCTCTGCACCCTGGGAAAACCGCATAAATACAAGTGTTTTAGACTTTCAAAACATTCACAGAAATCTGGAATAACATTAAATATCCATTTTGTCATATAAGTTTATTATAATGTTTTGAAAAATACTTCCGAATTCCTGAAAACAGAGTATAAATCTATTATTGATGTTTTAAAACCTGTGTGTTAGACACTGTACTAGTACAAGCTAGAATAGAAGTTATAAGCCTTAAAGTTTGTATATGTTTCTCTCTGAATTTTATAGAATTTTTGACTTATAAAATTATACCCATTAAACATATTTGTTGAATAAAAGAAGGTAGTATTAGCTGGGCTGTGGTGGCTCACACCTTTAATCCCAGCACTCGGGGGGGCAGAGGTAAGCAAATCTCTGTGAGTTCAGGGCCAGCGTGGTCTGTAGATTGAGTTCCTGGACAGCCAAAGCTACACAAAGAAATCCTGTCCTAAAAAAATAAGACAAAACAAAAAACAAAACAAGCAAATAAACAAACAAAGGATGATACCTGGTTCAGTTCAATACAGTCAATAAACTATCTCTGTAATACTGATGTCTATGAACCATGGAGCCCATCAAATAAAGGGGGCCTTTTAGGAGCTTAAATTTTTACGTAGCTTTTATGATTATGCCTTTTTGCATTGATATACCATTTGGGGAAATAGTGTGTGTTCACATCAAATAAATAGCATGATCCTTAATAATGATTTTCTTCAAGTAACCAGAAGAGAAGGGAAAATTCTTAATTCACAGACGCTCCTTAAATTTTCATCACTAAATCATTTTCTCTAAGTGTCTTGGGGAGTACATTCTATTCACGACCTTGGTGGAAGTAATAACTGCTTCTCCATGTTGTCTAATACTTAACTGAGGTGCATTTAAGAAGTAGAGTTTGGAGAACACTCTGATATTATCCCATAAGTAGATTTATATTCTTGAGTTTTTGAAACTTTTATAATTCTACAGTATCTTAAATGTATACCCAAACTTCAGTGCATCTTAAGGTTGTTTAATGTGTATTTCTAAAGCTAAAACTTGGCACCATTTGTTGATACATTTCCCCTGGTTCTGAAAAGGAAGATACATCTCCATGGCGCCAACAGAAATCACATCTTAAGTTCCAATTAAAATGTGACTTTTTCAACTCCAAAGCTCCATGTGACCATTTAGCCATCTGTTGGGTGACACAACCCCACTGATTTGAACCTAGATAATTATGACTGTAGGAACAGAGCAGAGAAAAGTTCAGCTCAGGATCCAGCAGAGAATGACTGTTAATTAGGAAGAGATAATTACTAAGAGTTTAGCTCACATGGAGGGGGAGAAATAGCAAATTTCTGGTGTAGGTATAAATTACACACACACACACACACACACACACACACACACACACACACACACAGAAGCATTTGTCTCAATTTTTTTGTTGTTGTTGTTTTTTCGAGACAGGGTTTCTCTGCAGCTTTGGTGCCTGTCCTGGAACTAACTTTTGTAGACCAGGCTGGCCTCAAACTCACAGAGATCCACCTGCCTCCTGAGTGCTGGGGTTAAAGGCATGTACCACCACTGCCCAGCTACATTTGTCTACATTTTAATCAATGCCAGAAATGTTCCTTTAAAACACATATGCTACATAGTATGTCTACTAAAATCACAGTCACCAGGAGAGGGGCTGTTTTCTACAAATTCCTCCTTAGATTCACTGTGCTTTGGTTGTGACTCATTTACCACATGAAAACATTTGTGCTTATGGCCAGTGTTAGGAATAAGGGAGGAAAACATAATCTTTAGCATTGTTAGAATATGAATAAAGCCCTTAGCATATTTGAAATTACATCACCACTAGAGAAGAAAAATGGAATCAGTCCTTGGCCATTAAGTTTGATGACAGAAGGGAGGAGAGGACTCAGGGTACCATTGTGCACTCATGTAATACCACAGAATATTTGATTTATTTTCTTCTCATCTTCTTGATATGAATAACTGACTTGGGAAGTAAATAAAAGGCAAATCATGAAGAAAGATCAAGCCGATGGTTTTTACCTTAGCTATATTGTCATTATGTGAAATGTCCCTGAGTGATGTTGTGGATACAGACCTTTACTATGGGCTCACCAGTGTTAGAATCAAAGGCCTCTATAGCTTACTAGCTCATGAAGAGCCTCCTGTGCCTTCACTGCAGCCATGAAACTGAGAGCAACTTCTTGGTTCACGTGAAGTAATTGATTGGCACTCTGGATACAGCCACACTAAAAATTTGTGACGTTAGATCATGACAGAACTTAGCTTTCAGGAATTAGTGGAGAAGTGTAAGGGAAGGAATTAAATCACCCCAAAATAAAGATGCTAGAGAAGTCCAAATGTATTCCCTGTTTAGAAACAAAATGAAGTTAGCTGCAATGATCTATCTTCCAGTTTGTATTAGCTCACCGGAATTATTAAGTAAAAATAATTCTTTACTATAAATTATTTACAATTTGCCATCATATGTGTTTGAATCCCAGGGAATCTATATGATTAATGGAGATAGACAAGTCATGAAATCTCTCCAAACTTTGGTTTGGCTTTCTCTAAAGAATAAATAATGTAAATGCTTTTCCTTGAAAATTGGAAAGTGAGATGATGAATCTAAGTTTTTTGTATTAAGTTATGTTTATCCCAAGCTCCCAATATGAATTATTATTGAGAGTCATCTCAGAATTGTATTCACATGACATAAGATTCTGCTTAGAAACACACATAGATTATACATTTGAGACTTGAGGATCTTAAAAAGACATCTCACACCGCAAATTACTAATTCACTTTTCTCTTCTGTCCAATGATCTTGAATAAATTAGGATTATAGTATAAATTTAGGCTGACTTCTATCTGCTTATTTTTGAATTAGCATATCAGTTTGCAGATAAGGTTTTTATTTCATTAACCATTAATTATTTAGAAGAGCTAATTGCAACACAATGTGAAAGAAAGAATAGAGAACTGAAATCCGGGAAGCCTGACTTCTAAAAGTAGGTGTTTGTCCTAGGGCAAATTAATCTATCTGGCTTCCAGTTCCTTCAGACATCTGAGGAAAACAAACTGTGCCTGTGACTTTGTCTCAAAGGTCGTCCATGGCTGTCACATTATGGTTCCACAAGAAACTTAGGGCAGATAAAAAGAAAATTCTATCTTTTATTTGTGATCAACTTTGTGTCTGCAGGTCTGCTTCTCTCCCTGCTCATTAGAAGAGAGTATGATTACTTTTATTTTGAGGTTAATTTTCTCCCCAAGTCTGAGACTTTCAGTTGTCAGGTGACCTTAAAAGAACAACTTGTTCCACTCAGGCAGAACTCTCTCCTTGTGCCTGACCAGACCAGTCATACACGTGGGAAAGGCCCTACAATCCCCATGACTTTCTCAAAAGAACATGATGTAAGTTCTTATGGAAGACAGCTTTTACTCTCAGAGTGAAAGCTACAGCTCTGTCATAGTTCTTTGAATTCCTTTTAAATTAAAGAACAGAAAGAATTTCTATGGAATAATTTCAACTAAAAATATTTCTTGTACTTTCTGTTCTTGTTCAACAAACTTTTACAAGAAATAAAACATACTCAACACACATTTAAGAAACTTGAATGCTCATTAGTAAAATTCAATCAACTTACTAAATTTTATAACGTTTTATATCCAATTTGGAATAAAGATACCCAACAAAGAGAACTTTAAAGAAGACAAGGAATAGAAGTGTGTATGCCTGTACCCTGTGTGATTGTTGCTGACTGGATTAAGAAAAAGAGGATTGTTGGTGTGTAACTGAGGTTATCAGTTCCATTCCTGGGATCAGATAAAACTCTAATAATGTAGATAGGTCTTTGTGAACTCATAACCCCCATTTGAATAACACCAGCTACAAATCAAATAATTTATTTTCTTTTTCATAATAGAGTGTTCTTTCTTTCATCCTCTACTATAACTTTACTTCAAAGGAAATTCTGCAGGAAGCAAAACAGATGAGGTTTTCATACGGTTTAGATTCTATTGTTTTGCCAGGCAATGGTCATTATTTAATGGTAGACTGATTTTATGTATATTTGACACTTGCTCCAGTTTGTTAGCCATACTTGAAGTAGACAGGGAAATGAAACAATACAAGTTTTGAGATGAACTTTTCGTCTCGGTTTGCCTCATTTGACCCTCTCTCTTCTCGAAGTAAAAGCCTGGCATAATTTTCCTCAGAAACACATCTATCATTGCCACCTACTGTTTCAGGATCTCTCTCGTCTCTGGATTTTAGAAAAGGGACTTTGTGAACCTTGCGGTTCTTTATTGTCCGATGTCTAGGCAGCATTCCAGGCAGCACACAGGAAGGATCAGAAGAGAAACCCTGGAGCCACCCCTCCTTCTGACCCAGCAAGTATGATCTGGAAGTGGGAACAGCAAGGAAGCAGCTGAAAAAAAACCCCAAAAGTTCCCTTCTAGGTCATAAAACATAAGAGCTGTTCTATTTCAATACCGCAGAAATTCCTTCCTCTATGTGTTAAAACACGGTGGACTCGATAGATGTTCTAGAGTACTATTTCAGATGTAAGCTTTGTGTCTCAATTTTCTAAAGCACATTATATATGGAAAAACTACAATGAGACCTACACAATAGAGCCACGTTCACGTTTGTAGACAAAGTGAAAAGAGTTTGAATCATATGAGAGATTTCTAATAAATAATAGCCAAGTGAGGCTAGCAAGATCGTTCTGTAGTTAAAAACTTACACTCAAACCCAGTGACTTAAGTTCAAACCCCTGGATCCACAATGGATAAGAAAATCCGTTTCTGGAAGGTGTCTTCTGACTTCCATGTGTTTCCTGGCACTCATATACTTGTGCTTGGACATACACAATGATATTTTTAATTCAAAAACAAGTAAGTAGTCATATAAATTTTGTCCTGAGGCTTTGAAATCCCTGAGGTGTTATGCTGAAATGCATGCTAGACTTCCAGGATATGTATTTTTTTCATTTTCCCAGTATTTTATTAATATCTCTGTGACTTAATTTTCATGTGACTTTTTAATCTATCATTTGCTTATCTTAATTAAAAATGTGCTATATCATTAAGTATTTCATCTTTCAGTTAGATGGTTTTGCGTATAATTATGTGAAAGAAGAATAGAAAACTTTTTAATGATTATAATAAATGATCTGCAGAGTTGCCCACATTTTATAATTAGCTTAGTTAGACTGTTAATTAATTTCTGTGTAGCCTATGTAGAAGATGTATTTCCAACATGTGCCTATAAAATTATTACTATAAACTCATATTTAAAATAAGGGAAAACATGGATTTAAACACAGGGCAAATAATCTCTCTCTCTCTCTCACACACACACACATACACACACACAAACCCCTGGGTAGACAGAAATCATTGTGTGGCTGGCCTTGTTATCTTGTGTTTAACTAAGGTAGGAAATGTTCTAGGTATATTAATCACATGTATTCTTCATAAAATAGAACCTCAATAAGCATTTGCAATATTCACATTACAATTGTCTGGCTTATGGACAGGGCATGGTAATAAACATCCATGATTACATTGTTCTGATAACATGATGGGAGGCATAGACAGGAGGTACCATGAAAGACCCTGGACCAGCTAACCTGGAAAACACAGTGATAACAACAGAACTTCTCAATCAAGGTGGAAGATGAAGACCAACATCTGAGGTGATCCTGTGGCCTCCATGTACATGATGTTCACACACACACACAGGCACACATGCGCACACACACAGACACACACACACACACACACACACATGTGCGCACGCTTTTTTTAAAAAACAGATTCTTTGGCATGGTGTGGTGTCAGGTTTTTGTTGTTGTTTCTTTGTTTTGTGACAGCACTGTTGTTTGCTTTTGTTCTGTTAGTTTTTGTGCATTGTCATGTTCATAAAAGAATTCAAGGGCATGTTTGATTTGCAAACTATGGTCAGCAGTCTTGCCATTGCTTGTTCATACTCCAAGATAAAGATTCCGGATAAGTACTTGTGGCCACGGAGACCCAGGAATGAATGACGTGTCTGTGTAGCAGCCGTAGCTCTAACCTCTAACTAGCTTTCATTTTCCATCTTTACAATTTTCATTTCCTCTATTGCAATAGATTCTCCTGCCCATGGTGGTGGTCTTCTGAGCTCTTCTGACAAGTGGTCTGTTAATGATACTGTTAATAATTTTTCATATTCTTTCTCTCTTCTTTTTTAGTCTCGACCTATCCCTTCCCACCTTACTTCAGCAGTTGCAGAGAGTATCTTGGCTTCAGCCTGTGAAAGCGAGAGCAGAAATGCTGCCAAGAGGATGCGTCTGGATAAAGCCCAGGTACTGAGGAGAGTGGAGGAGTGCAGACTCTTGAATGGATCTAACACACAAGCAGACCTCTGTTCTTAACACTTGGATTTGAAAAATGCTATGCTCTGGTGATCCATTGATACCAAACCAAAAAAAAAAAAAAATCTATGGTGGAAATAGGGCAATAGCAAAACTGAATTAAGCTTCCTGTATCAATTTAATGACTAACTAAAAGGTTCTGGCTGATTGGTTATCATATTATTCAAATTTGCCTTGCCATTTATGGCCGTGACACAAATGTATTCATTTGTAAAGAAAAGGAAACTGTCTTCAGTGCTGTCTGGTCTGTACTGTCATATATTTCTACACTTCTGGGGGGAGGGGTTACTATACTACCAGTGACGATAGATTGTGCTGATGCTAATCGAAGTACAGACAATCTCTGAAAAATTAGACAGTCTTAAATGGGGCCCCAATCTAATGGATATCCATGTCCTAAATTTACTCTTCTTAATTAAATATCTGAGAACTGTGTTCTTGAGGCTTGAATTGTGCAGCACATGTGTGCATATTTGTTACACTGTTCACCGGTGCTTCTCTTGGTGGTTCTTTTAGTTCTTCTATATTTTTCTGTCTTTCCTTCCTATCCACACAATAGACTTCTCTTCCTCTACTATCATCCTTTCTTAATTATTCACAGTAAATTGTCTAAATTTCAGTGTGTTACATTATATGCTATCAACAAAGGCTTGCTTTATTCTGACTTTTTAAATTTTATACAGTGGGTCCTTCACACTTATTGCAACTGAGATGATTGTAGAGTAAATTGTTAGTTCAATAGTTTTTCTCAAGCATGCAAAAAGAGCCTTATATTTCAAGATCAAAATATCTTCTAAATCTTTTAGAATGGCATTATTTTATGTACTAATTATTATTAAATATTACATATTTATAGTACAGAATTGCAAAGGATGAAGCCTATAGTTAAACAAAATGCAGTATCAATGTTCGATAAAAACTATTTGAAAATGCCAATTTTGGAATTATTAATGGTGATATCAGTATATATCAGCATGTCTAAGTCTTCAGTTTAGATGATTTATCATCATTATACTGGTGAAATTTATCATAAGGTGGACTATAATACTATACGCATTGCCATCAGGTTAGTTTGTGCATTTGTAGAATAACCAACCTCACTTTGCTTCTCATATCACCCAATAACTGATTGACAGCCAGCTAGGTCAGATCTGTGTGCTTCAGTTTCCTCAAGAGAAATAATATTTGTAACTGTACTAGTAATTCTCAAGAGCTGACACAAGCACCTTAAAAAAGAGAATGCATGGTACATCCTTAGCATTTCTTTTGGTAGCAAAGTAAGCAGCAATGAGGTCCACATAGAAGGTTCTGCTATCTAGGCCCTTTTCCATTATCTCAGTAGCAGTGAAGCTAGAAATAAGCATCAATAGTTTAATGTCTGATGTAATAATCTCTTGTCAGACTAAGTCCATTTGAGAAAAAATCTTAATTCTACAAACTAAAATTCTAGAATTCAAAGGACTTTCCTGCTTGATGTACAGTCACATGCAGCGCCTACTGACTCTGGAATATATTTACACAGTATCAGTAACACATATTTGATGAAAAGTGAGAAATTAATGTCTATTATTACCTATAATATCACTCTACAGCAAGCTGTAAAAGAGATAAAGACATATATTTAACTCATAGAGTTGTTGTGATGGTTTGGTAAGTCTTTATATAGTTAAGTGTCTATGCACCATACGCTTGATTATCTTGAGCGGTAGAAATGCCACACTCACTTCGCTAGTCATTTACTGTTAACTAATACATTTGTGCTGTCACCGTTAAAAGGTCTTTACATCAGACTAGTGCTTGTTTTCTTAGCTCACCCACCAATTAAAGAAAAACTACCAACAATATTTAGGAATGAGATTGCCCGCTACTGTTCCTTAGACTGGGATGGGCAGGAACCAGTGATCCCTTGACTCTGCTCTCAGATTTTCAATTCGATTTTCTCTGCTTGCTAGAACATGGTGATTGTATCAAGAAAAGCTGACTACTTTGAAATGGGGATATATTCAGAAGTCTCAAGATGGATGTAATTCTTTCCTTAATAGGTTTACAAGTCTCAAGAAGCATGTAATAAGTAGGAAACCAATGTTTTAAATTACATCTTATGGGTTGAGAAGATAGCTCAGACAGTAAGCACTTGCCTTGTAAGCATTAGTACCTCATTTCAATCCCTATAACCTACAAACAAAACAAAACAAAGCAACAGGAAAACCCTGGGCACAGTGGCAGGTACTGGTAGCTACAAAGCTGGAGAGGTGAGATAGACAAGACCCTGGTGCTCTCTGGTCATACAGTCTAACCAACCTGGTGAGTTCCATACCAGTGAGAGACTTGCCTCAAGAGGAAAGTAGCTAGCACTAGGAAACAATATCCAGGGTGTCCACTGATATCCCCCTTCATAGACATACCCACATGAAACTGAATGAATATATTATATTTTATAGTTTTTTGTAAATCGGTGAGACACTTTTACAAATACAAAAACCCTATGAAACTGGTAGTAATATTCGCATAAACATAAAATACAGGTCCAGACAGTACAAAGACCCACGTGAGGTGAAACAGTGTGAAAGCAGCCACCTGTGTTTCCCAGCTCTCAGAGGGCACATTGGAGTCATTGTTACCCTAAGATAATGAAGGTACCCCCAAGAAAGGGCCAGAGACTGGTTACATACCCTGAATGCTAGGACAGCACATAGAATTAGCATTTCACACATTTTAAACCATTTATTCTTATGAAAAGTTCTGTAGGTCTCATCTGAGATGCCACACAAAGACTTCTACAGCATGATTCTCCTTCCTCCTTTCTATTGACAGCATCACTCTCGTGTTGGATCCAAATCTTTGTCTAATTATTTGGGCTCCTGGCATTGAAATCATGCTTTCTGCATGTACCCGTACCCAGACTCACAATTCTTAGAACTTACCCGTGGTTTAGAGTTTTTCCATCAGCACCAGACTAAAGTAAAAGCATAAAATTTCAAAACCCGGAAGGTCAAATTCTGTTTTTGTGTTAAGCCTCACCCTGACCCTTTGTTGCCACTGGCTGGCCACATAGTGAGCTCTAATTATGTATGTTCTTCATAGTTTATGATGTTTGATGAGTTAATTGGATTTTATGGAGCTGTTTGATCGATGAACATGAAAGATGTTATGGATGTGCTAAATTCTTTCTTTCAAATGCCCATTTCATAAAATCTATGTAGCACAGGCCCGAAGCCAGCCAGTGGCAAGGTCAGAGCTGAGAGTTTCATCAGACATCAGAGTTCACAGAACTGAAGTGAATCACTATGCACACCAGGATGAATGCAAGGTTTCTGTCTTGCATATGAAAATCTGGAATTTGTTCATGATTAAAGAGAAATCCTCCCTCAGTTTGGGTACTGAAAAAAAAATGAGCAATGTCAGACTTCACTTTTTCGTCTCTGACAGTGAAAATTTAGAACTAGAATTTCCTGTGTCTCTCTTGCTTGTTCTTCATTCTTTATCATTCTGAGTTTCTGCTGTTGCTTAGGGTTTTGTTTGTTTGTCTGTTTTGCGTTTAGTTTTCCTTTGAAACAAAGTCTCACTCTGTAGCCCAGGCTGGCTCCGATTGTTTGGTGATTATTTTGGGTTACAGGCAAGTTCTACCAGAAATACATGTGGATGTTATCTAGGTTACTGTGATGCAGAAAGATCAACTGAGGCAGCTCCTAGCTGGCTTATTTCTTGGTTATGTCAAATTTTTGTGATTTTTTTTGAGGAGTGTCACACATTTTGTCCACAATATTGATTAATGATTAATATTAAGAGTTTGGAAATGATGGTTTTCTTTATTTATAGCTTCCATTCTTCTAATTGCATTCATTGATAGTTCTAAAGAAGAGTTTGCCTAAAAACCAAACATTGGGGGCTACCCCCGCAGCGTTCTGGAGACTCCTGTCCTTGAACGAGAAAGTGGTGAATGCTGGGGGATATCCCTTGTGCAGTTACTGAGAGAAGTGGGGAAAGGATGCTTGAAGGGAATGTAGCACCTTTGATTCAATTCAAAAACCCAGTTGGTGGGATCGACCTGTTGCTTAATTTCTTTGTACTAATAAAAAGTGAGGGAAGAGAATAATAAAATGCTATCCACTGATTTTCTCCTAAGCCAAAACAAATTATTGTCAGATATCGTGCTTGAACTTATGGGCTCAAGACTTAGAAATATCTATAAAGTCCACAGTTTTTTATTGTATTTTTTTTAACTTAACCATGATGCGTTTACTGACGTCTACATTTCTTCATGCTTTTTTCCTTGCTCTGCTAGGGCACTGGTGAATGGGCCTATTATTAGAAGACATGCCATTATGGATGCAAATACTGAAACTGTAGCTGTGTGCATGAAGAGAATCTTCATGTATTTTATTTTGTCTTGGATACATTTGAAAACTATCAAAAATACTGATGGAGACAATTTTGTCTTTTTAAAATCCCCTCTCCCCTGTGTGTATACATGGTGTGTCTATGAGCATGTATGTGCACTTAGGTTTGTGTCAAGACATAGGTGTGGAGATCAGAGGACAACTTCACCTTCTCTTTGTTTTCCACCTTTGCATATTCCAGGTTAGGAGTCCCACGGACTTGGGAGAGGTTCTTGTCTCCTCCCCCTTACTCTAATTTGGGAGTGCTGGTAGATAAGCTCTGGGCTTTCTCTGATTTTGTGTGGGTTCTGAGAATCAGGTGCTCATGTTTCCAGGGAAATGTTTTACCCACTGAGTCCCTAGCCTCATGGAGCAGATTTTGAGATAAGAAGCCTCTTCAATGTGTCAACAGTTTTTATTTCCTTGAGACGATACGCTTGACCACACATTGAATTGAAAGCTATATTTTCAGTCAATTTTATTATTTAACTACAAACTGTTGTAGTAACCGAGATATGACTTGAAACCTATTTTCTGAGTCTGCCAGGGCCTGTCTTCTTGTCACTATTTTTAGATATCCTTGATCTTAAGTATGCTCCTAGCATTTTCCTTTCTCACAGCCAATATTTTGGAGAAAGACCCATGTCTTCAAATATTTTAATGTGTTTCAACATTGCTCTTCTATCTGTAGGGTAAAATATACTAACTAAGGAAAACAAAGCCCCATGGAGAGTACCTGTAAAATATTCTTTGTTTTATATTTCATGATAATTTTTGCTCTGTGTGGTACAGTATGTGTTGCCAGACATTGATGTCCTTATTAATAAGGATATTAACAGCAGACACACAAAAGGATACAGCATTATCTGAGACATCTTAGACTTATGGCCAAGTAAATTGTCATATTTTATGAATCTGGATCAACCAATATTTTACAGACATTGTAAAAATTTCCCGGTGTATCAGGCTTGTTTGGGAAAACACTTACTCTTTAAGACAGCCATCTTGTGCTTGATGATAATACTGATTTAAAATTTTTAAGGTATTTTCAGTCATATTGCATGAATTTTGACAATTTGAGAAATTAATAAAGAAATGTTTACTAAAAATTCCATTTCCCATTTTATAACACACCTGCTTCTAACAATTTTTTTTAATTAAAATTTTTAATTTATTTTACATTCCAATCACAGTTTCCCCTCTCTCCTCTTCCCCTATTTCCTCCCACCTCTTACAGTTTGATAGACAAAAACTTCTAAATGTTAAGAGCGTTACACTATGGATTCTATTTCTGAGCATTTACTCTGTTACTATTAATCTTGTGAGACTATTGGAAATTGTCCTATTGCTTCATGAATTCCTTTTCATAGATTACTAGGGGCATATTCTACTTATCCTAATACAAATTGTAACATGATGGGCTGCCTTATTGGGGTTTTCTGTCCTGCTTGATTCCCACAGCTGTTTAGCCCCAAATAAAATCACACAGATGTCTCCTTAAGTTATAAACTGATTGGCCCATTAACTCAGGCTTCTTATTAGCTCTTATGACTTATATTAACCCATTTTTCTGATCTATTTTAGCCATATGACTCTGTACCTTTTTCAGTGGGGCAATCACATCCTGCTTCCTCAGTGATCTGCACAGGACTGGGAGGAATCAGCTTCCTCCTTCCCAGAATTCTCCTGTTCTCATTGCAACACCTCTACTTCTGGTTTTACTGCCTATACTTCCTGCCTGGCCAATCAGCGTTTATTTAAAATATGATTGACAGAATACAGACAATTCTCCCACACCAACAAATTTCACGTACAAATAACATCTTGCCTATTATTTCTAGGATAATTCCCGAGTAGCAGCACTATTAAGGGAAAGAATCTCCAAGGCTCTTAAAAGTCTCAATGAACAGAAGATCCATATCCTTATAATTATTCCTTTTAAAATCTGATATAAAAATTAAACTTAGTATAAATTAACTATGGTCACAATTATGGAATATGATCCTCCAATGTTTATATTAACAATGACTTAAAGGAGAGTAGTAATAGTGATAAAAGATTTTCTGAATGTGTAGATGTGTGGATGCTGGGACACCAGAAGGCATGACGAGGTCAGCAGGTGCTTGCATCTCTAAGTCACATTCATGAGAACGCAGAAACTAAACTGTTCTCTGGTCCTCTACAAGTGCCAACTTGATGGGTCAGTGACACAGTTTCCCAAGATGGTAACATTCCAGGCAAAATGATGCAATTGTCTCTTGATTTACACAGGTGACAGACCTGAGATAATCTAATATACATGCGAATGTAAATACTAACACCTTTGATTGTTCCTAACAATCAGTTTAAGTGATTCACACAATATGCTCTCCGCCCTATTCATACAGAGCTCTGGGCAGAGTCCAGGTCAGTTCCTCTAGGCCTGGTAGACCTTAACTTCTACAAATACATATTTGCCATTTGTGTTTTAAAAATTGAGTTTGTCATTCACATTTCACAACAGTTGAGGGAAATAATGTCAATGGTGTTCTGAACCAATTCTGCAGAGAAAAATATTTGACTGTAACGCTTTTCGCATTTTGTGAGCAGAATAGCTGCATCGCTCATATTCTGTAGCATTAGCCTGATAATGGTGAGACTCAAACATCAGTGGGTTCAGCTGGTGTCCGCAAGTGAGAATTTTTGTACGGGCAGTTTTTAAAACTTTCTCTTTTTCTATTTATTTGAAGTATTCTTTCCATAAATATTAAATTATCTGACTCAATAAGGAATGGTTGATAAAAATTACTTCTAAATCCATCCTAAAATGATTTATTTGGCAAATATGCATTACTTTGTGATTGGCAAGTTTAGTCAATATAGATGGGAGGAAAAGTTTCCCAAGAAGCCAGTAATATAGCTTTTCCTGACCTTGTTAACTGCTTTGTAATACTGGATTTTTTAATTATGGAAAACTATTAAGCAGTCATTTACCTCTCACACTGAAACTAGATAAGGCATCATTTTTCATTAACAGACTCTCATTCTATTGAAGATCGGTGAGGTGCAGATGGTACACTGTGTAGAAGGACTGTTGGAGACACCGAGGTAGAGTCCTGTGAAGTCTTTCTGGGTACTTGGAAGAATCTCAAGAGGAGAGACTGTTTCAGCTAGATCTTAAGAAGAAGAGATGTTGACAACAGGAAATCTTCCAGATGTATTCTTGACATGAGAAGCATTTCCAAACAATAGATGTCCTTTGATACCTAAAACAACAGTTTCCATAAAAGAAGCTCAGGGTATTTGTGTGTGTGTGTGTGTGTTCATTTGTGTTACATGTGTATACAATACACATGCATGTGTGTGGAAGTAAGGGACTAACATGGGGTTCCTACCTCAACTGCTGTCCATCCTATTTTTTGAAGCAGGGTCTCTCTCTGAATCTGGAGCTCGTCGCTTGGCTAGACTGGCTGACTAGCAAGCCCCTGGGGTTCGCCTGTCTCTGCCTCTCCAGTACTGTATTGGCAGGTATGTGCCACTACAGTTGGCTTTTACACTGATGCTAGGGATCAAAGTGAGGTCTAGATGCTTGCACATCAAGCACTCCATCAACTGAGACATTTTTCTGACCTCAACTTGACATTTTTGGTAAGACATGGTAGGAGATGGAGCTGGATGACAAGTAGCATGGCAGGATTCTGCTGTGCTCCGTGAAGTAACGCACATACCAAGGGCTTGCCAGAGGGAAGTGCTGAAGGAGACTGCATGTCTGGAGAGTTTCACAAGTGGGTGTGTAATAAGGTGCCATCCATAAAACCCTGGGGAAGCTGAGTTTCTCACAATGTGGAGGTGCCTCTTATGGTGTGTTTTATTAGGATGTCACTGTATTTTAATTACAATTTGGTATATATGCCTAAAATAATTATGGGGAATTTCAATTGCAACAAAATAATCATAGAAATCATGTCTGTCATTGATAAATAGACATAATAAACACAGGTAATACTGAAATGCCATGTATTTATTATCACAACCTACATCAGCTAATTCAGAGTATTTCAACTAATATATGTTCATATAGTTACATTCAAAATTGCCTTTCTACCTCAAAGACATTTTATATCAAAAAGTAGTTATTACAGTCTTACTAAATTAATCAGATAATTTTTATCATTTTCAAGAAATGAAGGTAAATTTATTTCTGTTTGAAGTATGTAATTATTTCACTCATTTTCTTCTTACATAAATTTAATTTAAATAAATAAGTTATTTCACTCACTTTTTTCTCAATACACCAATCTATGTGTATCTCAGTGATAATGGAGCCCTATTGTTCTGTCTGTTGACAGTAGTGTGAGGCACAAGTAGAAGGAATTGATTCTCTCTTGGGCAGGTAGGACAGTGGGAAGCTCAGCAGCTTGGCTTCTTGTGTGTGACCTGTCTGAATTCTTTGGGAATCTGAACACAATTCCCACTTTGTGAATATTGGTTACTCTATCACTTGCTTACTTTATTGCTTTTTGTCCTGGCCTCATGTAAAATATTCAGATATTTAAATAGAAAAGGGCATTTTTAATTTTTAGGCTTGTCTTTAGCTTATGATGTTATCAATTGCAAGGTGGTAGATGGTTCCTACAGAATGAATAGGTAGGTTGAATTCAGACACAGAAATTCAGCATAGCAGGAAGTCAGGAAACACAGCTGACTCGTTCTCTGTGAACCAGGCGCTTTGTTCATGCTGTTTGAAAATGACTATTTTTAGGCTTAGCCGAGAAATGATGAGTCTGATGTATCTGGTTTGTAACAAATAAATTCATTTTTATCCTGTAATTTGTCCATTCATTGTTCTATCCTTTCCCCTTCATTTATATACTTTACAAGCCATTAGTAACTGAAAAGGATCCGTATTACATATATTGGGGAAACTGTACTGGAGTCACACATCTGTTAGGAAGTTAGGGGATATCAAAGCTCAGAAAATTGGATATTATTTTTCAAAGAAAGAGATTTTGTTATTCTTGACACCACATCTGAAGTATATACAAGGACACTAGCAGACCCAGGGAATAGAGAGTTTATACAAAGTCAGTCTTATTTTGAGACTTGAGTGGACATTGCCTAGGCTTTGAAGGAGCTGAAGAGTAACCCTACTTAACAATTATTTTCCTTGTCAGTCTTTCTATGTGCTGTTGTCTCGTGGTTACTAGTCCTGCTGTGTACCATTGTACCATCTGCTGTGTACCAGGGGCTGCAGATGAGGTACAGAATACACCTTCTTCTAAAGAGTGTACCAAGCAGGCGTCTGCTTCAGCTGCTGCTCTTCTCAGTGGATTCCTCCTCATTATGGTGTGGGAGGTTGACGGTCTTTGCACAGCAGTTTTCTTTACAAGTCCAATAATAAGCTCCTGAAGTTTCCAACATCAGGAAGCTCATCTTTATGGTCCTCTTAATGTCCTCTACTTTGTCAGCAATAATTTGGAGGGAAAAAAATGGCTTGTCTTAGACAACACAGTGACTCCTGCACTTCTGCATGGCACCAGCCTTAACCGTTGCTCACACTCCAGGAGGGAGACTTGTGGAAAACCACTGCTCAGTGTGTTAGGGTTCTGTGGAAAGAGGTTTTCTGCTGTTGTTACCGGCACCTTCCGCAGAAAGAAAAGGCCAGGCGTCAGGAATCAAGTCCGATTTCTCCTGAAGATCAACCAGCTCCCGAGTAATTTTATGTTCAGATTGGAAACTTTATGGGCTCTTTTATTCAAGAAAATGAGGTGGGTCCTTCCGGCAGCTGCAAACCCATGGCAGGGCCTATCATACTTCTTTGTCTCTAACGTTTGTGTTTTCCAACTCCTTTATGAAAAATCTAAGCATCATTTAATACATATGATAATTCTGATTTCTGAATAGAGACCAGAAAGTCAAAGATGAAAGTGAGCTACAGTTAAACCTAAGTATAAAAGATCTCAATGTGAGCAAAAACTTCATATGTTTAAGACAAGAAAATCCTCATGTAATTCAAGTAACCAGACATGAAACTTCTCTGTAAAAACATTCAGTTAGTTAGTTAGTTATTTAGTCAGTTAGTTAATTAGTATTTGAACAGGGAACAGGAGAAAAGAGGACAGAAAGACTATCTGTCTTCAGCTGACGTATCTGAGAAGGCAGAAGAGTAAGGTAACCTGATCAAAGCCCTTAGGAAACAAATAGGGGGAGGTAGGAGTTTTGAGATGTCCTGTGAGTCTACGTGGGCATGCAGTGTGCAAGGACACTGCAACTCAGAGATTGCTAACATGTTCCCAGAAAGAGGATCTCTTTAAAGTATGAAATGGTAGATTACAGAGCTTAGGAGATTTATTGTTTTTTTTTAAGACATTTGCTATGCAAACCTTAGCAGTCTGAGTTTCATCCCCAGAACCCATGTGAAAACTCTGGACATGATAGCACATACCTGTAATCCCACAACGTCTAAGGTGAGATGTATGGTAGAGACGAGAGACTCCAGCTGTAGCTTGATCCAGCCCATGTGGAGTATGAAGCCATCAGCCAGGCACCTGCCTCAGCAGAGTGGAAGGAAAACACAGCTTCCTGAAATAGTCCTCTGACTTTCACAAAGACAGCACGGCATATGCATGCCTGCCCCCCACACACATTAAACATACAATGGGCATGTGTAGGCAGCATGGCACATGCACAGCTGTGCTCACTCTTTCTCTCTCTCTCTCTCTCACACACACACACACATCACACGTACCATGGACACACATAGGCAGCATGGCAATGCATACCTGTGCTCACTTATATACACACATCACACTTTCCATGGGCACAAAGGCCTGTGCTCCTCCCCCGTCCCTCCTACACCATCACACATACCATTGGCACACATAGGCATCATGGCACATGCTTCAGTCATTAGCAACACATAATAATTATAGCAACAACATTAGACATAAATTTATAATATAGAGATTAAAACCAACTTATTTTTATGAAAATAACATTCTTGAAAAGGGTTAGTTTTTAGCTTAGATTTTGCTTCCCTCACCTTCTCTTTTTTTCTGCTTCATTCCTCTCTTTCTTCCCTTTTTCCCACCTTGTCAGAGATTCATTCATTGCTTTTGCTTATGTTACTGGAAACATAGTTTTCATTTAATAGGATAACAAAAGACAAGGCAGAAGACATGGCCTTTCTCATTTGGGAGTAATGTTCCAAAAAATGGAGATCAGAAAGCTTCATGAATTTCAGCTCTCAGCATGGAAGAATTTGAATATTACAATGAGTGCAGAACTCTAAAGGCCACATTAGTTTAATTCAATTGCATCTTTATTCTATTAATTATGCCTTTGAAGCCAGTTTGCAAAGTCCAATGAGGCTATGTAGTTATCCTTAAGACTGTCCTATTGTCTGTGAATTTTCTTAAGTTTCACTTTGAGTCAGTTTCTAAACTGAAAGATCCTTCCTATACTTACACTGAAATAGCACTTAGTGATTATTCATATTCTAGTGGCCACATCTGTCAAACATTTCATATGCCCAGGTCCAGACTTAAATTCCACGGTCTTTACCTTTCAGTATTGTTTTCAATTAACAGTTAAAACAAAAAAAAATCATCCAACAAACCAACCAAGCAGACCCATGAGAAGTCAGAACATTAGGCAGCATCAGACTTAATGGAGAGTTCAAGCTCATTTGCACGTATATTCCTGTATTTGGGTTTATCAGACACAGGTAATATGCATTGCTATTGTTTCTTACAACTCAGAATTGCAGAGGTAAAATAGAATTGTCTCCTGGCTATGCCTGGTTTCTATCTTCCTGTGACATTTGATGGGTTGAGGGAGTTTGAATGTGGAGCCTAACTAACTCTTCCATCAGCAGATCCACTTTCTGGCCAGCCCGTCACAGTCCTGCCACGCACCTGGCCTTTATTATATATTCACCTCCTGGTATATGTGTTGAGGTTGCACCCCTGCGTGAAGCACTGGTATGCACACTGAAGTCCCTCTTCCACCTCACTATAGAACTCTGAGCATAATGTATTTTAGTACTTGACAAGAGTACAGCTACACTATAATGGCTTCCAGGTGTCTCTGAATAGTGTTTGACTCTGATTTTTATCATTCTGTGGGATTAAAACAGCCTTGCCTGCTTATCATTCTAAGACCCAAAGAAGACCAATTTGATATTAGAGTGAGGATAGGCATTTAATAGTAATTATATGTTGGCTAGATGTGGCATAACAAATAGTCAGTCTTAAAAGAGACTGCACAAAGTGCTCACTAACATCAACATTGCCCAAGCCCAAGAATGGTAGCATGTAGCCAGTCAGGCATTCATATTGATGCTGCAGTTTCAAATGCCAGGACACAGCCTAGTAAATATCACTTTAGCACCAAAGAAGGAAAAATACAAACACAGTATTGTAGGAACCAAGTATATGAGCATGGAGTAGACTAAGAATCCCTGAGCATTTAGTTTTTGGCCACTGTTGCTTTTCACTGCTCTGATAGAGAACTAAGGCAGATATTAGGTTTCTGACAAAGTAATTATGGGGAGGCATAGATGCAGGGAGCTGACCTGACATTTGCCCCTTGATAGTTGTCATAGCAGCGGGCTGAATGTAGCAGTTTGATATAAGTGCAGGTCATGGAGCATGTTCTACACCAAATGCAGCACATTAGAGCATAAATACATAGGGATGGAGGTGAAGCCTCAGCGCAGCCATCTTCTTTCTTTAGTTCTGATCAAATGCTTCAAATCCACATTCCATGAAAGCAACACTTTTAAAAGCAATGATTTTGTGCTTTTGCAGAACTAACAGCATGAATACCACTAGTAGACATTATGTCTTTAGTGCATAGCTTCTTGGAGAGAAAACATTTTTAAACAAAGCTGCTAAATTATTTTCATTCTTGAGACTAGAGAAGACCTTCTTACAAAATAATATGTTGTGTCTGTACACTGGTTTTATTCACGTTGTTCTTTCAGAAATATATGTACATATATATTTATATGCATATCTGCATTCTGTATCTGAAAACTATAAACAAAACTAACTACTTAAAGTTATATATAAAAGATTCACACATATGCAAATGTATTAGGCACACAGAAAGGAAAATTCTTATTGACATTCTTAAGGTAGTTTATGTCCATGAGTTATACCTAATGTGGAATGATTCATGCAAAACATAGAATCCCTTCTAACTCTGTTCAAGAGGGAAAATATTTACAAATTATCTTTAAGTTTTTATATGTGAAGACTAGAGGAATGGTCAATGTAATTATAAAAACTGTTTAAGTGTTACCAGCAAGAGTCTAATATCTCTCTCTTCCCTTTTCTAGCCTCCCACACATAGTATAGACAAACTCACTAAAAAATGAACTTTTCTTTCAAAATAAAAAGAAATGCTAGAAATCAAGAACACACTCGAGACAACTCATTTAAAGTGAAATCAGAAAAGCATAAATAGAACAAAAAAGGAACACTGGGTGTGGCAACAAATTCACATCACTTAAAGCCACACTGAATAATGGGGGGTCTTTTTCTTTATTGAGTATAATGTACATGCACCCCATTACACTGTCACTGCTGATCAGGTTAAAAAGTATATTTTAAGAGACACACACAATGTGCTCTTTAAATACAGCAGGAAGGAACAGTACCAAGCTGATTTCTCTGTGTCCTAAGACCCAAGTGTGTGGTGTCTTCAGCAATAGGATTTTACTGTCCAGTTCTGAGAGTAACCAAGAGCAGTGGCAATAGCTTGTATCATCTGGGGCAGAAGCCTATGATACCCCAAAGGAACATAGCCTGTACCTGGCTCAGCTTTTATTTGATAGCTCTGGCTTCTGGGAGAGCGGCTGGTGGAACTACGTTCTAGTAGAAGGCTCACAAATCGGCAGCATTAAGATCACTTGGTGTATTAAAAAACAAACAAACAAAAACCCATTCGGGATAAAATAGGTGGGTTGATATGTTGGGGTTGGGGAATGGGATTTGATCAAAACATGTTATAATCCTGTATGAAATTCTTAAATAGAAAATTTTTTAAAAATTTGATAGCAAGGATTAGGATCCATTGGTACATCCCTGGCCAGGCAAGTGCTATGCCCAGGGCTGGGACAGTAAGAACCCAGGGAGCACCTAATGGAGTGGTTGTGGTGCTCCTGAAATTCCAGGGCTCAGAAGGCAGAGGCGAGTGTCAGACTAGAGGTATCAATGAGTTCTGAATTCAATGACAGACCATGTCTCCAGGAATAAGGTGGGAAACAACTGAGGCAAATCCCGGAAGTCAGTCAAAGGCTTCCACACGAAGAAACTGACAAGACACACACCAGAACCCAGTAAGAGAAATACAGACTGATACAGAGGGAGGAAAGGTGCAGGCTTTATAGAAGGCTCCTAGTTTTTCATTAGTTTTAAGATGTTCACTTTGTTTTTCTGGTAGTATACAGTGTTTACATTGTCTACACAGCAACTTAGCACTATTATAAGACTTTTACAGAGACCAATAAATTCATATTCGATAGCATCTTGAATAGCAGATACCCTAGTGCCTTTTATCCACTTAAATATCCTGGGACAAAAAAAGTGAGGTGTGGGGCTGGGCCCAACCTTGCACCCTAGCTCGGGTCAGGCTCCAGAGAACCACTGGGGTGTTTACCAGCAGCTCACAGCAATGTCCACACTCCTAACTGCACTGCGGTTCCCTTTTGCACAAGTTTCACAAAATACAAGGGTGAAGAAGGGGAGTTGCATCTTATTTGCATAATTTGGCCTTGGAGGAATTAAAAATATTAATCACCTTAATGATTTGGGAGCAAAAGTGATAAAAAAAAAGGAAGAGAAAAACTGCTTTTCAGAAAATCTGCCTCCTGCAAAATGTCTGGGCTGTGACAAACAACGAATCTCAACAAAGGCATATTCTGAAGTGAAGACAACACTGAATTTAAAGATATGATTTGTTCAGCTCATTATTCTGCACTTTAATTTTGTTTTAAATACCATTTTTTAGAGTAAAATAAAATTTCCCCATCCTGAACATTTGGGCAATATTTGAACTTCAAGCAATCTTTCAAAGCAGTTAGTTAACTTTAAAAGTTAAAACAAAAAAAGAACAATCTGAGTTGTTCTTTGAGACATTGGGTGGAAAATAGATCTAAAACTAGATACATTTAATCTTAAGAATACCTAAATAATCCAATCTTAATTCAATTTATGCTATTTTATTTACAAAAGAAACATAAAAGGGGCTACTTTTAAATTTAAATTTTTAATTCCACTGGTATATTGTTTTATACTAAAATAAATCCTATTAAAACTGTGGAAATAAAGCTGGGCAGTGGTGGTACACACCTTTAATCCTAGTACTTGAAAGGCAGAGGCAAATGCATCTGAGTTTGAGGCCATCCTGGTTTACAAGAGCTAGTCCCAGGACAGGCTCCAAAGCTACAGGGAAACCTTGTCTCAAAACAAACAAACAAATAACAACAACAACAAAAACAGTGGAAATATCCATCTTTCTTTACTTCTTTTTTTCCCCTAATTTTAATTATTTTATTTTGATTTCTGTGTCTATCATGCTGGGATTGAACTCAATACAAGACATGAATGCTACAAATAAGTCACCTCCCAGCTCCATTATTCTTTTTATACTTTGTGTCCTAATTTTGTAGTTATAAAGTTAGCTTAAGGTTGAGGCACACTAGTGTATAAGGTCTACTTTAGATAAGTATTTCCTTTAACCTATCTGAACTATGCATAACGATGTTCCTGGCAGTCTCTGCAAGAGTAGAAAACTTGGTAAAGGTGTTTCAGTGATGAACAACTGCCCATGATGGAGGAAGGACAGCCCTGAACACTGAGTTTGAATATGTGTCCTGCTTGTCATCTCCAGTGTAATTTAACAAAGATTCTGGGAAGGCATTGCTTCGGTACAAGAATGAAGTTAGGACTAGAACTGAGTACTGAGTCCACTGAGTGCCTCATCATCCGTGGGAATGAAGAGTGTGAATGGGAGGAAATGATGCTCTGAAGGGGAACAGAAGGGGTTTGTATGAAAGTTTCTTCAGTGAGAATTTCTTCCAGAGCCTGGAATGTGAAGGAGATGTCAAATAAACTTCGAATAATCAGCAAAGCAAAGTGTAGAAATCAAAGAATTTGGAAAATTTTTGCTCTGTCCTACCCACAGTCTCTCTCAGACAGCTGAAGTCGCCCCATTGCATCCTGACAGCTCAGGAGAGCTGTGTGTGGTAAGACTGTAGTCTGCAGCAAGAGTGTGGCTTTGGGATCAATCAGATCCGTTATACCAATTACTACAACTCTATGTTGAACAATTGGAAAACGTCACTCAAGTCATGCAAGTCTGTTTTCCCTAAACTTTTTCTGTTTTCTTTTACTTTTTCATCTCACTTAACTCACGTGAGCGAAGCAAGAGTGTGTACGCACAAGCAGAGCACCTCCCCAGGGCACACTCCTGGGAGAGCTGTTTTCTTCACCAGGGAGAGCTTGTTATAAAGGAAAAACACTTAATTGGTGTGACCTACAGTTTCATAGGTTTAGTCCATTATAATCATGGCAGGACATGACGGCATGCAGGCAGGCACGGTGCTGGAGAAGGAGCTGAGAGTGTTACACCTTGATCTTCAGGAAATAGGACGTTAACTGTGACACTGGGCAGAACTTGCACACAGAAGACCTTGAATACCCCCCCCCCCACACACACACACATACACACAGCAGTGAGGCACAGACTCCAATAAGGCCACTCTTACTCCAACAAGACCAAACCTCCTAATAGTGCCACTTCCTTTGGGGGTCATTTTTTTTAAAGCATCACAGTGTCTTTAATTAAACCTGACTCTCTGTCCCTGTGTTATCCATTCTTTCACCAAATCCTGTCCCTGTTCATGACACAAAGCAGTTTATCTTCTCCTCTGTACATTAACATGCAGTCATTTAAGGTATGACTTGCCATTCTCTCATCAAAGATGAACTCTTTGACATCCCGGTAGAGAGAGCACCCCTACTGTTCAAACGCTCCATGAATTGCTTGTTCATACTCGCTCCTGGATAGTATTAAGTGTGATACATGGCATGTTCAGTGCAGATATCAAAACATCAGTAAAGGCAGTCTGTGACTGTCTCTTCTTTCCATATTGTTTTTTGACACGGGAGTCAAGAGGGTTTTCTCTGATCTGTTTCCTCTCCTTAAGTGCTACTTTCACATCTACACATTCCTGCTTCTATCAGGAACCCCAACAAGCTCATCCGGGAGAGGTGAGGAATGAAACATGGGACAGTGCCATCTTTGCAGGCACTGGGTCATGCCCTCCAGGGACTGATGTCATGGTTTACTTTTCTTACACATTTAAACATGGTAGAGCTTTAAGGGAGGAAGTTTCCATATAACAATTCTTGTAACAAAACTTCAGGGCAGGTTATGTGGAAATTCTCTTACAAAGTAGCAAAGTACCTGTGACCTTTACAATGAGAATGAATTCTGTTGGCTGGAAATGGAGCGGCCTAAAGAATCAGCATAAGCATAGATTGTATTGATGGACAATGGGACCTCTTTCATAAGGAATGTGTTCTATTTACTGAGAGACAAAGTTCAGGATTAGGGCCTAAACAATGCTCAGGATATTGGGGGATTCAGGTGAAGCCTAGCACCTTATAGAACAGCAAAAAAAAAACCACAATGGTTGTTTGACCACCTCACTACAGCATTCCAGGTGAAGAGAAGTCATTCATTTCTTTCCGTTGAAGAAAATAGGTCTCTGTGGTTGACAATTTTGGTTTCTCCAATGCTTACTCTAAGCTATGCTTGCTGCAAGTATCTTCACAGACTGCTTCTGTTCACCGTACCTTAAATTCCATAGCCTTGTCTTCAACATTCTGAACCTCAGAGTTAGCCCTGTTTGTCGTTTCTAGTACTATCATTCACAATAAAGTGAACACTTTAGCTATTTACCTTTCAAAGTCCATCTTTATTTCTCACCAAATCAAGCCTTTGAGAGCAGAGAACTTTTGACAGCTTTTGGTCATGACTCTGGAACTCTACCAAGCACATAGTGAAATAAAACAAACATAGAGTAAATGAAAACATATCATTGCTTGCTTCCTCTTTTTCTCATGACCTTGGTGTTTTTCAAATGGAAAGACTGGTTCTTCTGCTTATAGTCTGGGAACAAGAAGACAGTGTGACTGAGCCTCTCCAATGGGAGCAAGAACTCCATGTCTGGATCTTAGATCCTGAACTCACAGAACGACATGTCGCACATGCCTTTTTGCCTTCCACAAAGCAATAGCTTAGTGATGTCTAATTCAGGGGGTTGTTGTAAGGATTGAGTCAGTTAGCAGGTCAGAGCAGTTCCTGATGCAGTCAGGTCTTGACAAGCACTGTTTGAGAGCACTTCTCTCCCTCCAGGCACTGCAGTTTTGTGAGTATGACCTATGCTGGATGTATATTTTCATCTATCTTTAACTCCTCTCCTCTATGCATGTATCATACTGGCTGGGTTTTTTTTTCTTATAATTATCTGTGTATATGTTACCTGCATACTGTGCTAACATGTAAGCTCACTAGAAGCAGATAGTCCACCTGTGTTGTTTTCTTCATCTGTAGTTACAGTGTCTTGCACGTAGTATGTGCTCAATATATACTATAGTAAGCATTTTATTCAGTTATAGGTGTATTTTTTAGTGTTGTGAAAGTTAGCTCCTTAATTTTTGAAACATGGAACACCTTTAACTTAGTGTAAAGTTACAGCTTTGGCCCTGTTAAATTTATCCAATGCAGCTGCACTGTAGTTGACATTTTCTTTGGGCCACCAACCAGCTTTTAAATAAAGACATGGAGGCATATTACTGATTATAAATGCTCGACCTTAGCTTAGACTTGCCCCACACTTTTAACCTAATATAGCCTGTTTCTGTTCATCTACATTTAGCCTCTGTACTTTTTCCCTTTCTTTCATTCTTATGTCCTACTTTTCTGCTTCCTCTGTGTCTGGGAGACTGGCCCCTGGCATCTCTCTGTCATCTTCTTTTCATTCTTCCTTGGGTCTAAATTACTCCTTATACTTAATATCTCTGCCAAGCAGTCTCCACATACCTCCTCAAATGCTTTTGACCATTCAGCTTTTTATTAGCCCAATCAAGTACCTTACATAGGCAAGGTAAAACAGCCATGCATCTTTATATAATTAAACAAATGCAACAACTGATCTTTACATAGTTAAACAAATGCAACACATCCTTGCAAAGTTAAAAAAAATTCACTTTTTGTCTAAATAAAAAGAAAAGTCTTAGCATTAACACAGTAAGACTATATACAATAAAAACCATCACCAAGTAAAAATTACCTTTAGAATATCCAGTCCATTTACATTTGGCAAATTCAGAGAAAATACTCCAGTATCTATCCTATCTTGATAAGTTCAAAGTTGTGTGCCTAATTTATTTTCTATTCTAACTTTTATTTCCAACCCAAAATTACCATTTAGACCTGAAAACATTTTCTCAGATAAACAATTTGCACTTTTCAACCTTTTAAACTTTGCATCTCCTGTGTAAATTTCTTTTTAGAATTTGGGAGCAGGGAAACACTATAATTGTCTCATCTTCAATTCTACCAGAAAACCAAGAAGGGTATAATATTACCTGAGTGAACAGGAAGTGCAGAGCAAAACAACTTCCAAAACTATAGAAATGACAAAGACATCTGGTTGCCTGGACAGTCACACAAAGTTCCTAGGCAATGTTGGAGCATCCATCTATGGCCTGCAGGCCTAGAATATCTGACAGACTTTTTGTGAAGTGGTAATTTTGAAGGACTCTTTCACCTTGTCTTGGCAAAGTTCAACAGTCTTTTTCCTTTGTGTCCTACTTGTCCAGTTTATACAGTATACTGTCAGCATTCAAGGCAAGAACAGTTTCATGACAAAATGACCAGCTTTTCCACAGTGAAAGTAAACTCCACATGGAGGTTCTTTGATACCCAAAATCTTTTTATGAAGTAGATTGGTGCTGCCAAGAGCAGTGCTATGAAAAGTCTTAGGTTATTAACATCTTAAATGCCATATTCTATAGGTCTCTGAAGCATTTGAAGATTACCTTTATATTCCTGTATGTCCTTAAAATCATAACCTGACATGACTACAAGTTAGATTGTTATAGATCACTAACTAATAACCCACATTTTAATTATCCTGAACAGTTTGTAATAGTAACTTTCAAGGACTACAACTTTATATTACAGTTTTAAATTAGATTCACAGATACAATACCTTAAACCATAGTAGAAACACATATGCTACAACAAAAATAACCTTAAATTTCCATCAATATACAACAGTCTCTACCCATGTGAAATATTTGAGATGAATAGTTGTCTTTTTATCATATATTATTATTATATCCCCACTAAATGATGACAAATATCAATAATCCACTGAATAACCAAAATTTACCCACCCCACCTCTTGGGAATGTAGGTATTGTGCTCTCTAGACTGTTCTTCTTGTCTGGGGGTATCAGGAGACCCTGAGAAAATTGAGATAATGGTCAAGTTCTAAGAAAGCTAGATATAGCTTTTGTTTTGCAGTCTCTGTAATGTAAAACTACAAGGCTTATCTGAAGTCCTGACTAGAATAGTCTGTGAGCCTGGACCATCTCAGCTAGCAGACTTGAAGTTGTTCTGAATTCAGAATTCTGAGGAAACTGCAACAGAGGCACTCTGAAAGGTTGCATCACCTGGACTACCCATTTTCACTGGTGCCTGGTCTCCTTGCTCTATAAACACACAAACTTTCAAAAATATCATACACATCTTTATTAATACAAATATGGACTATGCACCGTACACAAGTCAGTCAAAAGTGATCGTTTTTTTTTATATTTGTGCAGTCTTCTGGCAACTTTATAAGTTTGTTTCTACTGTATAACAAAGCCTCTATCCATGACATTAGTAGGGCATATAATAATTAGTCACGAGGACTCTGTAACCAACAAAATTTATTTTGTCTCATCCATCCTCAGAGCTGTTTTGTGTCAATGAATCAGAATATACATAAACCATTTTATTGTTTTTGAGGTTTATTTCTATATGTCTGTAGCCAAGATTTTCAGGGGTTCTCCCCCAATCAATCTGATCTCTGTTAATTTTGAAGGAATCCAAAGCCTTTCACTTCCTGGGAAAACAAAAGCATAATGTCTTCCCAAGTGCAATATATTTTCTGAATCCATATGAAAGTTAATATATTGTTAAGAATCTAGGCTGGTTTAATTCAGCAATTCGTTTTACAATCCTATGTGTCTCAGCAACAGTCATTCATTCATCAGTATTCAAAAAATCTAAAGTCAATAAAACACCACACATGATCCAGATTCTCTGTGTATTTGCTATCTTTATGTGGCTTACTTTTTTATATTACATTTATATTACTCTTTCTTTAACAGACTTTACTTAATTATTTTTGAACTTTATTTTTACTGTGACTGTCTATACCAATTTTCTTTCTTTCTTAAGCCCCTATACACACTGTCACCTGTTTAAAGTTATTTTGTTTGGCTTTGGTTTTTTTTTTTTTGGTCTGGACCTGTATTACTGTGTACCTGTAGGGTTCTCTAACCACATGAGCTAAACCTTAAACTGATAAGTGGCAGCGAGGCCATCAGCTGTGTTATTTCTGTCTGTTTGCTCCTAATCATACCTTGATAAAATGGCCACTCTTCCTCTCAACGTTGTTACTTTGTCTTCTCTTCTTTGCTTCAATGTTGCTTTTAAGTACCACCAACTAGTCAGTGCTCTCCTAATTGATCTCTCTGTCTTGTTAATCCACACACTAAGGTATTTATTGATCAGAGCTGACATCTGCATTCCAAAGATTCATCTTTCCATGGCATAGATCAAGTCTTTAGTCTTTGGCTCTTCCATCCCATTAGATGGGAGTCTTCCCAAATAGTGGTGAGGTCTGCCTTTCCATCTCTGCTATGCCCAGTGCTTTGTTCTGTGTCTAGAAAGTCACTGTGCTCCACTTTTGCAAGGTTCTCCTACAGAGAATGTGAGGTGGCTTTGCCAAAAGTGGCTGTTATTTAACCCTGATAGCCAGTGTTAGTGTCAGTTTGTCACATTTTTGCTGAGGGCTGAGGTCACTGCAGGCTCCTTGGTTGTTGGTTTAGTCTCTTTGAGCACCTATGAGGGACTCATAACAATAGGAGGGAGCAAGAGCTGTCTCTGACCTTATCATTGGCTTTTGGGACACTCTTCCTCATATTGGGTCACCTTACTCACTGTTATTACAAAGAGAGGTTCTTAGTCTTACTGTAACCCAATATACCATGTTATGTTTATATCTATGGAGGACTGCCCCTTTATGAATAGAAAAGGAAGAGGAGTGAATGGGGCATGGGGCAAGGAGAGGTATCTGGAGGAGGGCCCAGAAGGGGAGGAAGGAGAGAAAACTGTGGTCAGGATGTAAAATAAATACATTTATTTAGAAATGAATGTCAGTTTGTAAACTTCAGTAACTTACATTATCATTGTGATATACAATGCAATCTTTGAGTTTTTTATTGTTTTTGTTGAGCTATATTTTTTCTCTGCTCCCCTTCCTTTCTCTCCCCTCCCTTTATACCCTCTCCCATGATCCCATGCTCCCGATTTACTCAAGAGATCTTGTCTTTTTCTACTTCCCATGTAGATTAGATCCATTTATGATGTATGTCTCTCTTAGGGTCCTCTTTGTTGTCTAGGTTCTCTGGGATTGTGAGTTGTAGGCTGCAAGGATTATGCTTGCACTAGAATTTAGGAGAGTTTCATAATACTTTACAACACAAACAACACTCATACACACACAAAAATAATATCTAAGGACAACAAACTTAGAATAAACATGACTGTATTGCTTACTGGCTGCCTTGACATTTAGAAAAATAAAAACAAAAACAAAATGATTGGTATTCTAAAACCTTAAAAGACAGAGATACATCTCCCAAATGAATCACTGAGGCATGCTTTGCAAGGGGCTAAGTGCATAGGTGTGGGTGAGTTATAGGGTCAGGCAGAGGCAGTGAAGCTGGCAGAGCTAAAAAGGAAGCACCAGTGTGACAGAAAGGAGACTTTGGGAGGGTCTGTCAGACAGAATCCAGACTAGTCACTGGAGAAGCACAGCAACTGCCAGCCTGTGGCATGTCGAGAGAGGACGGCAGTGAATGTTATCTCAGGCACGAGCACCTCTGACCTCTCCACTCTTTGTGGTGATGTGACACCAGTGTCAGCAAGTATATGGAGCTGAACAGGTTCATAGTGACCATGTGCACAGAAATCAAAAGTAGGGAGTTTGTCTGGATGGGAAAAATTACTCCAGAGCAAGGTAAAAATAATTGTATTAGAAAACATTGTCACAAAAAAAATCTAAATTGTAATTCTATCCTTACAAGAACCAATTATACAGAAAATATATTCAGAGGTCTTTGTTTATGAAGGTCTTCTATCTACTGTAGAATATATTTCTGTGTATTTTGGGCCAATGAAGACACTTGTGTACAAGTATGTGAAGACAGGCCCATGTGAAGACACACTGATGTACATACAACTGATCTTTTATGACTTCAAACTAATCTTTTTTATCATTCCTTTTCAGTTTTCTTTTTTGATTCGTGTACAATTCTTAGAAATAAATTCCCTCTTGGACACTCATTTCCAATTGCTTTGATACTTTATCCAATTTTATTTTATTATTAGATGTTCTCTCTGTTGAAAATAATTTCTGTACCCTACATATTTCATTTCTTCCCCTGTATTCACACAGGTCTCATGAGGGTAGGGAGCCGGTCTGTTTTACTTGCTGATTGAAAGGCACACAGCATGTAGTTAAGTGTTTAGTCTAGTAACTGGAAGGCATTCAGAGAACATTATTTAAAGTTTTCAGTTGCAAATTAGGTTAGATCATCAAAAAAATTACCCTGGATTCGAGATAGGAAATTCTTAAAAGATGCTGTTGGATAGTACGGGTCTCTAAAACAGAAAACCAGATGGAGCTGAAGGTATCATTGGTCAAGCAATAGGGTTCAGAGAGCAGAACAAGTTATGCCTGGGAATGGGAGAGCGAAAAGACAAGTGGACCCTAGACATACTGTCTGGTCAGGTATTCATGGGGTCTGCATGTAGCCATGTCCTGCAAATAGTTCAAAATGGAGGCCTGAGCAAAGGTCTCCATCACAGACTTAGGCTTAGAGATCCTTGCTGAAAATCGGTGGATGCTAACAAAAGCAGAGATGCAACTTGGCAAGGGCATTATAGAGAATGGAAACTTCTAGAAAAACAAAATGGAAGGAAGAGAGTTGTTCATTATTCCAGGTGACGTAGAGTATATGATCCAAATCTCAAGGGGGCAAGGAGAGAACTGCTGCTTACCAAATTCAAGTAGGTTATGAAGATTTATTCATTTCGTGCACATATATATATATGTATATATATATATAATTATAACAAAGAATATATATAATATATATATAATTATAACAAAGAATATATATATATATATAATTATAACAAAGAATTCCTAAAAATGATCATTGTCGACAAATGGGTTTGTTGCAAATGGAAATAAAACTATTAACTGTGCATCTTACATATAAAACAATGTAGTACCAGTAATGTTTATCTTCTAACTATAACATTAAAACTATAACATCCTACATTCATAACCAATGTGC
The DNA here is from genome assembly GCF_982192425.1 of Myodes glareolus. NCBI lineage: Eukaryota > Metazoa > Chordata > Mammalia > Rodentia > Cricetidae > Myodes > Myodes glareolus. Next base: position 64,497,886 of record NC_142038.1, read on the forward strand.
TAAGTCAGATGTTTCACATAAACAGAGGAAACAATACTTATTGAAGTAGGAATGTTAACCAAGAGCTCAGGTCTGAATGTCCACCTAACACTCACTCAGGCTTAAACAGTGGGCTTTAAATTCATCACCAGATTATTTATTTTTTGATCATCGTGTGACTCCTCATGCATGTTCCTTTTAAAATTTAATTTCACATTAGTATAAAAATCATTATCCCTCAGTAATTCAGGCTTTACTGTATTGATGGTTTTCTAATTACCTTAGTTTGACTGCACCGTAATTAATATATTTGAAGGACCAAAAATGGATGGTTGATTTTTACACCCAGTTTGAATTACAATAATCTATAAGCTTTTTTCCAATGTGTAGAAATTAAGATCTCAGTTACACGGTCCTTTCAAGACACACAATCCCCATGGGAGTATGTTTATTGTGTGAATCTCATGTTCATCAAAGGTAGCTGTGAAAGGATCCATTCTGTAGAGTGACATTAGGAGGGACTGGGTTCCATTCCGCTTACTCGGCCGTGCTGGCACACCTGTCTCTAATTCTGAAACTACCAAAGATTACTTCACAGCATCAGAGCGCAAATAACATCATTAGTCAGGATTCCCTACCTGTTCAGGAAAAAGAAATGAAAAGATTAACATTGTCTACCATCTCTGGGTTTTGCATTTTTCACATATCTGTCCACCGAATTGAGTTTATCTTGTCAGTAGTAAGAATTCTCAGAGTCACACTAAGTGAGTGCTGCCATAAATAAGTCATGTCTGGGAGCCACCATTACCTCGTAAACCATCTCCTTGGTCCAAAAGGTAGTTTTCAATCAATAGAGTCCAGCGTTAGATAATGACTTTGTAGATATTTTGAGGCTTTCACAATGTACAATCTAATAAAGAAAGGAAACATACTGTATTACTGGGATAAATCACCTCTTCTCCCTAAAATGTAGTGAGGATTAATGTTAAAAATACTCACTGTTACTGAAAGATTTCTGTGATGAGAAATTATGCATTTGACACACAAAACTACCAGCTAAAATGACTTGCAGTCTATTTTTTTTAATCTCAAAAGAATTATCTTTAAAATCTTTACTTTTGCCAAAATAGCAAGACCTGACCTACATAGCAAAATTTATTAATTTAAGTGCAGAAACTTTTGATCAATCTCTAAGGAGCAAATTGTAACATATATGTTGGAAACTGCTAACAATGAAACTTCATGTGCACGGAGGAGACTTACCTTTTGGCAACTGTGCACTCTGCCAGTTTCTTCCTGAGAGACAGGCATCAACTATAATTTGGTTGAGCTTTGTGCTAAAATATTTATTTTGTATGTTTGAAGCCATTGAGTCTTAAATTTTTGTTTTACACACACACACACACACACACACACAATTCAAAAAACATTGTTATTATTTTGGACTTTTAGCTCTTATGTTGTTTTGTGTATTTTATACAATCCTATCATTTATATAAGAAGTGGAATAAATTCTCAACTACATGATTTATACAGTATATAATTTTAATAAGTATACAAAATAACAGATTTCCATATGGTGTTTTCATGCATATTTAGTTTGGGGATACATCCTCCTCCCTTCTTCCCGTGTCCTTTCCCCCTCCCCAGTCTTCTGACTTCAGTTCTTCCGTTTCTATGTTTATGGAGGTTAATATCTAAAATATGTAAGGACTTGAAAAAAGACTAAAATACAAAAATACTATTCAACATATTGACCAATAATTTTCAAAAAAATAGAAATACAATGGCTGATAAACAATTTTAAAAGTGCTCAGCATCCTTAGATATTAAGGAAGTAGAATTAAAATTTCTTTGAGCTGGGAAGTGGTGGTACACACCTTTTATCCCAGCACTGTAAATGATACCATTTATTATGATGAGATGCTTGAAATTTAATTACTTTAAATATAAAATACACTGATTCTCACAACCCTGATGTGAGCCATATCTCAAAACTGACTCCTCCTCCTTGAAATGTTGCACTCTTTGATTGACAGTTCCTTATTTCTTTCCTCCCCAATCCTCATACTTTTCTCTTCACACACCCCATGATGTTCTAAAAATATGGTTCTATGTTCTAGGAGAAGAGTTTTGCAACTTCCACGGTGATAGAGATATAAAAACAGTGACAAAGAAACAGAGATGGGTGTGACTTATACTGACTCCACCCCAATCTAATTGGTGTATTATGCTTGTCTTTAAAGACAAAGTTGTCATCAAAATAAAGAATGTTTAATAAATATATTAAATAAATTAACTACATTAACTAAATTAAATAAAAAGATCTGTAAGTCTTGAAAGAGGAAGTTAATCTAATGTCACCTTTACAAGGCCCCATTTATTTAAAAAAAGAAAGAACAAAAGAAAGAGAGAGAGAGAGAGGGAGAGAGAGAGAAAGGAAGGAAAGAAGAGAGGGAGGGAGGGAGGGAGGAAGGAAGGAAGGAAGGAAGGAAGGAAGGAAGGAAGGAAGGAAGGAAGGAAGGAAGGAAAAGAAAAACATGTTGTTGGACCCTTCGAAGGAATCAATTAACTTTCAGTTAAAGAAAGAATTTGTCTGTAGAAGGTATTGAGTAAAAATGTCCTTATGTGTCTGAGGGGATTAGGACTCCGTTTATGTGGTCCATCAAGGAACCCGTAAACAACTGCCTTCTCAGTATGACTCTGACCAGTTTCTGGGTGGAACAGAGAAGTTCAAAGAACATGTCATGGTCTGACAGCTGATAGTTAAATCTCTTCTCCAGCCCACCCCAATCTTGCCCTCCTTGGAAAAGTAAATGCTCAACCACTTGTAAGCCCATTTTGCGCTTGAAATGCAAATGTATATTCATCTTGAAGGTAGGACAGAGATATAAGTAGATGGTGCCAGAGTCTAACTGTAAAGGTAAATAGAAATACTTCTTTTTTTCTGAATATTTTTAATCAAAATATGTGTTTGTGAAAGAGAGGAGTAGGGAGGGCAGGAGAGGGGGAGGAGGGGAAGGAGTGGAGGGAGGAGGAGAGAAGAGGAAAGAGGAAACGTGTATGAAATGTCTTGATCATTGCTTGTGATCATTCAATTGTTGTTCCTTATTTTTATGTATTACATGTTTTGAAGCCAATGATAATGACACTAGGTTTTGATTCTACTGCATGTACTGCCTTTTTGGGAGCCTAGTCTGTTTGGATGCACACCTTCCTAGACCTAGATGAAGGGGGGAAGGCCTTGGACTTCCCACAGGGCGGGGAACCCTGACTTCTCTTAGGACTGGAGAGGGAGGGGGAAATAAAAGGGAAGGGGGAAGTGGGAGGGAAATGGGGGAATAGGAGGAGACAGAAATTTTTAATAAATAAAAAATGAAAGTATGTGTTGTAATAGTGAATTATCTTTTTCAAGAAATATGTGTCAAAATATTAACTTTTTTTCATCTGCAAGACATAATGGTGTGTGGGAAAAGCATATATATACTTTATAATATTCTCCTCAGAAAGATGGAAAATAAACAATAATTGCAGTAATAGAGATAGTTTATATAGAAGACATTCCTATCAAATATATATATATACTATTATTTATATAATTTAATAATTTTAATGCATATGTAGGAGAACATGTTTTTAGCAAAAACTGACCACATTCAAATTTATTTTATTAAAACCCTGTGCAATTACAGAAAAATATTTCTAATAAAAGAAGGGTTATTCATTTTTCTTGTAGATTAACTAAATGTATTTCACCGTGTAGAGAGGAACCTTTGTAGCATGTTAATATGGCCCTCTTTTGAAAACAGCCTTCATAGGTACTCTGGGTGAACTGATAGTTATGGAAGTGTTGAGCACTCACTATTAAAATATTAATTATTTGAAGATGATGACAAAGATAAAACATGACTCCAGGGCATCTGTACCTTTAATGTCACTAAAATATTCTCTCTTTGAAAATGATTATTTCTCAAGACAAAAACATGAATTAACTCTCATTAAACTTCTGTCCAAAAGACACTGCAGAACATATTTTATTGGCATATTTGTATGTTTTATTTCTCTAGGTATAGTGGATTGCCAAAACACTAATAATACTAATCTTTGTTTGAATTCAAATAATCCCTAGAAAGTTGGCTTTGCTTATTAATGGAATTAATTTTATGCCTTCCCAGTACAGCTATAGCAGTTTGGAACAAAGGTTAATAAAGAAAGAGTCAAAATTTTAAAATAGTACACTTAATAATACAAATTAATTCTACCCTACAAAGAATGCATAAGGAAACAGTGCAGTAATAATGCCTCTTCTTTTACAAAACAAGAAACTCTCTGGTGAGTGAATCTTCCTGTCTCAGGAGAGCAGTCACATTCCTAAAACTAGAAGCCCAGATTATTTACACCGCATGAGTGGTAAAACTGAGGCTCTCCCTCACAAATACCCCAAGAACAGAGAACATCCTGAAGTCTTTGAGACTTCAATAGATATGTCTTTGCAGAAGGAATATATTAGAGCAGTCATTTCCATAATGCTTTGATGCAGTCACTTGGTGAGTTCAGAGTGAGCTAAAACTGTTAATCAGGCTACCGAGAAAGGTTGTGGTGTAGCACATGTTACTATAACACATAACCTCACAGAGACTCTCAAACAGTTTCCCTAAAAACTATACAAATTCCACAGAGACCAGTTTATGAATATAATACTTTTAGAGAAAATAGATGTATGCATGAAAACTAATCTTACTGTATTACTTGTTCTTTATTCCTATAACAAAATCCCAAGGGTACTTATAAGATTATTTGCCTCCACATGTACAGGATGGCTTGCACTCAAGTGCATATGTTGCTTTGGACATATGATGGAATTTCCTGGGTCACAAGGAGTGAGAAAACAAGACAAAATAAAGCCATTTACATCCTGAACCGTAAAACAAAAGATTAGCCAGCGAAGGGTGACCGGCGTCCTTGGGCTCCTATGGGAGTTTAGTCCCCCGTGACCTTAGGTTCTACCCTTGGTAGGCACCCCCGAAGCTTGTACCTGTCCCCAGTAACCACACCATGGGGACTAAGCTTGTAACTCATGGGCCTTTGGGGGAATTCAACAACCAACTTCTGCAGCAAACATCTTAGATCCCTTTATTCATCCTTAGGTGAGCTTTAATAAGCTCAAGCTCAGGACATACATGCCACATTTACATTTGTATGGAAGAATTACTGTAAACAGGTTGAGGATATGTCGTCTGAACTACTTGAGACCAGAGTATCAAACCTTATAGTGTTTGATATTTTTTTTAATATTTGCATAGAATACTGATTTAAAATCTAAATTCTGAAATGATTTTTAAAAGTGTGAAATGATCAAAGTCCACAATCACAAAATAAAATGTCAACATCACTCGGCCACTCAGTTTTGAATTTCAAGGATTTTTTTTTATCTGAGATGGCATATAGATAGTCCTATGCCCATAAAGAGATGCTGGTCCGCCTACATAGGAAACTCGTTCACTGGAAGGACTCATGAATTAAGTATGAGATACACAAAGATCTTGATGATTTCAATCCCTCTGCCAAACCCAGTTTGCCCAATGACAACTGTCTGTATGCTCCTAACAATAATTCATTGATGAGTCTTGTTCACAAAATCACTGTTATTAGACAATTGCCTGAGCATATTTAAAAGTCTCAGTTATCAGACGTGAAGCTCATGATCCCATATTCTTTTCTACAGAGAACCAGAGTCTGAAACCTACCTTCTCTGGGTGATTTTCCATTAGCAAAAATTAAAATTATTGAACTACAACTACCAGCTGGAGAGTCAGGAAAGTAGAGCTGTCAGCAGCAAATCCTGATTGTGCCTTGCTCTTTGCTTGACTTGACAGTTTCTCTCAAAAAAATGCTATTACAAGGTAATATACTCTCCCATGGGTTCTGTAGTTCAAATTGCAAGCTTTGAAATTGCAGCTCAACATTCTAATTGTATACCAATTTAGATCATCCATATTTTCATTAGAGAAATTTCAGAGCATCATTTTATTATTTTTAAAAATAGTCATACTAAGTAAATAGATTACAGCAAAATTCAAATTTCATGTTAGATATTTTTTTCCATTTCTTCTCTCTTCTTATTTTTTTACTTTGAAAGTCAGTCAATAGTATTACTGCACCATTTAGATTGGGAAGTCATAAAATTTCAATTTCTCTCCTATAATCTTACTGGAAATAAAGATGAAAGTTGTAGATCATGTAGCCCTTACCTATGTATGGCTGAGTGAAACAGATTCATGTGAGCTGAGTCCATCGTCCTGCATAGGAACAGAATCATGCCAAGTTTTCATCATAGGAAAGGCAAGCAACCAATATAACATAGCTCAGATGGAGAGCAATCTTATTCCTCATTTCTCTTTTGTAGCACCTGGAAAAGATCTGACAGTTATATGATCTACTCAATGTCTACTTTATTTCAATTTGAAGCCATACAAAACAGTCCTAATTATGAAAAATCCACTCATAATATTTAGAAGAAATCAATTGATAGAAATATTCCTTGTTGAAAATGAAAGAAGTCTAGGCATATGGCTTGATGGTAAAGATCTTGTCTTGAACACTGAAGGTCATTCCTGACATGAAAGAGTGAAGAGAAGAATAAATCAAAAGAAATATAAATAATACGTGCGCAGCCAGAAGGTGGTGGTGCATGCCTTGAATCCCTGTACTCAGGAGGGAGAGGCAGGAGAATCTCTGTGAATTTGAGGCCAGCCTAATCTACAGAGTGAGTACAGGAAAGCCAAGGGTACACAGAAAAACACTGTCTCAAAAAATCAAATAATAATGATGATGATGATGATGATGATGATGATGATAAGGCAAGTGAAATTAAACCATTCATATTGAATATATTTTAGACTTTGTAAGCTCATAAAGAGAAATTCAATCTATTTTGTTATTGAAAATATACCATTTATTACAAAGTTAATGTTTATTCCCTTGCAATTCAACATTTTCACTGGGATAAAGGCAGTTTCATGAACATTGGTGAGTGTCCAATGCATGTATGCAGACATAAGAAGAAAAAAACTAAAGGACCCAGGTGTTTGCTTAGATCTTTGCCAGGCTCCTGCAATGATGGCAATAGGTGCAGAAGTGGTACTCACTCAACAGGCCTAGTGCAGGGGTGGTACTCACTCAACAGGCCTAGTGCAGGGGTAGTATGCAATAAAAATTGATGTTTTTCAGCTATAAAATAAAAATGGAATAAGAGAAAAGGAAGAATCAGGGGAGGAAATAAGGAAGAAACAAAAGGCAGGAAGAGGATAGGAAGTGAGCAAGCAAAACAAAAGATCAGACTTTGTTGAATATGTATAATTTTCCACTGTAATCTCTTTCTGTGTATTTTCAGTCCTGCATGTTGCTTCAAGTTGTTTTCTATTAATTAGAATCCACTCTCTCACAGTCACTTTCCCGGGATCAGGAGAGAAACGTAAAGCGTAGATTCCAGGTCCATGCTCCTACTTCTCCGTACAATGAAACCCTGTTCCCCCAGCCTGACTCCAGGCAGACTTGGGCACCACCATTGTCCCTCACCAGTCTGTGCCTTTGACTTCCCAGTCATCTCCCATGTAGCATCTGCTTTATTACAGCCCATTCATTCACTTAACAACTGGCCCTGGGCCTCATGACTTTATAGTACTGTGAGGGTTTCCCTTTTTCAAGGGTGAACAGGATTCCACTGTGTGTGTCCCTTGTTTTCTCTGCCTAATCACTTACCAGTGGTTCTTTAGGTGACTTCTACCTCTTAGTGCTTATTGCTTGAAGCATTCTCCATCATTTTTAATTCATTTGGAAGCTGTCAGGTTTTCTATCTATAGCCTGCCCATTATTATTATTATTACTATTATTGTTTAGCAAAGATGAAAAATATGCACATGAGCTAACTGTTCACTGTATGGACTTACCTAGTGCAATCATGTGGCTGGCATTGAGTGTGTGCAAGATGAAGTATCACAGAAATGTCATGGTGATGAAATGCTGTTTCATTACAGGACGAAGCTACTCCCGCTGACAAACAGTGCAAGCCTGAGGCAGCCCAGGCCACCTACTCAACATCTACTGTTCCAGGCTCACAGGAGGTATTGTACATCAATGGCAATGGGACCTACAGTTACCATAGTTACCGAGGGCTAGGAGGAGGACTGCTAAACCTGAACGACACTTCTAGTAGTGGTGAGTCTTCACAACAGATTGCATTTTGTGCGTTCATTTGGGGCTGGTATATTTTCTAAATCTGAAAGTAGAAAACAGTTAGACTCTTATAAAGACTAGTCAGTGACGGAGTGAAAACAAGGCTGTTTGAAGACACAACATTCTTCTCTCTGCCTGGATATCTCTCTATATTGTCATGGCTTCTGTAAGCAGCAGTAGGATTGTTCAATTGAATGATTGCTGTTTTCTATTCGACAAAAAAATTCAAGTAGAATAAGAGCAATTTTTCACAAGTACAATTCCCTCTGCCTCTGATCTTATAAGGTACAGTTTGTCAAGAATGATTCGGTAGTTCACAGAGACTTGTGATTTAAGAGAATTTGAAGCATTTGGGACTTTATGGAATGTGCATGATTTTACTAAAAACACATGGACTAAAGCAATGAGCAAAGCCACCATGCTTCCTCAGCTGTAGATTAGCAACAGTGATCTTTCCCCAGGGCGCGATGCCTAGAGCCAGCTTGTGTTTGCTCGTGCTTTCAGAATTTCTTGCATCTGTGTGTCGCAACATCTCTAAATGAATCAGAGACTAAAATGCTAGATATAGAAATAAATAATTATTGATTCCCTAATGACCTTCTGGCAGTGGGCTTCTGGTTGGTGCCAAAGAGTTTCTGGAGTCCTCTTGCAGGCCAGGTCTAGAAACCCTAGGCTGAGTTTGGTTGAGTCTTGCCCGCCCTAGCCACATGATGTCAAGTGGAGATGCTGTTCCAAACTGGAAAGTTATTAGTTATTTGTACTAGAAAAGGTGAATAAGTCAGTTACACATCCTGTAAAGTTAAAAACATAATGTGCTTAGTTTAATATTGTACAACTATTAAAACCAGGGTGGGGCAAACAGTTTGTACAATGATGGTTAGCACTTGCACAATCCTAGTCTTGGTTCTCAGGCTGTGCACCTCCATCACAATGCCCCGTAAGCCATAGCTGGGAGTAGGAAGTCATGTTTTGAGCTGAGTCCTCAGCTACGCCTTCTTCTTTGTATCCTTGCAGTCATGGTTCTCTTTGTTCCCCACTTCACTGCAAGGACAGGTTTGTCTGATCAAGGCTGAGCGTAATCTTTTTCTGTGGGTGCAAATGCTTTGCTTTGAGTTGTGACCTTCTCGATGACTTGATATCTCTGCTTTTATCATTCACAACATTGTTCTTGGTCTCTCTTGATATTCCTTGTTTGAAAGTTGATGGCACCAAATTCTAGTTATTTCTATAATACCTGCAAAATAAAATGCTAATTTGGATTCCCTTGGTAGTAGTAATGAAATAAAAAGAAGTGAACAAAACTTCAGTATGTAATGATATGTGAAGCTAAAGTAAATTGAGATGGTTTTATTTCTACACAACAAGAATCATTTATCTATGCTCCATAAATGGCTAAATCATGTTATGGGACAATGCAACAAGAAAATATGAAGCCTCTTGCCTTTAGTTAATTAAGAACCTCAAGACATGGATGACAGAGAAGCACCCCACTATGCTCCCAGACTTCACAAGTTCTGTCCTATATTATGATATTTGTCTGACTTAAGAGGTTGTTATCAAAAATACAGAGAGATCCTGGTGGGAGAACTGGATTGTGTACAAAGACCGAGAAGGAAAACTCATAGGATTTCAGAAGGATGCTCCTTTAGCTGTTGCTGTTTTGAGACGAGACCAGTAAGGTTGCTGATCTTTACCGTAGATAAAAAGAAAAAAGTTTTTCTTACATTTCCTCTGATTCTCAAAAGAGAACACAACATTGTCTTTCAAATAAAAACAAAGAAAAAAACAAAACTAGAGTCAAGTCAAGATGATGCAATCAGTGAATTTTCTTTTGTGTTTTTTTTTTAACTGCTGTTGGAAGAAATAGCATCGTCTCATTCTCCTGCCTCAGATCAAGCCTCCTGAGTTTCTTTCACCTGATGCTTCTTCTCTACCGTCAATTGTTGCTCACCTTTTAAGTCTATGACTTAGTTGTATACCCTCAGAAAACTCTTGAATTTCTCCTGTGATGTATATATATCACACAGTGAATGTGTGTGTGCATGTGCGCACACAAACACACACACACACACACACACACACGCACAAACAATCACCTTGGTATCTATCCCTCAGTCATTGGTGATGTTCAAATACCACATTAGAATTAAAATTAGGTAGGAATGCGGCTTTCACAAATTGGTTGTTTGAGTGCAGATATGACAATATTATATTGATAACTATTTGATACTTCTCTCCTTCCCCCTAAAAACCTTCAATTTCATATAATAATAGAGACTGAGAGGAGCTAGAGGATCACTCTCCCTTTCAGGATCTCTCTGACTTTTTAATAATAATATTCCTGTTGGCCTGTGGTATCAGAGTGAAGGGCAGACCGCATGAAGTCGGGGAGCAGAGTGGCCTAGGAAGAACCTTTCATTTCTCTTACTTCTCTACCACCAGTGTCTTAGGCCTCCATTTTCATGTGGTATAGCATCCCCCCATCTTTGCATCTTTAAGGTTATGAAATAAGAAGCAGACATAGGCAATTAGGGGGCTAGCTTATGATAAAATCATGTAGTGATGGGGCTGTTAAGCTCATGCATCCTTTCACTTTTGTATGAGGAGATAAAGGCCACTTAAGAACACCGCAAAGAATCATTTCCAAACCCTGAAGACTGCCTTGTGCTGTTGAGAAAGCACATCGTGAGATTAACCTACTGGTTAATTGCAGTTTTTATTTTATTTTTCATTCTTTGGGGGCCTGGCATCCAGTTCTCAAATAGGGACTTATTCTTCCTTATGAATAAATGCCTGGCCTCAGCTGGGCTCATTTCTAGACAGTTTTCTGACTTAAATTATCCTATTTCTCTTTAACTACACTATGTCTCTGGGATTTTTACCTTTCTTTACTCTACGTATCTTTCTTTCCTTCTTACTCCGTGGCTGGCTGTGTGACTGTGTGACTGACCCCTAGTGTCCTCCTCTCCTCCTTTTCTCATTTCTTTTTCCTCCTGAGCCTAGATTTCTTTGTGTTTATTCTCTGTTCTGACTTATCCCCTTCCTGCCTGGCTATTGGTCATTTAGCTCTTTATTATACCAACCAGGTGCGTTAGGCAGGCAAAGTAACAGCTTTATGGAGTTAAACGAATGTAACATAAAAGAAAGCAACACATCTTTACTTCATTAAACAAATACTCCACATCATAAATGAGTGTGACATCTTAAACTAATATTCCACCATAGTTAACCTACTATGCTTTGTAACACTTTGGAAATTAGATAACTCTCTTTGAGCTGTGGCTTTGGACTGAGTTTTAGTTCAATTTAACAGCTAAAACAGAATCTTGGCAAACACCCTGCTTACCCTGACACAAAAGAGAATTGCTCATGTGTAGAAGGACTTTGGCATCCCTTGACGGTGGTAGCCAAGGGAATGAATAACTCTGTAATATACAGGGACTCAAAATAGGTTTTCATTCTCCAAGAATCTAGAATCCCTCTAACACTAGTATTGTTTACTCCTGTCTTGGTTCTGTTCGGTTTTATTTCAAATACAGAGAGACTGTTAAGTTGACTGGATACACAATTTCATTTATCTTGGGAATTGCCCCATAAATTCTGTGAATATAAGTGATTCTGACTTACATAAGAGCCAGTTTCAGTTCCCGACACCCACATCAGGCAGCTCACAACCACCTGTTATTTCAGCCTCTGGTGACCCAGTTCCCCCTTCCAGAATCTGTAAATATCCCCTGCAATAGAAACAATGAAACCAATATATTTTAAGACAGACATTGTCTTGTTGAAAGGTCAAAACATTTTAAATTCTACCTTACTCCACTGCTTAATTCATTGAACATCTTTGTTACATTTTTCCCTAAATAAATGTGTACTCTGAGAACACAGAGCCTTCATCTTGTCCATGATTGGACAAGAATTTGTCCCTTTGAGTAAAGTCTGTAACATATTAAGTATCTAATCATTGGCTTAATTGGAACTAATATTACTAAGTAGAGTTTTGAAGTCAAAGTTAAAATGGTACAAAGACAATGATTTGTGTATTTTGGACCCTAGGGAATAATGGTTTATATGATACCAAAACAAAGGCTGGAGAGCATGTGCTTACCACACGTGATTCCCTGCGTTTGACCCAGCACAGAAACCAGCAAAAAGCAAGAGAATGAGTAACAAGAAAGCAAACCAGAAGGGAGGAAGATTCCAGTTGGTTCATCTATGTGTAGGTCTACAGTGGTTTTAGTAGAGGTTTATAAACTCCTGTTTCATTTTTAATGTAAAAGCAATTTGGAAATCTGGCCTACATTGGAGACTTCCTAGCAAGAGAAGTGTGTGTCTGTGACCATTGCCAGAGTGCCCCTCAAATCTTCTGCTAGCCAGCCCACCATTTGTTTAGAGTTGGCAAGGGCTTGCACCCAACCATCCAAATTTTCAAATTGGAGTATTATCAAATTGACAGCAGCTATAATTTGTATGAAGAGTGTATTCACATTAACCAAATGAAAGGAGCAAGAGGCAGCCAGTCATCCTGTCATTATCCGTTCCACTGACATGGGACATTCTGTCAGGAAGCTCACATCACACCGTCCACAGAAGGCAATTGCGGCTCGCCACATTTACCCATTGGACCCCTTAAGTCTCAATTATGTGCAAAAGGCTTCATTTATGTTTGGCTGTTTCCTCTCAACACACTCCATGGGGAGTAGACTTTCCAATCTGTTCTTCCACTCTGATATAAAGTAGGCTGATATACAGACCAAAATCTAACAAGACCAAGTTGTGGTAATAATGAGCCATAATAGCATTTGTATGGTTGTTCCCGGTCTGCCTGAATCCCTGCACCACTTATCTTCTTGTTTTGTCGTGACGTGAATAGATGGAATTTCTACTTTAAGGATCTTTTTGACCGAAGCATGTCACTGAGTCTAGGGCAGGTACGGCTTGGTCATAGGTCTACCTGGAGGTTATCACAGTAGTCATATGAGACTGAAGCCTCATTTCTTATGTGGAGCTTTTAAGTCTAGCTCCTTAACCCCTCAGTCATCATAGGTATTCTTGAGGGAAATAGTCAAAAAAAGCCCTTCCGTTCATCTATCCCTTTCACACCTCGCTTACAATTTTCCTTCAGTTCTCTAAAGCAAGCTCTCCTCTACCATGCTGTTGCAGTTGATAGGTAGTTGATAAGTTCTCACTGACTGCACCAACTGTCAAATGTAAGATGATTTCATCCTATAATTTTGGGGATTTTATGGATATATTTGACTACCCTGATGATTATAATTTTGAAATATCCATGGTCTTGACACTTAGAACAGAACATTATCACCTTGTGTTCTCAGCCTTCTCTATTTCCTGCCTCTCAAGCATTTGCTATTTTTATATGTTTTGTTTCTACACATTTTGTTCATGCTGCAATTTCCCTTTCCTCTTCCTCCCTTTGTCCCTGGAAGTGTTTTGTTCAGCACACTGCTCAGGGTAAAACTCATTGGTGGCTACCTTTTCTTCTGTAAATGTCTGCATCCTCATCCTTCCCTCTGAGCTATAGATTTTATATCTAAGTTCTAACCAGACAGAATAGTTTATCCATCCCAAGAGACTTTAAGTTAACAATGGAAAAATGACTTCTTCCTCCCTACAAGTTCCATAGGACACTGCCTATCTTGGAGCTGAACTGATCTTGGGTACCTATAACTTCCCCTGCACCTGACTCATGTCATCCTTTTGGTTTCTTGAAATGCCTGTGCTATTTCCCCATCACTTCCCAGTTGAGTTCTCTTCATGCATGTTCCCATAATGCACCATGAAGATTCCCTGTGTCTTCACCCATTTGTTATGCATATGTTCCACAGGTAATAAGCATAGTTTGGAGACACAGAAGATGACTTGTTCCTAAGTTCCTTATGATCAGTGTTAGTTCATATTTGGACTAAATGGATACACAAATCACGAACGCCTATGCAAAAACATTTTCCCAGTGAAACATTGTGTCCCTTTGGACATCTTAACTAATTCCAGTTAAACATTGGAATGATGGAAGCTGAGGATAGTTTTTCTTGTTCAGTTCCTGTTTGTGTGTGTGTGTGTGTTTTGTGTGACAGTATGCATTACTGCATGTGTGCATGTATGCAGGTGAGCATTTGCACATGAAGGACACAGGACAGTCTAGGTTAACATTCTTTAGGTTAAGTATTATTTTTCTGTTGCTGTGATAAAACACCATGACAGAGGCAACTGATAGAAAGAGATTTTGTTTGGTCTTGTGGTCCCAGGGGATAAGAGTCCTTTGACACTGAGATGGGGAAGCAGGGCAGGAAGACAGACATGGTGGCAAAACTGATGAGGCACATGTTCCAACTACAAGAAGGAAATGGAGAGTGTGAATGATGCATAGATTTTTGAAACCCCAAGTTGACCCCAGTAACATACTGCTTGCAGCAAGACTATGCTAACTAAAACCTACACAATAGTGCCACCATCCTAGGATGAAGGATTCAAATGCCCAAGAATAAAGGGACATCTCATTCAAACAACCACTGATGGTATCCAGCTTTTATTTGATTCACAGTTCTCACACTGGCCTACAACTCAACAAGTAACAAGTAAGCTGAGCTTGGTGACCAGTGAACCTCAGGAATTTAGCTGGATAGTATATTCAAGATCTGGGATTACATATGCACTCGACCACATTTGGTGTTTCCCAGGCGAGTTCTGGGGATCTAGGTCAGAACCTCATGCTATAAAACAATAATTTTGCTAACTGAGCCAAACTACCTGCTCTGAAGATATCTTCTTAATGATAGACCTCTTAATACCCAGAAGAGTACAATATTGAAGGAAGAGAAATTTCATTTCAAATATTTCCCAGCAATATTTTGAAATGAATCAATTTTGCCTTAAAATGTGCTTGGCTTTTAAGCCTATGATTTAGGAAAATTGATTGCTCTATCCATCCAGGGACTTGGGAAGTGCTCACGTGGCTTTCTCTTCTACTCTTAATGAATTGTAATGGCTTGACAGTCACATGAGAGGTAGCAATGCTGACACACGGGGAGGGGCCTTCACCTCTTGCCCCACATGAGAATTGCATGGAATCTGTCACAATATCATTCTATAGATAATGATTTTACAGAGTAGTGCTACAAGTTATTCACAGAAGCTGCATAATCCTCTTCAGGACACTGGCAGGTTCTTTATAGGTGGAAAGATGCTCATGATAACATATTATTGGGAAAAGCTGACTTATGTGATCAAATTAGAGTCCATGTAGTTGGGAGCCTGAAGTTACTATTACTCTGTGGACTTCTTGTTAAAATTCAATGAGTTGACAAAGCAGAGCAAAATTTTATTTTATGTTTTAAAGCAGGGGAGGTGGTTTGGTGAGTAATGAGTATGCTGGGTAAACATGAGATCTAAGTTAGAAGATCCAGCATTCATATAAAAAGCCAGAACGTGATGCGGGAGAATTGTCTGTATTCTGTCAATCATATTTTAATAAAACGCTGATTGGTCAGGCAGGCAGTATAGGCAGGAAAGCCAGACAGGAAGTAGAGGTGGAGCAAAGAGACTGGGAATATTCTGGGAAGCAGGAAGCTCCCTCCCCGGTTCTGCCCAGACCACTGGAGAGGAAAGATGTAAGCTGCCCCGCTGGAAAAGGTACTGAGCCATGTGCTAACGTAGATAAGGATAATGGGGTAACATAAGTTATAAGAGCTAATAAGTAGCCTGACCTAATGGACCAATCAGCTTTATAACTTATAGAGATCTCTGTGTGATTGATTTTCTCTGGGACTTGCCAGCTGTGGGGTACCGGGCGGGAACAGATACCCCAACAAGCCGGCCCTCATGTTACAAGAACGCCTGTAGTCTCAACACTAGGCAAGCAGAGACAGGGAATTCCTGGAGCTAGCTAGTCAGAAACACTGAGCTCCACATTCAATGAGAGACTGTCTCAAAGAAGTAGGTAAAGAATGACAAAGAAAGATACTTAAGGGCAACCTCTTGTCTCTGATGCATAAAGATACATGTTGAGACATATCTGCATACATATATACATAAACAAAACCAATGTATTATATTAGATTTTTTTCCACTAAGTGATTCAACTTGCTGTACTTGTATTTATACACACATGTGTATACACATGCACTCACACAAGTACACACACAGAAATTTTATTTATTGTATGTATGGATGTTTGCTCTGCATGCATATCTGTAACATGAGGGTGCCTGCTTGTTGGGGTTTTTGTCCTGCCCAGTTCCCCCAGCTGTTTAGTCCCAGAGAAAAATCACACAAAGGACTCTATAAGTTATAAAGCTGATTGGCCCATTAGGTCAGGCTTCTTACTGGCTAACTCTCACATCTTGATTAACCCATTTTTCTGATCTATGTTAGCCATGTGGTTCAGTACCTTTTTCAGTGGGGCAGCTCACATCCTGCTGCTTCGGTGATCTGGGAAGGAGTGAGAGGAATCAACTTCCTCCTCCACAGAAGTCTCCTGCTCTCCTTGCATCATTTCCACTTCCTGTCTGGTTTTCCCACCTATACCTCCTGCCTGGCCAATCAGCGTTTTATTTAAAACATGATTGACAGAATACGGACAATTCTCCCATACCACATATCTGTATACCACAAGTGTATCTGGTGCCAATGGTGGTCAGAAGTGGATTATCTGAGACTAGAGTTACAAAGGGTTGTAAGTCACCAGATGGGGACCAAACCATGGTTCCCTGGAAAAGTAGCTGGTGCTCTTAACTACTGAGCCATCTCTTCAGCTCCCTATTTTATGCTCTTTTGTTTGTTTGTTTTGGTTCTTTGAGATAGTCTGTATTGACACAGCCTGGCCCTGCTGGCACTAAACTATCCTGATCTTTCTATCTCCCAAGCATCAAAACACCAGTGTATGCATCATCCCCAGTCAACTGTCTACAATTAGTGAGTTCATGTCTCTAGTACAGTGGTTGATTCTCAGTCTTTCTAATGTTTCAACCCTTTAATACACTTCCTTATGTTGCAGTGACCCAACCATAAAATCTTATTTTCACTGCTATGTCATAACTGTAATTTTGCTACTGTTATAAATATAATGTAGCTGGGCAGTGGTGGGGCAATTTTTTAATCCCATCATTTGGGAGGCAAAAGCAAGTGAATCTACGTGAGTTCAAGGCCAGCCTGGTTTACAAGAGCTAGTTCCAGGACAGGCTCCAAAGTGACAGAGAAATCCTGTCAATAATAATAATAACAATAATAAATCTTATGTAAATATTTTTGGAGATAGAGATTTGCTAATGGTGTTACAATCCACAGGTTGGGAGTCACAGCTAAAATGCATCCCTTTGGCTACTTAATCAGGGCAATTTCCTGATCCAAAGTACTCATGTTATATCCACATTGTCTTTTCTGTCTGTCAAATACAATTTCATCTAGATCTGTGGAATCCAGTATGACAGTCTCTTGCCATAGGTGACTATTAAACTGAAATGTACTAGATGGAATAGAGCTCAGAATTCAGATCTACCCCCATATCTGGCTCCCTCTCAGCTATTCAATAGCCAGAACTGATGAGAAGCCATGCGCAAGGGCAGTTTCGCCGCCACAGGAGGTTCTGTCAGCAGTGCTGGTTCGTGTGCTTAGGTTGGTACTGGGTGATTGAGTTGCTGTGGAAGTAGTGTTCTTTATTGATTACAAAAGATCGTCTGTCTTTGATTCCTCATGTAGCATTCTTTTCTCAATGAAATAAGTAAGTTTGGCTGACAAAGAAACTTCAAGGGTGATTCTTAGAAAGCTACAGTTTTTGAGACCAGGGAGATGGCTCAGTGGGTAAGATGCCTGCTGGCACAAGCTCAAGAATATGAGACCAGATCCCCAGAACCCGGTATCATGTGCCTGGAACCCCAGCACTGGCAGAAGAGTGAAGAGATAGGAGTGTCCCTGAATCTTCCTGGCCAACCATTCTAGACAAATCCGTGAATTTTTTGATTATTTAAAAATCTTGTCTCAAAAAGTACAGAGATCAGTTGAAGGAAAAACACCAGAAGTCAGCCTTACATACACAAGTATGCACAAACATGAGTGTATACACCTGCATGAATCACACACACACACACACACACACACACACACATAAATGCACTTACTCCATACACAGATTTAAAAAAGAAAAAAAAAGAAATCTGTAATTCTAGCTCAAGTTATCTGCCTTTTAAACAGTTTTCTTGCATCTGGGAGTTCTCTGTAAATCTAATTCCTATTAATTAGTAACTTTGAGTGGAACTAATTCATAATGTAACATAGGTGTTTAAAAACCTTTTTGCATAAACTTGAATTACTTCAAAATTAGAAAACTCAAAACAGAACAAATATTAGGGAGATTCAGCTGTGGCAGAACATGATTTGATATTTAGCTGAAGGAACTGCTAACTCAGTATTAGAAACCAACCACACCTTTGGCACTTCGCTTCATTCTCTCTCCAGCTTTCCTGTGTGCATCAAAACAATCACCTAGAATTCGATTGAGACCGTGAATTATTTAGACAATTTTATGTTGCAGCACCTAGAGACTTGGAAAGATGATGCTCAGTACAAATTTTAATGACTGAGTCTGATGCTAGTAATTTGTTAGAAAATCAAAGAAATAATATGAATTATCTCCAGAACCCAAGGAGCAAATTTCTAATTACCACGGGGCTTTGCCTGGGTTCCTGTAGGTCGGAGACCTCAGAGACAGCTTTGAAAGAGGAGGTGAGTGACCTGGGCTTTCCCTGACAATCCAGCCTCTGTAATTGGGTTTAGAGTTCAACACTGAGCAGGCTCTTCCCAGGGATCTTTCTGCAAAGCCCGATCTTTACTCCTGCACAGGAAATGGATTTGTATGTGCTCCAAATGTCCTCTTGAGAATCCCTTGCTGTGCATTGCAGGAGAGGAATGTAAGAGGCCTTAGCGCTCTGGGGCTGCTTTCTCAAGACTAATAAACTGCACATGGCCTCTTCAGGAGACATGAGATCGTTAAACTTGGTGTGGGCTGTCTTCCTTGCACAGTACCCTTTGAATGTTGGCACATCCTCTGGGGATCTGTTTGTCCAAACCAGTTCCATTTTACTTCTCCCTCTAGCTTCTGGCTTATGGAAAAAGCTCCTGGGTGGGGGAGGAGTTGAGCTTGCTTTACAGTTCTAGGGAGTCAGTACCACTACCTTCTATAGGGAGGTATATGAACGGTGCTCCACTTTGAGCTTGGATACTGGTGGACCTCCCAGCACAGGCAGCAGGCCACTAACTTCCCCCACTAGAGATCTCTGTCTGTTTAAATCACCCCAAGATGGCCTACCTTTGCTCTCATGTTAAACTTTCAATTACAATGCTAATATTCTTTTTGGTTATTTCATGGTCATTTTAAACGACATTGTTTTTTACTGACATGTAGATGTCTGTCCTGGAGGCTCTCCTTCCATCTTTGCAGAGTGGCAAGAACTTGTGGAGAAACATAGCTGTACTCCAAGAAGCTTGCTTTCATGCTCGTGTGGGCCTCTCGCTCAAACTCAGAATTGATCACAAAACTAAATGTGCAGTAGGCTGGAGAGATGGCACAGTGGCAAAGAATGCTTTTTGATTTTGTAGAGGTTTAAGGTTCCAGAACCAGCACAATTGTGATGGCTCAGTTGCCATTTGTAATCCCAGGTCCAGGAGATCCAATGCCCTCTTCTGACCTCCACGGACACCAGACATACACAATCACACATACAGACAAAACATACATACACATAAAATAAAATGAATAAATCTTTAAAAAATGTCTAGCAGTATATTACTCTCTGTTGTCCTTTGTTTATTTGTCACACATACATATATGACATATATATATATGTGTGTGTGAATGTAAAATTTATGGAATCCTATGACTACATTATACTATATAAAATGATTGCAAGGACGGTTATATACTATAAAAATTTGTTTCAAAAATCATATTCATGAACACAGTATGTTCAAAAGAATATGTCTATTTTCAAAGCAGACTTATTTTTGTAAGTCTCCTCCTCTGTGACCTACATCTCTTCCGGTGCTCTGACCCTACATCATCTGTGCCCATGATTATTATATTCCTTATAAAATTAATTGGTTTTCTAAGCCATTTAATAACAAAGGTTTAAAATTTGGGAAAAGGCATTAACCTTAATGGGAATCTATAAACTCAGTCCTCAGTCATTTGCAGGGAAAGTCTTTGTATAGGTTCATAAAAACAGTTCTGCTTCCCTTTCAAATCTCTTGATGCTTGCTGAAGGGAAGTGAATATTTGATAAGCAATCAAGGAGAGAAGGCAAGCAAACACACTCTAGCTCCAAAACCTCTACTTAAGTTTTTACGTGTCTTAAATCTTTATTCTTTCCTTCTGTGCCCTATTGACAAATGAGCTTAAAAAGCTGCTCAGGGCTGGGAGATGGCTAAGTGTGTAGTGCATCTAAAATCCCAGCACTCCTCCTACAGCTATATGGAGAGAGGGTACCCCAAGACTGATGGGACCGCTACCCTAAGAGACATAGCATGAACAAGAGACCCTGTCTCAAACAAGATCGATGCAAGTGCCCACACCCACTGTTGTCCTCTGACCTGCACACAAGCTTCCAGCACAAACACACACAATGAGAAGCCTCTTCAGCATAAACCCCCTATTCTGCATGAGTCCCACTTCGTTCACAGGTTTTGATAATTGTAGGCAGAACACGAATGTTCTTTCTGAGTGTGCAGGAAAGCAAGACTTGCTAACCCTCATTTCAGTTTGGTGACTATAGTCTATGCACCGGGTGCCTGTGATTTTTCCTTTCACATCGTTCATGGCTGTTTTCCTCTTCTAATCTTGAAATCATTTGAATTTGAAAACAACAACAAAAAATGTTCCAGAAGTAGTACCCTATTTCACCTCCACTTCCAAGGCAACCAGAGTTACAGTGACCGTGGATACACATCCTACGCACCAGTTAAGCATCAGCTTGAAATGTGATTTGCTAATACTTTCTAAGTCTTCCTTGGCAAAAGGTAAAATACAGAATGATTCATGAAGGTTGTAGAAATAGATGGGCCACACTGAAGAATTTCAGGTCACTTTGTCATATGTGTGTGTGTGTGTGTGTGTGTGTGTGTGTGTGTGTATGATATGTGTGTGTGTGTGTCATGAATATAAAACTTACGGAATCCTATTAATATGTTATACTGTATAAAATGACCTACATGACTGTCACTTTATGGTAAATTTTGATAATGATATAAATCACTTGAATGAAAATTGTGTCATATGATATGTAACTACATATTATTGATAATGATGTGAATGTTTTAAAAACTGGTAAAAGAAAAAGCTGTGTGTAATTTTGTGTTTTAAAAACAGCCAATGAGGGCTGGATAGATGATGTCTCGTTCCCTAAGAGTGCAAATCGTTCTCATAGAGGTCTGATACTCAGCTTGTGAGGAATGACATTCAAGGTTGTTGCCTGTCTTAGACACACACACACACACACACACACACACACGAATATAACTTCACTTATTAGGTCACTTAAAACAAATAATCTAATTTGAATTTGGTGATGTATTTAGTTTGGTAGTTCAGATATTGTTTACCATTGATAAATATTCACTTATCGGGTGAAGGGAGGGTCATTTATGAGGTGTCTGAGTTAAGCCAACTCCACAGCAGATGCTTTATATGTTACTCAATGTAGCTAGAATATTGATTTTTTTGGTTAATTTATTTTATTACCTTTTGACAGAAAGGTACTAAACTATCATCAGTGAATACTTTTATCGAACATCTGCTACACTCGAAAGAGAAATGAAACTTAGTTTGAAGATAAAGTTAGCATACAAACAGCTTGCTAGCCAACAAAGGCACTTCACTTACCCTGGATGGTTGTGTTTGACTGCGAGAGCAAATGTTCAGAACAAAGAAACTTTGGAAACTACTGAGATATGGAATGAATGGCTCTGATGGGATGTGGAAAATGTGATCCTGACAATTTCAGTGCTCACTTAAAACTCCCTAGTAACTGACTGAAAATAGCTTTCCTTGCCTTCTGAGGCCTTAGGATGTTTCTGCTTTGTTACTGTTGTTCATCCCATGTTCAGGGAATTGAGGAGATTGAGGAAACTAAAGAACTGGTGTCCATAATGTATGGATTAGCTATTGCCAAGATCAATTTCAAAGCTGAGAAAGAATTAACTCAGTACAGTCTGAAGTGGGATCAGTTAAGATACGAGAAGCACAGAGGGCTATTTGGACAGATTTTTAAAGAGTATTGCAACAGATGACATACACCTATTCATTAAGATAATAGTAAGTGCATGCTGGGAAGCATCTTACTCTTCCAATTGTCACTGAAACTCTGCCATCCTTAAACTTAATTCTCATTGATTTGGTGTAGGAGATTCTTCTGTTTATGTGTTGCTTTCATTGGTTGAATAAATAAACTGTCTTGGCCTAGTTGATAGAGCAGAACTCAGGTAGCTGGCTGGAGAAGACAGAACAGAATTCTGGAAGGAAGAAAGCAGAGACAGGCAGATGCCATGAATCTCCAGACTGAGACGGACATAGGTTAGAATCTTGCCAGTAAGCCACAGTCACGTGGTGATACACAGATTTAATAGAAATGGGTTAATCAAGATGTGAGAGTTAGCCAATAAGAGGCTAGAGCTAATGGGCTGGGCAGTAATTTAATTAATACAATTTCTGTGTGATTGTTTTGCTTGTAAGCTAGCCAGGCGGGATGGAAAAAGAGGCCCCATACTCTTCACAACATTGATTAAACCATCTTTATTCTGTAAAATTATATCAGAAATAGAACCTGTGTAGTGTTAGGGAGGTATGCATGTATGGAATGTGTGAGAATGGTGTGTGTGTGTGTGTGTGTGTGTGTGTGTGTGTGTGTGTGTGTGTGTGTATGCCAGAAGAAAACCTCTGGTGTTGCCTTAGTGAGGGTTACTATTTCTGGAATGAAACACTATGACCAAAGCAGTTCAGGGAGGAAAGGGTTTGTTCAGCTTAGGCTTCCATATCACACATCACCAAAGCAAGTCAGGACAGGAACTTGAGCAGGACAAGAGCCTGGAGTCAAGAACTGATACAGAAGCCACGGAAGGGTGCTGTTTACTGGTTTGTTCATCACGGCTGGCTCAGCCTGCTTTCTTACCAAGCCAGGACCACCAGTCCAGGGGTGGCACCACCCACAATGGGCTGGGCCTTCTTCCACTGATCACCAATCAAGAAAATGCTTTACAACTGGATCTTATGGAGGTATTTTCTCAATTGAAATCACCTCCTCTATGATGATTCTAGCTTGTACCAGGTTGACAAAAAACCAGCCAGTACAAGTGCTATTCCTCAAATGTATCCACCTTTCCATTGGGACAGAGTCTCACTGGCCTGGACCTCACTAAGTAGGTGAGGCTGGTTGACCAGTAAGCGCCTGTCTATATCTCCTCAATACTGGGATTTTAGGTGTCCCCTCTCTCAGCTTTTTGTGGTATGTGTTAGGCTCTGAAGTCAAGTTCTAATACTCTTATGGAAAACATTTTACTGACTAAGTCATCTCCCAGCCACATATATTTTTTATTTATGTATGGTTGTTTAACCTGAAGGCATGTATGTGTACCACATGCAGGCCTGATACCTCTGGAGACTAGAAGAAGACATTGGACCATCTCTAACTGGAGTTACAAAAAGTTGGAGGTATATATGAGCTCTGGGAATTGAATCTAGGTCCTCTTCAAGAACAATCTCTTCACCCATTTTTTAAAACGTGTCCTTGTAAGCAACATTATCTGAGTTAAATAGAAATGAAAACATTATAACAAAATGAAGCATCTTTAAACAAGAAACAAAAATGAACCATAAAGTCAACTGATAGATTAATTTTAGAAATGAAAATGAATAATTATGAATGTAAACTTTCATTTAAACCTTAAAAATAGTAAATGGTCATTTATAACTTAAATATAGCTCATGCTTTAAAAATGAATCATGGCTCTAATTTTGGTCTAGGTTAGCATGACATATCTTTAACTTTTGATTCATCTTTTCGGAATTATCATAAAAAATAAGTCCATATCACTTTGGTCAACACAGGATACTTAAATAAACATGGCCTTTTGGAGTTTTGTGAGTATTTGCCTTAGCTGTGTTAATGAGACCATTTTCTATTTAAGCATCTTCTTGGTCATTGTCTTTCCTATTCACTGGAATAGACTATCTAATAATCATGTTCTCAGTGGTTTTCTTCAAATGTAACTTCTTAGACTTCATTAACTTCTATGTCTTCATCAGATTTCAACTCTTATTTATAGTGGACTTACATTTTAATTATGCAATAGTTGTGCTTTGAGTTAAAGTGAATCAGTTCTATATAGCTTTGAATCTTTGAGACAAAATGAAAGAGTGGTAGCGACATTGGAGGATAGCTGTGTGAGTGGTCACTAAATCAATATCTACTACATGTATTTTTTTTCTTCTTATCCCTATGACATTAAAGGGTTGAATAACAAACACTTAGCAAAAAGGCTTCTTATAGTTTGGAGAGGGGTGGCTAATGAGGTTGTGAAGACTACAAAGTTATCTCAATTGTGTGTTAATAAATATGGAAGAAACTAAGTCTTCATTAAGTTAGGATGTTTAGAATTCTAAGAAAATGGGACCTTGTGGTTCAGGCTTATAAACCCAGCACTTGGGAGGTGGAGACAGGAGGATCAGAAGTTAATGGTCATTCTTTGCTATATATTAAGTTCAAAGGCAACTGGGCTACATGAGACTCTATCTCATAAACAAAACAAACTGTAACAATAACAATATTATAAAAAAGCATTTCAAGTCACAGGTGCACCCTGAGTAAGTTTTAAACTTCATGATTAAGAGAGGTCCCTTTACCCCAAAGACAGACACTGTGTTCAATCTGATCTCAATTCCAGTTCAGGATTCAGCAATCCAGCTTCAAGCAAAATCATTCAAGGCATTCTACATTCTAATAAAATCATGTAATAGGGTACAAACTTGAGGTATCTACACCTCAAGTGAGAGGAGGATCCTTCCAATTTCTTTCATCTTTCACAGTGTTGTTATGCACAATGTGCTTCTTGACTGTAAAGTGAACCCAGGTTAGAAGAGTGTCCACCTATAGCCCAAACCCATGTTATGCTGTTATGCTGATCCGGGTGTGACTGAAGATGGAGAGGGCATGGTGGAGTAGAAGGAGGAGAAATCATAATCAATATATATTATATGAAAAATAAGTCTATCCAAACTCAGTATGTACTCTCTCATAAGTGAATACTAGATGCAAAGCAAAGGACAACCAGACCACAGTCCACAGCTCCAGAAGAGCTAGGTAACAAAGAGGACCCTAAGAGGGACACGTGTAGGCCCATATTTCTATATGGTATGGCAGCCACGCTCTCAAGCCATAGTTTGCACCTGAAGTATTCATGTAGCTTTCCAGACAGCAGCCCCCAGCACACATGGGTCACCCTGAGAAGCGGAAATAGATGAGATCTCCTGGGTAAATTGGGGGTCAGGTGGGTTGGGAAGTGGTAAAGGGGAAGGGATGAGGGATGAAAACATGAAGAAATGGGATGGTGGAGCAATAAGAGAGTTATCATGATAGAGGGAGTCATTACAGAGCTAGAGAGAAACACGATGCTGGGAAATTCCCAGGAACTCACAAGGGTGACCCCAGATAAGACCCCTAGCAATAGTGGAGAGGGCGCCTGAACTGAATGACCTTCCCCTGTAATCAGATTGTTGACTGCCCTACCTGTCATCATAGAACTTTCATCCAGTAACTGACGGAAGCAGATGCAGAGAAGCACATCCAAGCACCAGGCCAAGCTCCGAGAGTTCAGTCAAAGAGATGGAGGAGGGATTGTATGAGCCAATATCATGACAGGGAAACCCACAGAGACAGTTGACTCCAACTTG
The DNA here is from genome assembly GCF_982192425.1 of Myodes glareolus. Taxonomy (NCBI): domain Eukaryota; kingdom Metazoa; phylum Chordata; class Mammalia; order Rodentia; family Cricetidae; genus Myodes; species Myodes glareolus. The sequence continues at coordinate 64,524,050 of NC_142038.1, forward strand.
TGGGAGCTCATGGACTCTCGACAGCTGGGGATACTACAAGGGACTGAACCAGGCCCTCTGCATGTGGGAGACAGTACTGTAGCCTGGTCTGTTTTCTGGGATCCCTGACAGTGGGACCAGGATCTACACCTAGCACATGAGTTGGCTTTTTAAAGCCCATTCCATATGACGGGCTACCTTGCTCAGCCTTGATGGGTGGGCAGGGGGGAGCTTGGTCTCCTCAACTTGATGTGCCAGACATTGTTGACTCCCCATATGAGGCCTTACCCTTTCTGAAGACTAGACAGGGTTAGGATGGGAGGAGATGTGAGGAGGAGGGGAGTGAAGAGGAACTATGGTTCATATATAAAATGAGTAAAATATATATATATATATATATATATATATATATATATATATATATATATATAAAGAAAAAGAAGCCTATCAATAAAAGGGGGAATGCACAGAGAACTTTGAAGAGATATTGTTAACTGTTTGTTTGAGCACAGGTTCAGCGACTCCTTTCCACAAGTGTGACAAGCCACACTCTCTCCGTTTGTCATGTCAATAACGTGATTTTGTAAATAGCAGACCAAATGGAAGATAAACGCTTTCTGAAAAATCAAAGCTTGGAAAGACCATGACCGAAGTAGAAGTGTGTTTCTCGTGGATGTCAGAGTTCTTTGGACAGATCTTCCTGTCTGCTCTAATTAAATTTCAAGCGAAGCTGTTTCCCTCTCAGGAGACCTCTGCCTCCTTTGGGATCCATGTAAGAGAGGCTGGGGCTCGACCTGTTTCCCTTATGCCTCACAAAGAACTTGCAGGAAAATTGTAATACTTGTCTTAACTCACAAAAGAAATGCCCCCCTTTTTAACACTTACACATATTTAAGGTCTGTTAAAATACTTTCCTGTTGCAGAGTTATGTTGTGATATGCTTAGCAATACTTTATTCAATTACTACTAAATTTAGACATTCTCTCCAAACTTTATAAATTTTAATAAATGCTTACTGAATTATAAAGGCAGACATGAGATTTTTATATGAAGTGTCTTCACAATGCTAATTTCTGAACTCAATATTTTAAATAACTTTGTATTAATTAATTGATTAATTAATATTACTAAATTTTCTACAAAATCAGAACTGCCAGACTTGGTTTAAAGGTATAAGAAAATACTAGGGACATATGACTGTATTTTGTCCAAATAGAGATAAAGTTTAATTACATACAACATCTAGTTCCTCTGCAGGTTGTTGTAAGAACTACTTTTTCGCTCCATTTCAAGGAAAAGTTTATTCCAACCTATAATAGAACTAATCCTCCTAGTAGATAACATTACCTTGATGTGCGAAAGAAGCATCTAGACCAACTCCTTTAAAAAGAAAGAAAGAAAAGTTTAAACCAAGTCCTTAATATGCAGCTTGAACTGTGACCACTCTACACACTGAAGAGAAGTCCCTCGGCCCTCAGTGACTACATTTTTTTAAGAGGTTATATAGTTTCTTGGCAAGCTGATTAGGTAAAATGCTGTCAGGATCACTTAGAGGAAAAGGGGGTTTACTTGGAATCACAGTTTCTAATTACTGTTCATCATGGCTGGAAGCTCAAGGCAGTAGGGATTTGAAGCATATAGCTACGCCCACAGTCAAGAAGCTGGGCTGGGTGAAGGAGTCAATCACATGTATGCCTACACTCATCTCTCTTTCTCCAGCCTTACACAGTCTGGGGCTCATTCCACGAAGTGCTGCCACCCACTTTGCATAGGTCTAAATTCAATTGATTGAAAACACAATTAAAGCAATCAAACTCCACATATATACCCACCCACAGGCCAGCCTGACCTAGACAATCCCTCACTGAAACCCTCTTCACAGGTCATTCTTGATTGTGCCAGGTGTAAAATTATTTACACAAGACTTGCCAATAGTAAGTCCGTCAAAACGTCAGCATGTTTAAGGAAAGGACTCACATAGCCTTGCCAGTTACTGAGATGCTCCCGGTAACCACAGGGACTGTGTGGGTGGTCCATGCTTCAGTGGATGGTCTTACACCCATGCTCATAGCAGCAGCACTAATTGGACTCAGAGGACTTTCTAAAAAGAGGAAATAAGTTTGGGAGGGAGTCTTTGAAGGAGATGTGGATGGAGTTGCAAGGGCAGAAGTGGTGAACGGACAAGATCAAAATATATCTTATAAACGTGTGACATTCTCAAAGAATGAATTTTAATGTATAAAAATAAGTTCAAAAAATATCCTGGAAGTCATTAAAACTACGAACTGATTGGAGTTATCATTGTTAATAAATGCAGCAAATAAAAATATTTGCACTTCATCGTTGCAGTGCTGGTACACTGAAGCGCCTGCAACATGCGGGAGACAGACTGAAAATTGAATCCTGCCAAGAGCTCATGTTCAAAGGGCTTGAGTCTCAGCTGTAACAAGAAGTGATGGCTGGATGCTGCCCAAGATACCTGAAAAAAAAATCCTCAGACACCCACATCACATCATACTACTCTTTAGTCTTGCAGGGAGCAGATGCATTTGATTACAGAGACCATGAGTTTCTCATGACAGCATTCATGAATAAATTCAATTATAATTTGATTAGTGCTCATATGTGAGATGTTGGAATAAACACGATTCCTGTCTTACTTTGTGATTCTTTTTGTCTAGGACCCACGGATCTCAGCATGAAGCGGCAGCTGGCGACTGGCTCAGGATCCTCCAGCAGTTCAAACTCCAGACCTCAGCTGAGTCCAACAGAAATCAACGCTGTGAGACAGCTTGTTGCAGGGTACCGAGAATCGGCTGCATTTTTATTGCGCTCTGCAGATGAACTGGAAAATCTCATTTTACAACAGAACTGAAGCAAACGATGTCCATATCCACTGAGTTCTAAGTTTGCAGTTTCCACTAATGACACTTGATTTCCCAGCAGAGATGCTCCTGGTCTTGCTGCACAATCTTTGAAGAGAAACACTTCCATCCTGCCACGTAGTCCTTGGTCCATACACTGGTGTGTTAAAAAGCTTCAGAGGAACTCGGACCTTGAAGCACTCGAGATGCTTAAATGTGCCCAGCCAGTTGCTTTCTGTTTTAGTGTGTCAACATAAATATCATAAGCAATTTTTTAAAAAGGCTGCATATTCTTAATTCAAGGATAAAAATGAAGAAGCTTGTGGTATATATAAAAAAAATAGCTCAAGATCCAACTGAGATATTAGTGGAGTTTTCTACTGACTTATTGGACTGGAAGCTGAAGTATCTGGAAAAAAAGCCAAATTTCTTGTTGCTACAGGATATGACAGCAATGAAAAGGATCTTGTATTTTAAAAGAAAAAAATGTAATTTTTATAAAAAGAATACTTGTTTTTCATTCAAAATGGTCATTTTTACTTTGGTAACTTTTTCATAGGTCCTAAAAGAAAACTGTTTTTTGAGAAACTACTGTAAGTACCCTTACCACATCCCTTTTGCCTTCTTCTCTTTCCAAATTCTTTCTAGATATATATAAAAGAAAAACACTCAATGCTGGAAAAAAAAAAAAAAAAAAACCCTTTGCCTCCGTTCTGTAAGCCGTCCCGTCAGGAACTACTTCCAAGAGATGCCTACATTCTGTACCTACGCCAGTCTCAAAACACCCACGCGACATGGCAGCTTACCACAGCAGTTTTCATCCCAGAATTTTCTAAACGTTATAAAACAAAGCGAAAGCCAGCGCATCGCGCTTTCCTGAGAGATGCTCGCCCCTGGGGGCGCTGCTGGCCCTGGTTGAGCGACTCGCCCTGGTAGGGCTGCTCTCCCAAGTCACCCTCCAGATCAGCGACTGGATGGAGATGACTGAATGTTATGAGGTTGCAGGTGACAATCCTAAACTTTGCACTCTCGTGTTTACTTTTCATTTCTTTTGGAAATAGTTTCCAGAAAAGGCTGTTGTATCTCCTGATACGATTTGTATAATTTAGATTTTTTTGTGTGTGCTAAAATTGAGACGCCTCAGCAGACAGAGCTGTACCTTACAATGAACTGCCCTCCACCCCACTCCGTGGCCCCCCTAGCTCTGCCCTTTTTTCTCCGTTTCTAGTGTTAGACACACACTGAGTGGTGGTTTCTGCGCACTGAAGCAAGCCTATTTTTAAAATATTTAAGGAGAAATATTTTTAGTTCATGCTTGTACTATTTTCCTTTCTGTTGTTTAGCTTTGGTTGAATTAGGAATTCTTTGTGCATTCTTGAATTTGCCTTATTTTATGTAAAATCTGTGTCATTTGGTTTTTGACAATGGGTTGAAGGCATCAGTGGTGTTCCTTTCCTACTTGTTACATATAGTTTTTCAAGTACTGACTGTGATTGTGACCGGGTAATGTGCACTTTTTCTTGTAACTGTGGACATTGCTATGCTTTTTTTCTTCTAGTGTTTCTAGAATTATTGTTCCTTACAGTTACGTAAGCAAAACAAAAAACAACAAAAAAAGAAATTTTGTGATACTGTTGGTGAATATAATGTGAAAATCTTATTGAAATATGAGTATTTTGGAAATACATAGATGCACAAACATCTTTTAAAGGTGTGAATTTAGAGTTTGCTTATTTAATGAAAATTTTAAAAAATGAGGGCTGGTATAATTTTCTCTGTTTTTGTTTGGTTTAATAAACAGAATTCTGTGTTAAAACAATGATCCTGAAATCTTGTAAACTCTGTTTTGTTTTTTGTGGTACTAAGAGTGAATCCCAGAGCTCTGAGCGTGGCAAATGAGTACTCTAATCCTGGACTGTTCTGGCTGCCTATAAATTTTAGTACTTCATTGTTGGCAATTTCTGTTTAAAATATGAAATGCAGTCTTGTGCACATTTGAAAAAGATAATATTCTATATGTTCTTTCCCTGAATATTCCAAAACTGACACACTCAGACTAATAAAAACTTCATTTGGAGAAGTGAAGTGAACCAGCAGGGTGAGGCTACTACATATGAGTGTTGAAATCTACTCGAAAGATGAATTTGTTCACGTTAGTCTTCAGTTTTTCAAGTATGATCTAACTCTTGTAAGCCTTCCTGATGACTGAGTGCTCCAGGGCTGAGGGTGTGGCTCAGTGCATAACGGAAAATGTTCTGAAAGCATGAAGACATGAGTTCAGATCCCTCGTCCCCACATGCAAAGCCAGGTATGGCCACAAGTGTTGACAATTTTACTGCTGGGAGCACCAGTCAGTCAGTCTAACCAATCAGTGATTCCCAAGTTTACTGAGAGATTCTGCCTCAAAAGAATAAGGTGGAGAAAGGAGGACGACATCCACTGTTAACCTGTGACATCATCCCGAAACTCTGTCTGACTTACCTGCCATTATCACTTCTACGGGTGCTCTCATAGAACTCAAACCCTTAGTGTCTCCTGCATGTGTCTGCACAAATAGGACACCATGTTCGCCTCATTTCTTTAAGGAGGCAGAAATGAAATAGCAGTCTCATTTCTTTTCTGCCTTTGACCTACACCTTTGAGGCATCCTGGTCTCTTTTGGGCAAATGAAAAGATTCAACAGGTAAGGTACCTGCCACCACACCTGAGGAACTGAGTTCGATCCCCAGAACACATAGAGTCGAAGGAGAGAGCTTGTAGATGTCCTTTGACCTCCACATGCATGTTGTACACACACACACACATACACAAACACACATACACACACACACACACACACACTCTATTGCTTAAATATTCTTGGTAAGAAAGCACATCTTGAAATAGCTGCAGCGAGCATACAAGCAAGAGCGTTCACTGAAACTTCTTGAATTCTGTAGCTCATGTATCGACACAGGTAGAGCAGGCATCAGACGCCAGCATGCATCAGGTTCCCACACAAAGAAAACCATCTCATTCCCTGTACTTATTCCTCATTATTGTAAGTATTATCTCATTCCACAGTGACCTTGGGTGAAGCGTTAGTCTATTCAGGAGTCAGAGCAGAGAAGCAGAGAAGCCACCAGTCCTCTCCTACTTGCTCCGTTCCTTCCTCCAAAGGGGCCAAGATTCCATCCCACCACCCCTACCCTTTACTATTTCCTGTCCCATCTTTCCTCAGTCCTCCAAAACCATGAGGTTAATTTTGGTCAGCTCTGCCTTCTGACTCCAAGCAAGCCTTAGTTGTCAGAACATGATCAAAATATCACACAATGAAGATGTTCACAATCTGTCCCCATTTTATATAGTAGCCTAAAAATGGCACGTCTTACCAAGAGCGCCACCAGAAGCCAGCATTGACCCAGTCAATTCTGAAGGTGACTCTCACTATAGGTGGCTGTGCTATTTCCCGGCTACTGCCAAGTACTAAATAATTCCATATTGCACTGTGCCTTAGAACCAGATGTCCATACTAAATATTAACAGTTTTATTCTTATAGATGAATTACAGTTGCCTGTTAAACGATTTGCTGGAACGCTTCTATGACTGTTGAATTTTCCTTAAGTGATAGCCTCTGGAAACATAAAAAACTGCAACAAAACCTACCACTGATAGAGGGAGAGATGACTCAAACATTAAGAACCCTAGTTTTTTGTTCTTCTAGAGGACATGGGTTCTATTCCCAGCATTCACATTACAGCTAATAACCATCTGTTTCTCCAGTTCAGGGGGATCTGGTAGCCACTTTTAACTTCTATAGGCACCAAGTATGTACCTAATACCAGACATACAGTGATACAAAACACCTATGCACATAAAACTAAAAGCAAACAAGCAAAATCATTTAAAAGAAAAATTGACCACTGATGGCAATCAAATACATGTAACATGTCAGGATGAAGTTCCAAAATCAATGGCTTTTTTTTTTTCATTTTTCTTTGTTTGCTTGTGTTTAGGACAGAAATTCACCTTCATCTAGGTATCTTCCTCCTGAGTTCTGAGAAGATAGATGTGTACTACTACAATGGCCCTAATTTGAATATTGAATTTTCCAAAATATGATTCAAAGGGACCATCCATATGAACCCACAAAAGAGAGCCTTGTTATGAATCCTGATACCATGGATACAGCTATCAACTAAAGATGAATATTTCTCAAAATATTTTCTAACTTTGTATGGCCAGTGTTTCAAGTTTAGTTTATATCAAGAACACCTGAATATAAAACAGATAGGCAGGGTAGGCAGTAAAATATTGCCCATCTCTTCAACATTTGTGGAAGTTTGCTAGAAAGCACTGGCTAACCTATTGAATGTTACCATATTGACACCAGCTCTCCTTAAAATTTGGGTCTCTCCTCTCCAGAGGACATGAGAGACTTCACTTCCTTCCCACTCCAGCTTCTGGTTTTTTTTTTCTTTTTAAATTCATTAGATTTTTAAAAAAAATACCAATCCAAGTTCCCACTCCCTTCCCTCCTCCCATTCCCTCCACACACCCTCCCATCCCACCCCCATGCAATCCTCAGAGAGGGTAAGGCACACTGCCCTATTAAATGTCCAAGGTCCTCCCTACTATATCTATGCTGAGCAAGGTATACATTCAAAGAGAATAGGCTCCCAAAAAAGCCAGTAATACTGTAGAGGTAAATCCTGGCGCCCCTCAGTCTGCTCCAGCCATGCAACTGTCAATCACATTCAGAGAGACTAGTTTGGTCCTATGCTTGTTCCTTTCCAGTCCGACTGGAGTTGGTGAGCTTCCACTAGCTCAGATAGACTGTTTCAGTGGGTGAACACATCATGGTCTTGAACTCTTTGCTCATATTCTCATTCCTCCCACACTTTAACTGGACTTTGGGGGCTCAGTCCAGTGTTCTGATATGGGTCTCTGCCTCTGTTTCCATCAGTTGCTGGATGAAGGTTCTATCCAGCATAAATATTTAAATAATATCCAACATGAATATTTAAAATATTCATCAGTTTGACTACAGGGTAAGTCAAGATCAGGTCCCCTCTCCTCTATTGCTTAGGGTCTTAGCTGGGGTCATCCTTGTGGGTTCCTAGGAATTTCTCTAGAACCAGGTTTCTGCTAACCATATAAAGGCTCCCTCAACCAAGGTATCTTTGTTTTTACTCTCATCTTTGTCCTTCCTCCAACCGATGAATGGATAAAGAAAATGTGGCACATTTACAGATTAGAGTACTATTCAGCGGGGAAAAAAAATGACATCTTGAATTTAAATGCAAATGGATGGAATTAGAAAACACTATCCTGAGTGAGGTAACCCAGACCCAAAAAGATGAATATGGCATGTACTCACTCATAAGTGGATACTTACTATAAACAAAGGACATTGAGCATACAGTTCATGATCTTAGAGAAGCTGAGTAATAAGGTGAACCAAAGGAAAAAAAAAATAAGTAGAACCACATGGAAACTGGAAACAAATAAAATCGCCTGACAAAATTGGGAGCATGGGGGTTGGGGGAGAAAGGATGGTTGAAGGGGAAAAAGAGGGAAGAAGGGGAGGGTTGAAGAGAACTCCCCTTCTGACTTTTTGATCTGTTTTCTCCCGCCATGAGACAGAGTCTTGTGTGGACCAGGCAACCCTCAAACTCACTATATAACTGAGAATGACCCTGAATATTTTGTCCTCTGCTTTCCGTGAACCTAAGGTGCCTCCTGCATGCTTGGCAAACCTTCCACTACTGAAGGTACAACCTCAGCTCCCTGGTCCAAGTTTCACAGGCCACCTTCATGCTTTGATTGATCCTGACTACATCCTTAATACCAGAACCACAGCAGGTCAGAACTTCAACTTCTGACCTTTACTCCTTTTTCTAAAACATTTATGGATTTTTCTGGGTATACCATGTACACCTGGGTAACACAAGATACTCTCTTTATACCAAGGTCAGATAATTAGCAATCTTAATTCAACATACAAATTTAATTCCATCATTTGACATGGAATAAAATGTCTACGAGCTCTCATTAAGATGTGGGCTTCTATAGCGGCCCCATCTTTCTACCTCTGTAGAATTTTGATTTAATTTCATTTTTTTCTGTTAAATATGTCTCAGGACCCACTCATTGTATTTATTCCTTAGTTGCAGGAAAGATATAATTCAGCAGTATATCTTTACAAACTGTCACCAGGTACAGCCCATACTCTTTCTCTTTTGTATAGAGTGTTGTCTTATAAAGCTCATTAAAGAAATTATTCTAGAATTTATCATTCTAGTTAGATACAACAAACAAATGTGGCAGACACTACAGATAAACATTTCAAGGGAAATTAAACAGGAACATCTGATATAATCCTTCACAATGATTTCTTAGAACGCTTTCTGCCCAGTCAATTCTCTGGCACCTACTCATGGGTCTTAACTCATTGGCCAGTGGGTTACATGAGATTCCAAAGCTCATATAAATTTTGTTAGCAATGCAACTTCATCCATAGTACTTCTAAGTTTGTTGCTGCCACTTCTTCTCCGGAGCCATTGTGTCTGGCCCCTCTATAAAAATTGCATTTCTTCTCATTTATTTTCTCCTTTCCAAAGATCATCAGCAGAGAGATGGTATCAAGATTAATAATGATCTTCTTAATTTTATGAGAAAGAATATAAAGTCCAGAATGTTGAGAATACATGTTATTGCTTAAAGAATGGGATTCACACAAGTTTTATTCCTGGAAAATCTTGGATTCTTATACTACTTTTTGCAGTGCGGTGAATAGGCCAAGCAGTCAAGAGAATTCCTTGCCCTTATTCATTGCACTCCTGCAGTGGCAGCCAGTCCTGACGGGTGCACACACCACAGAGTTTATCTTAGTACTCTGATATAGGCAATTCAGAAGTATAGAGTGCTTGCTCCACCCTGCTAAGCTCTCCCGCCTGCCATCCCAACTTCCATCCAGGTACAAATTCCTATATTTCTCCCTTCCCCCTGGGGCCATAAAATTTCCCCAGCTCAGCTGCCTTGCATGCTGGGCCTGCCCTGTAGGCGCATCCCAGAAAGAAGGAGTGCCTGTGCTTCAATAGCCTGCCTGAGGAAAGGTGGGCATTCTGTCAGAGAAGTCTCTGCCCAACAAGGGAACCTGACCTGGTACCAGAAGTTCCAACAGAGAGCATTTGAAGGAAGAGATGGGCAGATGCCAAGGCAAGACCTCATCCAACAATCTGAAAAACAACATGAAAACACCAAATCCCAACGACACTACAATAGAAGGACTTGAACACTTTAACCCAGAAGAAGTGGAAAAAAGTGCCATTATGAAAGCAATAGAGTCCCTTAAACAGGATATGAATAACTACCTTAAAGAATTTTTACTCAGCGGTAAAAAACAATGACATCTTGAATTTTGCATGCAAATAGATGGACATAGAAAATGCTTTACTGAGTGAGGTAAGCCAAACCCAAAAAGAGGAATATGGTATATATTCACTCATAAGTGGTTTCTAGCCATAATTAAAAGTCTTTGAGCCTATTATTTGTGATCCTGGAGAAGCTAAATAAGAAGGTGAACCTGAAGAAAATCATGTAGTTATCCTCCTGGAGATTGGAAATAGACAAGAGTCCCAGGTAACCTCGGGTGCATGGGGGGGTGGGATGGTTGTTGGAAGGGGAGAGGGTTAGAGAGAAGGAAATAGGGGAGGAATGGGGAAAGCTCGGGGGACTGGGATGCGGGGGAGGGAGGAAGGATGGATATGGGATCAGGGAAGAATATATCTCAACTAAGGGAGTCATTTTAGGGTTTACAAGAGACTTGATTATAAATGGGATCCCAGGTCCTAGGAGAGATCCCCAGATTTTTCTCTGGACAGAGGAGAGGGTACCTGAACCAGCCTTGGCCCATAACCATACTGATGAATATTTTGCTTATCACCATAGAACCTTCATCTGGCGATGGATGGAGATAGATACAGAGACCCACATTGGAACAGTGGACTTAACTCCCTAGGCCCAAACGAGAAGCAGAAGGAAAGAGAACGTGAGCAAAGAAGGCAAGACCAGAGGGAACCTTCATCCAATGATGGATGGCGATACAGACGGAGACCCACATTGGAGCACCGGACTGAGCCCCCCAAGGTCCAAATGAGGAGCAGAAGGAGGAAGAATATGAAAAAGGAAATCAGGACCGTGAGGGGTGCGATCACCCACTGATACAAGGGGACTGATCTAATGAGAGTTTACCAAGGCCAGTTGGACTGGAACTGAACGAGCACGTGATCCAACCAGATTCTCTGAATGTGGCCGGATTCTCTGGATGTGGCTGGCCCAGAGTCTTTCTGAAAAGCCATTGACAGTGACACTGGGACTTGTTTCCTCTGTATACACTGGACTTTTGGGATCCAGTCTGTTTGGATACTCACCTTCCTGGACCTGGAGGGAGGGGGGAGGAACATGAACTTCCCACAGGGCAGGAAACCCTGACTGCTCTTAGGGATGGAGAGGGAGTGGGGGGAGTGGGAGGGTGTTGGGAGGAGGGGCGGAAAAGGAAACTTTTTATAATTTAATAAACTTTGAGGAAAAAAAAAACAGAAGTATACCATGAAGCCAGTCATGAGAACTACGTGAGTCACTTAACTCATTTGCATTTTAATCTCTTTATTGCATATTCTGTTCACTTACTATATTGTGGGTATTTACTTCTGATATAGATAAGTTAATGTTCTCCCAAATTTTGCCCAGTGATCTTGTCTGCTTCCAATTTCCAGGAGGATCTATATATGTTTTACTTTGGGTTTACCTTATTGTTTAGCTTCTCTAGGATCATGAACTATATGCTCAAGGTCCTTTGTTTATGGCTAGAATCTACTAATGTATGAGTACATACCATATTCATCTTTTTGGGTCTGGGTTATCTCACTCAATATAGTGCTTTCTATTTCCATCCATTTGTATACAAAATTCAAGATGTCATTATTTTTCACTGCTGAGTAGAACTCCAATGTGTATATTGCCACACCTTCTTTATCCATTCTTCCATTAAGGGGCACCTAGGTTGTTTCCAGGTTGTGGCTATTACAAATAGTGCTGCTATGAACATAGTTAAGCAAATGCTTTTGTAGTATGATTGGGTATCTCTTGGGTATGTTCCCAAGAGTGGAATTCCTGGATCCTGAGGTAGGTTCTCATTTATTTCCATTCAGTTTCCTGAGAAACTGCCACACTGATTTCTAAAGTGGCTGCACAAGTTTGCATTCCCACCAGCAATGGATGAGTGTTCCTCTTACTCCACATCCTCTCCAGCATAGGCTATCATTGGTGTTTTTGATTTTAGCCATTCTGACAGGTGTAAGATGGTATCTCAAAGTTGTTTTGATTTTCATTTCCCTGATCGCTAAGGAGGTTGAGCATGACCTTAAGTGTCTTTTGGCCATTTGAACTTCTTCTGTTGAGAATTCTCTGTTCAGATCAGTACCCCCATTTTTTGATTGGGTTAATTAGAGTTCTAGTGTTTAGTTTCTTGAGTTGTTTGTATATTTTGGAGATCAGACCTTTGTCTGATGAGGGGTTGGTGAAGGTTTTCTCCCAGTCAGAAGGTAGCCTTTTTGTACTAGTGACAGTGTCCTTTGCTTTACAGAAGCTTCTCAGTCAGGGGGTAGGGGTGGGGTGGAGGAAAGGGAAGAGGAGGCGAGAGAAGGGAGAAGGGGAGGATTGGGGAGAGCTTGGGGGAGTGGGGTGATTGAGATGGGGTGTGAAGGGCCGCATCCACATTCTCCATTACAAGATGGCGCTGGCATCCGTTTTCACCCCCAGGTGAACTTACATGTGCTCGGTAACTTTCCACTGCTGTCCCCGCCTACTCCCGAGGCTTCACCTGGGCTAATGGGCAGCGGGCCAATCCAAGGGTGACACGTCCGAAGCAAGGACTGTTTCCTATATAAAGGATGGGTTCCCTCATTTAGGGGTCCCCGGCCATGTTAGCTGATGCTCTCTCTCTCTCAAGACGCATTAAAGCTTTTCTGCAGAAGAATCCTAGTGTCCCGCGTGGTTCTTGCTGGCGAGACGATAGCGTGGGACATCTGGTGCCGAAACCCTCGGGACGCCAGGGGAACTCTGACCACGGCTCGCACCAACGGCGGCCCCTTGGAAATTCAGGGAGGATTCAGAACTGCGGGTCTGCATGCTCAGAGAGGTATGAATATTCCTGGATTTTTCGGTTTTGGGCTTGACTTGTTTCCGCATTGGGAAGGTTTCATAGAGGCCTTGGTACTTACCTTAGCAATTCTCTTATTTTTCGCCAGAAATTGCTTAAAAGATGAATCTTGCCAAGCGGTTGTTGCAAAAGCGGAGGACATTCAGGATAGAATATCAGAAACTGAGTGCAGTGGGAGGTTAGACGCACGTGTGAGGAAAAAAATTAAGGAAAGAGGATCCCCCAGTGATTCTAAGAAAGTAAAAATGGGGGAGAAGATTGACCTACAAGATCAAAAGCTTTCTGATATCAATAATAAGAAAAAAGGAAAGAACAGTAGTTTATATCCTCTGCAGGGGCTCAAAGCTCTGCAAATTGAAAGTGACCATGAAAGTGAGCACGAAAGTTCTGACTCAGGAGAAGAGATAGAAGAACTAGATATAGAGGAGGAGGCAGAATTAGCCAGCAGCAGGGCCATGAGGTCATCCCAAATGGCCCATCTGCCTCCTTATGAGCTGTGCCCTCCCCCAACTGCCCCTTCGGCGCCTCCTTATGAGGAACGCCCTGGGCCAAAGACCTTTTCATTTATCTCTGACAAGGTCAAGAGAAAGTTGCACTTGGCCTTCCCCGTTTACAAAGGGGAAAACAGGCGGGTGCATGCGCCTGTGGAGTACAACCAAATAAAAGAGTTAGCAGAGTCAGTCAGAAAGTATGGAGTGACTGCTAATTTTACCTTAGCCCAGTTGGACAGATTGGCCTCGACTGCCATGACTCCGGCAGACTGGGAGACAATTGCAAAAGCGTTGCTCGTCAGCATGGGTCAATATTTGGAGTGGAAAGCCCTATGGCACAAGGCAGCTCAGGAACAAGCTAGAGCTAACGCTCAGGCCTTAACTCCAGAACAACAGCAATGGACTTTTGACCTCCTGACCGGGCGAGGGCACTTCGCTGCTGCCCAGACTAACTATCCTTATGGCGCCTCCCGCTAGGTAGCCGATACAGCTATAAGAGCATGGAAAGCCTTGTCAAAAAAGGGAGAAGGGAGCACCCCGCCCACCAAGATTATACAAGGGACTCAGGAGCCTTTTTCAGATTTCATGGCAAGAATGACTGAGGCAGCAGGACGCATTTTTGGTGATACTGATATGGCCACGCCACTCATTGAGCAGCTTATCTTTGAGCAAGCTACGCAGGAGTGCTGTGCGGCCATAGCCCCCAGGAAAGATAAAGGGTTACAGGACTGGCTCATGGTCTGTAGAGAACTAGGAGGACCCCTGACGAATGCAGGTTTGGCTGCAGCCATCATGCAGTCACAAAAACGCCCTTTTAAAGGGCCAGACAAAAGAGTTTGCTTTAAATGTGGGAATCCAGGACATTTAAAAAAGGATTGTAGGGCATCAGAAAAGGAGAGAGCGCCCCCTACCCTTTGCTCACACTGTGGTAAAGGTTATCATAGGGCGGAGCTCTGCCGCTCCGTTAGGGATGTCCATGGCAAGATCCTCCCACCATTAGGAAACCCGCAGACTGATGATCCAAAAAACGGGATGACGGGCCCTCGGTCCCAGGGCCCCCAAAAATATGGGAACAAGTTCGTCAGGGCAATGACCGAGGGACCCTCGGAGGCAGAACAAGAATGGACTTGTGTGCCTCCACCGACTTCCTATTGACGCCCCAAATGGGGGTACAACCCATCCCCATGCAGCTGCCTGAGCCCCTGCCACCTGGAAGCATGGGCCTACTTTTAGGGCGTGGCTCACTTACCCTACAGGGGCTGATTGTCTGCCCAGGCCTTGTTGATAGCCAGCACACTGCTGAAATACAAGCCCTATGCTCTTGCCCTAGTGGAGTTTTTTCCATCAGTAAAGGAGACAGGATAGCTCAATTACTGCTTCTCCCGGCAGACATCCACCAGAGGCCGGAGAATAAATTAATGGAGTCTACAGGACAGGACTCGGCCTACTTGGTTGTTAGCCTTCAAGATCGACCCAAACTGCCCCTTTGGGTCAATGGTAAATGCTTTGAAGGCATTTTGGACACCGGCGTGGACAAAAGTATTATCTCATCGCGCTGGTGGCCACAGTCCTGGCCCGTTACCGAATCGTCTCATGCCCTACAGGGCTTGGGCTACAGCGCAAACCCCACCATTAGCTCTGCCAGATTAACCTGGGAAATGGATGAAGAGCAGTCAGGATATTTTACACCATATGTCCTCCCCCTGCCAGTCAACTTATTGGGAAGAGACGTGATGCAGAGTATGGGATTGACTTTATCTAATGCATATTCATCTCAGGCCCAAGATATCATGATAAGAATGGGTCATAGGCCAGGAAAGGGCTTGGGTCGCTCCAAGCAAGGAACATGGGAGCCAATAAATCCTAAACCTAATATCAACAAACAGGGCCTGGGTTTTTCGTAGGCACCACTGGGGCAGCACGGCCCATACCATGGAAAACAGAGACCCCCGTATGGGTTCCCCAGTGGCCACTTACCTCTGAAAAACTGGAAGCAGTGAATCAGCTAGTTAATGAACAATTGGTTCTGGGACACATAGAACCATCCACCTCTGCGTGGAATACACCCATTTTTGTCATTAGAAAGAAATCCGGAAGGTGGCACTTGCTGCATGATTTGAGAGCCGTTAATGAACAAATGCGCCTCTTTGGGCCTGTGCAGTGAGGACTCCCGGTGCTTTCAGCTTTGCCCAAAAATTGGAGTCTGGTAATAATAGATATTAAGGATTGTTTTTTTTTTTTCTATTCCATTGCATCCTGCTGATAGGCCTCGCTTTGCTTTTACTGTTCCTTCACTTAATCATATAGAGCCTGATAAACGCTTTCAATGGAAAACTTTGCCCCAGGTATGTCAAATAGTCCGACAATATGTCAGATGTTTGTGCAGGAGGCTCTTAAACCGCTTCGTGAACGTTTTCCATGTTTGCTTGTGGTTCATTACATGGATGATGTACTTATGTGTCATGAGAACTTACAGGTCCTAAAGGAAGCCTACCCGTTGCTCGTTAAAAGTTTACAGCTATGGGGTCTTCAAATAGCCGCTCAAAAGGTCCAGATTGCAGATACTGGCCAATTTTTAGGTTCTGTTGTTCTCCCTGAAAAGATCCTACCTCAAAAAATAAAAATTTATAGGGACAATTTGCGAACATTAAATGATTTCCAAAAGTTGTTAGGAGATATTAATTGGCTGCGACCATTTTTAAAAATCCCCTCCGCTGATTTGAAGCCATTGTTTGATATCTTGGAAGGGGATACTCATATTACCTCCCCTCGGGCTTTGACGCCGGCAGCAGAAGCAGCCTTATTACTAGTGGAAGAGTCCATTAAGGAGGCACAGCTGTGCCGTATTGATGAAACTCAACCATTTGTTCTATGTGTGTTTAAAACAAGAAAGCTACCCACTGCTGTGTTATGGCAGGATGGACCGTTACTGTGGATCCATCCGCATGCTTCTCCTAACAAAAGTATTGATTGGTATCCAGCCGGTATAGCTCAAATTGCCCTTAAAGGCCTTAAAATATCTGTTAGTCATTTTGGTAAGCATCCAGCAGTTATGATAGTTCCCTACACCTCCTCTCAGGTACAAACTTTGGCCACCGCCTCTGACGATTGGGCCATTTTGGTTACCACCTTTTCAGGGAAAATTGATAATCATTATCCCAAACACCCTCTGCTGCAGTTCGCTGCATGTCATCCCATTGTGTTTCCCTGAGTTACGTCTTCTGCCCCGCTAAAAGACGGGATGACGGTTTATACAGATGGCTCCAAGAATGGTGTGGGAGCCTATGTTGTGGGTTCTAAAATATATACAAAGAACTTTTCTGCCACCTCACCCCAGGTGGTGGAATGTATGGTGGTTTTAGAGGTTCTTCAAAGATTTCATTGTCCCCTTAATATTGTTTCTGATTCTGCCTATGTGGTTAATGCTGTTAAATTATTAGAGGCCGCTGGAATTATAAAACCTACTAGTGCAGTGGCAGTTCTTTTCCAGAGGATACAGGACTGTTTACTAAATAGGAGAGCTCCCTTTTTTATCACACACATAAGAGCACATTCGGGGCTCCCAGGCCCCATGACCTGGCTGATCGCGCTACGCAGCTTGCTGCAGTAGTTCTTACCTCCCCTTTGCAGACCGCTAAAACCTTTCATGATAATTTTCATGTTACAGCTGAAACCCGGCACAAACGTTTTTCACTTACCAGAAAAGAGGCTCGCAATATTGTAACCCAATGTCACAATTGTTGCCAGTTTCTTCCTATCAGACACACTGGCGTGAACTCCAAAGGGATTACGCCCTTGCAAATATGGCAGATGGACGTGACTCATATCACTGCCTTTGGAAAACTTCAGTATGTGCATGTGTCGATTGACACATGTTCTGGCATTATTCATGCCACACCACTTACAGGAGAAAAAACATCTTATGTCATTCAATATTGCCTTGAGGCATGGAGTGCTTGGGGCAAGCCCACATCTTTAAAAATGGATAATGGGCCTGCCTATACTTCTCAAAAGTTTAAACAATTTTGTGCGCAGATGCAGGTCACCCACATTACAGGCCTGCCTTATAACCCCCAGGGGCAGGGTATCGTAGAGCGAGCGCATCGCACACTCAAATCTTATCTACTTAAACAGAAAGGGGGAATATTGAAAGAATTGCCCCCGACGCCAAGAGTGGCCATTGCCATGGCTCTGTTCACTATAAATTTTTTTAAATCTGGATGATAATGGCCAAAATGCTGCAATACAACATTGTTCGGATCCGCAGCGGCCCAAAGATTTGGTTAAATGGAAAGATGTGCTTTCTAATGAATGGAAAGACCCGGATCCCGTTCTATTGAGATCCAGGGGAGCTGTTTGTGTCTTCCCACAGGATCAAGAAAGCCCATTCTGGTGTCGGAGAGACTGACCCGAACGGTAAAGTGTGACCCACAACACGCGGACTCGCCTGAGGATTTGGCTGCTGTTCCTCCTGCCATTTTGCGGATGGATGACAGCGGTTGTGATGGAACACCAATGGGGGATACTCTCAGCCTTCCCGAAGCTGACACCAGTCAGCCATAGAGTGGTGGTGTTTCCTCGTTTTTTTACAACCAATAAGACTCTGGGGCTCCCCTACCTTCCTAGAGATGATTTATAAGCTTGGCCGTAGGATTCCAGTCCTGGGTCGTGTCCTTCATCCCCTACTTCAAAGAATGGGTGGGGGTGGAAATGTTTTGGAGCAGCCCTATGCTGTGGAATAGTGTTTCTCCTCTGGATGGTCTGCTGACTCAAATCCCAAAGTCGTAGGGACAAAGTGGTTATTTGTACAAGCGCTGGCTGCCCTAGAACAGGGAGCCTCTACTGATGTGTGGTTATCTATGTTGAAGCAGTAAGGTTTATGCCAACCAGCTCCTGCACCCCTAGGACAGTGGTCCATGGCACAGGGTGGACATGGCACAGAGTTTGGCTTAGCTAGCCCTGAAGGTTGTCAAGCTAAAGAGCATCGCACAGAGAATGGCCCTCTTTGAGAGATATGTCGCCCTGCATAAGGGTTTCCTGCTGCATATTCCCTTTCCCAGAAAAATGGCAGAGGGCAGGACGGATAAGTTCCAGGTGTCATGAACCTAGGGGCAGATTCCATGTAAGTCCATTTTAATGTTTCCACTTTGGGAAGTGCGACCTCTATCTTTGCCTTCTGAGGGAGTTGCCTTTCTGCAAAGAAGTAAAAAAAGGGGGAGATGTGAAGGGCCACATCCACATTCTCTATTACAAGATGGCGCTGGCATCCGGTTTCACCGCCAGGTGAACGCACATGTGCTCGGTAACTTTCCACTGCTGTCCCCGCCTACTCCCGAGGCTTCACCTGGGCTAATGGGCAGCGGGCCAATCCAAGGGTGACACGTCCGAAGCAATGACTGTTTCCTATATAAAGGATGGGTTCCCTCATTTAGGGGTCCCCGGCCATGTTAGCTGATGCTCTCTCTCTCTCAAGATGCATTAAAGCTTTTCTGCAGAAGAATCCTAGTGTCCCGCGTAGTTCTTGCTGGCGAGACGATAGCGTGGGACAATGGGGGAAGGGTGGATATGGTAGGAAGGAAGAAGATATCATAATTAAGGGAGCCATTTTAGGGTTGGCAAGATACTTGGCTCTAGAGGGGTTCCCAGGTGTCCAAGGGGATGTCCCCAGCTATGTCCTTGGGCAGTAGAGGAGAGGGTGCCTGAACTGGCCTTGTCCCATAGCTACACTGATGAATATCTTGAATATCACCTTAGAACCTTGACCCGGTGATGGAATGAGATAGAGACAGAGATCCACATTGGAGCACCAGACTGAGCTCCCAAGATAGAGATGAAGAGCAGAAGAAGGGAGAAGATGAGCAAGGAAGACAGGGCCATGAGGGGTTCATCCACCCACTGAGATTCCCAAAAACAAGGAAGATGCCAGTTAGAGCCAAGACTTGAAATGACCTCAGGAGCCAGACTGTGTTTGTAGAGCACAGATATATTTTAAGTAGTCAAATGGTGAAAGCAAGTTGGTTCCCTGTGGTCTGCTTGCATGCTAGAGAGAATATATGGCACTTTTACTTCTGTAATTGGTCTATTTTAATTAAATTCACATTCTCCAGTGCCATCCATTTCCCTACAACTAACAGGGTTTCATTAACACAGAATAATACCTCATTGCATGCACACACCACTAGCTTGCTATCTGGGACCCAGACGGATTACATTTTAACTATTATGAGCAGTGCTGTAATAAATATGAACATATAGGTAAATCTTTGGTGTGCTCATTTAACTTTATTTGAATATATACTCAAAAGTGAGATAGCTGAGTTATAAGATGGTTCTGTTTTCATTTTTAAAGGAACTTCTTAACTGTTTCAGAGAGGTTGCATAAATTCTACCAGCAGCAGACAGGTCCCTCTCCTCTACACCATCACCAACTTTTGTTTTGTTTTATGGATGTCATTCTAGTTGGAATGCTAAGGTAGCTCATTGTAGTTAGCACTATTTTGATAGACAATGACATTAAATATTTGTGGCAATTTTTTGATTGCTTGCTGATTGTCTCTCTTACTTTCTCTTTAGATTTTGAACAGCCTACTGCTCAGAAGACTAGGAGAAATGAAGTGAGCCATGCTGACAAGTCAAAATCAGTCTTGCTAAGCAGGGCAGCACAAACCTGCAATTTCAGCACTGGCAAGACCGAGGCAGGAAGGTCACAAGTTTGAAGGAAACCTTGCTATATAGTAAGACTGTCTCCAAACAACTGAAAACAAAGTTTCTAGGACTCTTGCTAGAGGGTTGGATATTGATAAGTCTGAAAACAAATTGTTTATCCCTACATAAGAACTGCATCCCTCACTCAGTAGCATGAGGTCTCCAGCTCTGTTCACTGTAAAATGTTAATCTTACAAGAAAGCAACCACAGCCCACTGATCTATCTCAGTGGCAACAGCCCCAAGTCCCCACTCTCTGCTTTCCAGAAAAACACCAAGAAATGAAATGAAAACACTGACTTAGTAGTTTCTCCTCCAGACTCTGCAAGGGTGAGCCACTTGCTTGGCATTGAGCCTGTAGCCTTATAATGCGTGCTCCTGGTTTGTACTATTTAGTCATCAAGTGGAGAATCCTCACAGACTCTGCTTCTGTCACAAGATGTAGCAATGGAGTGTGTGGTGTGTGTGCCGCATGTGGTCTGTGAATCTATAAGGGTTAAATCACAATTTAACAGGATCTAAGTCACATATGAGAAAAGCCTCCGAGCATTCCTGTGGAGTTATCAGAAGCAGATTAGTCTTTGGGGGCATTCTTGGTGGGGATTACTTAGACAGCAAGACCCGTTTTAACTGTGTGCAGCACCATTCCCCAGGTTGGACTTTTGGAGTGAACAAAAAGATGGCAAACTGAGCTCAGCATTCATCCTCTTCTGACTTCCGACTTTGGAGATATGTGACTAGCCATCTCAAGCTCTTCCCGCCAGAACTTGCAGCCGAGATGGTCTATGAGACAAAATAAATGTCCCCCTCAGAAGTTGACTGTCCAGGGTTTTATCACAGCAACGGGACAGGAACTGAACACAGTGTTCCATGCAGGGAGCAGAGCAGCGCAGAACCTTAGACCAGCAGGAATTTGACTGTACTTTGGTACCCAGCCTTGAGCAATTATTCTCCTTCTGCTCATTAGTATGCAGCTGGCCTATAGATAGTGCAAACAGCAAAAGTCAAATTATGATTTTTACATAAGATCTTTGGACTAACAAGTCATCCTCCTGGCTGGTGCTTTCAAAACCAGGCGCATGTAGGATTTACTTCTCAAATAAATATTCACCCTCTGAATTTAATTGGTGTGTTCTTTTTTTTCCCAAAGCCAATTTTATGAAGAGAATCTTTTCTGTCTATACTCACAGCAACTAAGTTGGGTTTGCTGCTGCTGAGCCCTCAGGCCAAGGGCTTTTAGTAACTCACCCTTCATTCTCAGAACCCAGAGGTGGGGGTGGCAGAGAAGCTCAGCCATGGAGGAGGGGCCGGGGTGTTTCTCAGATCTTTTGTCCATGCAGATGAGTCTGAAATCCATAAGGAACAGAGCAACAGCTGGAAGTGGGCAAAACCTTTGTGAGGCAGGGACTTAGCCGCCTCTTAAGGGAAGGCTGTACATGAGGGCAGCAGGCTCGGTGGCCTGTCCTGCCAGCCTGCAGCATCTTCTTCTCATTAATCTCAACACTGACTGGTGTGGTGACAGAGAAGGCCAGTTCTGCTGACATTTTCAAGGCTTCCTAAACACACAGGCAATAATGGATGCTGGGGAAGCAGAACCCAGCTCGTCTTGGAAAGCCAATATGACTCTCTTTCATCTCCCCCTGTGCCGCCCTGCCAAGCACCTTCGCAGACCTCCCTGAATACCAAGCAGGCTACAAGGGGCTGAGGACATGTTGGTATACATAGCAAGTACGCGCAGCTCATCATATTCATGTTTAAAGAAATGCAAGTTTTAATGGACAATTTTGAGAGCTCTGTGGTTAGAAGTAGCGTCACCGTCTTCCATCTATTGAAGCGATGCATACCAAAGACAGAGTTATTTTAGATGTTTTATGAAACTCAGACTCACAGTCTGAGAACTATTAATTGTTTCAATCAAAATAAGAAATGGGCTCTTTGAAGCCTAAGCCCTATGGTTTTTTTTCTTATAAAAAATTTGGTTTTTATTTGTAAATCATCTTCAAATGACCAGTAAAGATTGTATATTTGCATTGTACAAGACAATGCTTTGATAAATGTATATATTATGAAATGGCTGAAACAAGAAATTTACCAAATATATTACTTCACCTTATTGTTTTTCTGTGCAGAGAAAGCTTAAAACCAATCAACTATCATAATACCTCTTTATGAATTTTTAAAATTTTGTCATGAGATAAGTATATATCATGTAACATCTTCAAATCAAGCATATTTTAGTGATGCTTCACACACACACACACACATGACCTCCCCCACATCCCTGCTACTCCATCTCACATGCAGCCTCTGCCCACACCGTGGTCTTTTTTACTCCTTCGTGTCCAGTGCATCCTTTCTACCACTCCCAACCTTTCTCATCATCTGCCACTGCCTTGTCTTGGTCTGCTTCACCCACACTTGCACATGCTTGTGTAAAAACCTGAAGACATTATAGACCAGGATACGCAGATGAGGGAAAATGTCTGTGTTTTGTCTTCCTGGGTTGCCCTGGTATTTCACACTGATTTTCCATTAGCTGTTCCTCTGTGATACTGTGTATTCTCTGTTTCTGATTGCAGTACCACGCCTCTGGCATATGAGCAAGGAGAAGGCATCTAAAGCAGACTATCACGTGATTTCCCTCCTTCCGTTGCCTGTAGATTTGAGGGTTAGTTTTTCCCTTTTCATACTAAAAATTCATTAAAAAAGTTGTTCGACCAGAATGTATTAAACGCCTCCAACCTGCGGAAGCCCTGGTGCTCTGAGATCAGAGGTAGGAGATTTAGATAAAGTGGGAACGAATGTGTGCTTGGGGAGCATGTGGAACGCATCGGGGAGAATGCTGGCACCAGGCCCTGTGCTCACAACCACTGGCCTAGATCCGTCTGACCATGTGTAAAATGAGAGTAAGAGCTCTCTCAAACAGAATCATGGCAGGCCATGTGAAAAATGGAGGCTCCAAAATGCCCAGAACAAAATGTAGAGCCAGGAAAGCTCCACTTCCACATTTCCACTCGAATCTCTCTTTCGTTTTAATTTTCGAAAATAACAGTTCCTCCCAGACATACATAACCAAGTGAAGGTTAAGAACACAAGAGTTTTCCCCAGGTTTGCGGGGAGAGATGGTGTTCTGTCCTGTCCTTCTAAGCAGCAAAATGACATTCACAGTGGGGAGTGAGGCTCAGAGGGTAGAGCTCAGACACAGTGTGCTTAGAGCCCTCCTGTGGAGCCCCAGAACCAAACTAACTGGGCACAATGGTTTATAGCTTTCATCCTAGAACTCAGGTAGTAGGAACAGGAAGATTAGAAGTCCAAGGTCATTTTCAGCTACATAGAGAGCTCCAGATCAGCTCCAGCAACATGAGACCATATTAAAGGACCATCCTAGATAGACTCAAGTTTACTTACATGTGATTCCTACTGAGACTCCATCATCACCAAAACAACAAAAGGACTGTAAAACGTTTAAACCTTGATCCGGATTTATTTTTTAACTCATTTGCTCACTTTGCAAACATTTAACAATTGGGTAAAACTGATATTTGAAAAATATATGTTTTAAAATCTCCATCCCCATTTGTATTCTATGTATTTAGTTCTATTTTCGGTTTTAAGAACTGTCCAGAAGAGTACTGAGCCACCTCCTTTCTGATCACAGCAGGCACCATGTCAGTCCTGTGGCCTTCACCCTCCCTGTGTTGCCATGAACTTGCCTCCATGTCCTTTCTAGTCGTTTGCATGATCAACCCCCAGTCTGGCCTATTTATGGAGAAATACTGCTGGTACCTAACTCTCATGAAGTTCTGGAACCTGAAGGCTTTTTTGTTTGCTAGTTTTCAGTCCCGTCTTGGGAAAAAAGGCCCACGTGTTGCTACTACCCCGACATTACATATGAGGAAACAGGCTGGAGCAGTGTGATAACCTGTCAGCATTCCTGAGCCTCTCACACACCCTCCATGCTAAGTGTAGGAGCCAGCCATGATAAGCTAAATATGAACAGATCACCCAAAGGAAGTTTTTTTACTTCCAACCCTTATCACCTGCCAGAGTAGGACTGAGCCATCAATAAATTGAATAGAGGCCTGAGTCTCAGTAGCTTACACTGAAACAATATCTGGTTGCAGGAAGAACCACAAACTGAGATTACCCAAACACCACCCAAAAACACACCATCAAAAGAAAATGCCTAACATTCCAACCACTATAGATAGGACCACCTGCCAGCACATACTCACCAGGACACCCCTAGATAAATGTCAGCCAATCAGGGCTTCTGAACCTCAGAAACCTCTTACCCCCACCATTACTACTATAACAACCCAACCCTGACTGAGCTCAGGGCTCTCCATTTATTCCAATACGTTGAACATGCAGAGAGATCAAGTTTGCAAACTTGCATAAAATAAAGGCTTTTTTGCTTTTACATATGGGACTCGGTCTCCTTGTTGACTTCTGGGGGACTTCGTGGATTTGGGCGTAACAGTAAGGTCTCGGTTCTCACATCTTTCTGGTAATATAAAGGAGATAATGTCATCTTCATTTAACACATGAGATTTAACACAAAAAGAAAAATTAGCTTTTTCAGCAATGCTTTCTGTAAAGTTGGCTCACTTAGTTCCGGCACCAGTGAGCCAAGCCTCACTTTCTGATCAGAAAATAATACCAGCTCAATGTAAACACACATATATGCCAGGTTCCTAGTCTGTTTTGTCTAACTCTGAAAGTTATGCTGTGGGCTCTGCAAAGACATGGTTTTACTTTTCTGCCTCGGATCCCTAACAGTACGGCTGTGTTTCTCAAGAAATGTGAGCTGAATGAGTTTCGAGTACTTTCAAATTTTATTTTCTACTTTGGATGTTAGACACAAGGAGCAGAATAAAAACAAGAATGCCATTTTCAATGTGAGGATATTCCCACTTCTTCCTGTGGCCGACCGCACATTCTTGCTTCTCCAGACAGAAGAAAAGCTGCACCTTCAGTCACAGCAGGCCCAAAGCGGACCTCCAGGGTCTCCTGATGTGAGACAACCCCTCTCTCCAGGAGCTCCCTGTGAGTCTGCCCTCTTCCCTTGGCTCTGACACCACCTGTCCCAAGTAGCCAGCTGTCCCAAGTAGCCAGCTGACCAGTTAAGGCGATGGAAGGTATCTCCACAGTGGCCAGCTTGACCACAGAGACAACTAAAGACAGATGTCAATCTCTTTGCCGCCCCATTCAGAGAAAGGAGCCCAGGTCAAACCTTTATACTCAGCCACGTCTCCCAGATACAACACAACACTTTTTACAAGCTTCATATCTGCCTGTATTTATGGACCAGAGTGAAGGCCTCGTAACGATATTTTCATTTAGTCATACTCTTTCCTGTTCCCCCCTCCCTTTCTTACGGATAATCCCTACCCTATCCTGAAGTAGCCCTCCCTTTACAGCATGTCATTTTCAAGTATTTATATCTCTATATAAATGTACATGTATAATGTTATGCCCAAATCCACAAAGTTCCTCAAAAGTCAACACGGAGATCAAGTCCCATTGTAAAAGCAAAAGAGCCTTTATTTTATGCAAGTTTGCAAACTCAGTCTCTCTGCATGTTCAACATTTTGGAATAAACGGAGATCCCTGAGCTCAGTCAGAGTTGGGTTTTTATAGTAGTAAAGGTGGAGGTGAGGGTTTTCTGAGGAAATATATTTTTAAACCATTAGTTAATATTTTTAATGCTTTTACTTTTTAATATAGCTTTTACGTTATAGTTATTCTCCCATTACAGAATTTTTTCCATTGTTATTTTATAACTTCAGTTTTGTGTCTGTTGTGAATCTCAGTGTAAACACCTGACACACAGGTGGTCCTAGACTACCCTGTACAACAACTTCCAAAAGATTGAGATTTACAGGCCTGGGCACTGGTCCAAGCCCTCTATCAAATTGCTTAGGTCATTGTCTTCTGCATCACAAGAGATGAACAATTCTGTTTCTGGTTAGCTTTTGGTACCTATGGCTCTGACCCTGATTTTTAGCTTTTTATTTTAAGTTTAAATATTAACAATATAAAACATTTTATATCACAAATGTCTCACAGTCTTATAAATTTATTTAAATTTTTTAAAAAATTAAAATCTCCTAAATGTCCTTCTGCAATATTAAAAATAAAGTACTTTTTTGGTCCCCCCCTCAACAGCATATACATAGCCAGTCCTTTAGATCTCAGCCTGCTCCATTTCACTGTAGCTGGTACTTCTGGTGACTATCACCTGGCACTGGCATTTTTAAAATTATTAAGGGCCATTATTGCAACTGCACATTCTTTGTGAGTCTAGTCCTGCCCTACATTTGTAAACCTCGGCTGCTTTTTATGATGCCTTTATATCTTTTTAACCATTATTATCTGGGTGACTCTTAAATTAACAAAATTTAGCTGGCAGAATAAGGTACATTTTTGAGTATAAAAGCATTGAGGTGTAGCTTTAATACTTCAAATTATATGTGTGTGTTAATATATATATTAAACCTTGTTTTTAGAAAGGGACATGAGTCATCATGCAAAATGATATTCCAGCCCAAACTATCCTGAAGATTTGTAGGCCCACTCCACGTGGTCACCTGTAATCAAGATGGCAGTGAAGTTGTGTGGCATCCATTTTTTTAAACTCTAGCAAAATGGCAATCCAAAATTTAAAATGGAATTATGCTTTTTGTTTTTTTTTAAATTACCCATACATAGATTTTAAGTAAATAAAATATGGGTCTAACAAAGGAAGAGCTATAATCCAATTCTGGAACCAGCTTTTTAATTTAAAAAAAAGCACACATAATCCCTGGCTTATGTGTGCTAAGTACATGTTCTACCACAGAGCTATACCCCCAATGTATTTTGATAGATGTTAAGTTGTTAAATATTGCAAAGAAATTAATGATATGCAGGAAGGGAATTCTTATTGAAATAACCTTATCAGGCTTTTTCCCCTGTATCAATCAAGCCTTTCTCCAAGCTTGTGTCAATGCTTACCTACAAAGAAAGCCAAATTACCACAAAGTAAAAATGGTATGCCGCTTTTGAAGACAGTGTACTGCTTAGCATTTAGTGTCTCCCTTACAGCTGAGCACCTTCTCAGTTGTTTCCCCCACCTTTTTAGACCATGTCTGTGGCCCATTTTCCAAGTTTGGTAGAGAAATGTTAAGTGCTGTAGGAAACTGATGTTCTTGCAAGCAAGCATTGTACCAGCCTTTAAAGCAGTGAATTTATACACTCATGGACATTAGTCTCAATAAACTTTGGTTTTGTAAAATAAATAAATAAATAAAGCATATGGCAGCTTTAACATTAATCTGTACCAAAAAGTTATCTGAATGTCTGTTAACCCAAATTCAGTAACCAGAGCTCAGTGATAAATTTCTGAAGTTAGGCCCGTAAATGTGGCCATAGCAGAGATAGCAAAAATAGCCAGACCATTTCTGTCTCAGCTCCATGCTTGCAAGAAAACTTATATAAACAAACTTTTTAACAAAACAAGCATCTTCAGTATTTGCATGCATGAGAAACCACAGTAAACATAGTTTGAATCCCCTTCTGACCTTTTATAACCTTTATATATCTTTAATCCATTTTTTCTCTCTTTATTCCTTCAGTTTCCCACCTTCTCCCTTGCTTTCCAGACGACATACCAAAATCCCTCTTGTTTTTTAGACAAAATTCCAAAATATCTCTGACTTTTTAGACAACATAAAAACTCTTACCGAAGTCTTTCTTGTAGTTTCCCTCAGTGGTGTATGATAGGTTGTATATACTATAACAAAAAAACTTTTAAATTTACATCACATAATATCCTGTACCAGCATGAAACATTTGAGACCAACAGTAGCTTTATTTTCATAAATTAACCAATAATAATTTGTAACTAGCTCCTATAAATGATGAAAGATATTTATAATACATTGGATCTGAATGATCAAAGCAGATCTGGTGGAGGGTAATCTGGCTATAGTGCCACAGCAAGGCCATTGCAGAAACACCTATAGCCAGAGTCCTTGACCTGCGGAGCCAGACATTGGTCAGGTTTGATCAGAAGTTGGGGCACGCAACTCTGTCTACAGAAATGAGACTGCTACCCATGTGGCTCACCAGAGGGAACCACCCTCTGCAGAAGGGTCCTGGGGATGTCTACTCCAGGCACCCCGACTGTGATCTTCTCGCTCATCCACAGATCATCTACAGGCACTTAAGATACCTGGGTGTGCTCACAGAAAGATATGAGACATGAGACACAGACATGAGACATGAGACATGAAGTGAAACACAGAAAACTTACTGACATAAAACAAAACACAGAAAACTTACCAGCCGGTTGAAGGCTCCATAGATGGAAGTCCCAGGGGGCTTGGGGGATCCTGGATGAGCCCTGAAATGTTATGCCCAAATCTATGAAGCCAACAAAGAGACCCAGTCCCATATGTAAAAGCAAAGAGCCTTTATTTAATGCAAGGTTGCAAACTCAGTCTCTCCTCATGTCCCATGTATTGGAATAAACAGAGAGCTCCGAGCTCAATCAGAGTTGGGTTTTCATAGTAGTAAAGATAGGGGTGAGGGGTTTCTGAGGTTCAGAACCCCTGATTGGCTGACATTTGTCTGGGGGTGTCCTGATGGGTGTATGCTGACGGGTGGTCTTATCTATAGCAGTTGGAATGTTAGGCATTTCCTTTGGATGGTGTGTTTTTGGGTGGTGCTTGGGTAATCTCAGTTTGCGGTTCTTCCTGCAACCAGGTATTGCTTCAGGGTAAACTACTGAGACTCAGGCCTCTATTAAATTTATTGATGGCTGAGTCCTACTCTGGCAGGTGATAATGGTTGGAAGTAAAGAACTTCCTTTTTGTGATTTGTTCTTATTTAGTTTATCACAGCTGGCTCCTACATATAATTCCAGTTCTCCTTATGAGAGAAAATGTGAGATTGATCTTTCTGAGTCTCCCTTATTGTCCTAATCAATCATGATCTCCAGTTTCATATATTTTCCTACAAATGACACAATTTCATTCTTTTTTATGGTTGAATAAAATCTCATAACGTACATACAGGACATCCTCTTTTTCCTTTGGTCTGTTGAAGGGGTGTACAAGGGTTGTTACAAGGGTGTACAAGAAACAATGGTGGGTGTGCAAGTGATTTCAATATTTTCCATTTAGACTCTCACACACAGTTTTTATCCTTGGACAGTAAGGTTCAAAGAGTGTCAGTTGAATGGAGCTGTGTGGTAATTTCTAGGCATTATCAATCCTGCTTTAGAATCTGGAAAGGGCAGGAGCAAGGGTGAGTGGATAAGTGGACACAAATACGTAATTAGGCTGTGAGTCCCAAATCCATGAAGTTCCCCAAAAGCCAACAAGAAGACCAAGTCACTTATGTAAACAGCAAAGAGCCTTTATTTTATGTAAGTATGCAAACTTGGTCTCTCCACATGTCCAATGTATTGGAATAAACAGAGATCCCCAAACTCAGAGTTGGGATTTTAAAGATGTAAAGGTTGGGGTGAGGGGTTTCTGAGGTTCAGGACCCCTAATTGGCTGACATTTATCTAGGGGTGTCCTGGTGGGTGTGTGCTGGCAGGTGGTCCTATCTACAGTGGTTGGAATGTTAGGCATTTTCTTTTGATGGTGTGTTTTTGGGTGGTGCTCAAGTAATCTCAGTTTGTGATTCTTCCTGCAACCGGGTATTTCTTCAGGGTAAACTACTGAGACTCAGGTCTCTATTAAACTTATCGATAGCTGAGTTCTACTCTGACAGGTGAAATTGATTGGAAGTAAAGAACTTCCTTTGGGTGATTTGTTCATATTTAGCTTATCATGGCTGGCTCCTACAAGGTCACAATGACAGGGTGTGCTGGTGAACAATCTCAGATGATTTTGTTATGCAACTCAATATTTCGAGTGCTTCTAACCTACACCAGAGGAAAAGAGAAGATGGAACACAAATGGCCATGTCTGAGGGAAGGGAACGTGGCAGCCTGAGAACCTGGGATGGAGAAACGTTTTCAGCAAGCTGAGTCATACAGAATTTCTAAGCCTTATGTCTCTTCATTTCCTCACTCACCTCACTCCACAGATTCCATCATATCCCATAAAGTTTGGCTGTGCAAAAGGATGGTGCCAAGACTCTGGTTTACAACAAGAAACAGCCAAGTGGCTCGGCAGTGTCCTACAACAGGCCAACAGCGTGCTTTCTGGTGAAACAGTAAAAGTTATTCCCTGCACACCGATGGCAGCAGTTGATGATGGTTTAGTTGCAGTATACTTCTGTTCCTGAGGATTCAATTAACACAACATAGCTGTTCATACAAATTCTAGAATAGGGATCATCAAATTTAGGTCAGCAGGTCAAATGTGGCATGAACAGCACTTTAGTAAATAAAGTTTTATAAGCACACAGCTGTGTTCTTTATTTGTATGTGTTTGGTTGTAACAGGAGGAGCATGCTGCTTTTCCTTCTGGCTGCCCAGGGTCCCAATCTGTTACAAGGAGAGGGGTCCCTTTGTTTGTCCTGGCCACCTGGGTATCTTACACCCAAAATAATCACACAGAAACTGTATTCATTTAATTACTGCCTGGCTCATTATCTCTAGCCTCTTATTGGCTAACTCTCACATCTTGATTTAACCCATTTCTAATAACCTGTATATCACTATGAGGTCATGGCTTACCGGGAAAGATTCAGCATGTCTGACCTGGTATCTCTATGACAGCTCTCTGTCTTCTTCCTCCCATAATTCAGATCTGTCTTCTCCACATACCTAAGTTCTGCCCTATCAGGAAAAGCAGTTTCTTTATCAATTAACCAATGAAAGCAACACATAAACAGAAGAACCTCCTACACCATTTGGTGACTGTCTTCGTTTGAAGACAATCAAACCTGAGTAGTTGTTACAAAGGTGTAGGTGTTAGGTCTCAAACCCTGGACTAACATGCTAAGTAATGGAGGAGGTGCCTATTTAAGACATCAAAGCAGACCTGGCCTCCAGGTTCTCCTGGTATTTTTCATTCCCTACTTGTTACAAGACATGACTGGTTTACCCCACTCCTTGCCCTAAGCTTCTCCAGGCCAGAGGCTGGGCTGCCCTTCCCCCAACTTTCCTTCCCTTCATATAATCCAGCTATTTTGGCTATGACAATCTTCTTTCTTTCCCTCTTTCTTTCCCTCTTTCTTTCTTTCTTTCTTTCTTTCTTTCTTTCTTTCTTTCTTTCTTCCTTTCTTTCTTTCTTTCTTTCTGTCGTCCTTCCTTCCTTCTTTCCTTCCTTCCTTCCCTTCTTTTGCTCTTTCTTTCTTTTACCCTGTTACCATCCTGGCCTCTTGACTTCTGACTATCCCCTCTCACCTCTCCCTTCTACCCCAAATATCTCAGATCAGGGTCATGTTCATTCTTGTCCCTTCCAGATGTCTCTGACTATGCCTTTTCATATGATAAACCTTCTGCTCCACCATACCCAGGAGCAGTCATGTCCTCCTTTTTTATTTTTATTTTTTCATTAACCAAGAAGCTAGGTATTTTTACTTCCAGGCTTTTTGCAGAAGATGTCTGTCAACTCCCAGTTTGGAAGCTCATTTTGTTAGTCGGACATTTTTTCTTGCTGTGACAAGATACCTGGCACAAACTTCTTGAGGAAATTTTTGATTTTGTCTTCTGGTCTGACATCCATTAGTCTTTGCCCTCAATGAGACAGAATATCAGGCTGGGTGGTAGCAAGAGCTTGTGGCAGAGGCTGCATACCTCATGGTGGGCAGACGTAAAGAGAGCACATGCGCTGTAGGCTTGTCCTTTCTATCCTTCCGTTCTACCCAGGCGCCACCAAGCAGGATGTGCTCTCCACATTTGAGGTAGGTCGTCCCTTTGTCAGTTATCTCTGAAAGAGTTTCTTCTGGATGCACCAGGCACACCAGCACACTGCTGTGCTCCATAGGTGTTCTGCCAGCTAGAAATGATGTTGATCAAAGGTCATGCGCATTTGATACAGTTCCAGGGAAGTCACTGTATTCTCACCTGTCTTTTCTGAGGTTCTCAATAACTGTGAAATTGTTTCTGCCAGAACATTGAGGTTAACAAAAAAAAGTCATAGGTTGAGGAATTGACAGTCAAATACGGCTTTGGGTTTTGTTTTGTTTTCTGAGGCGGTGTCTTCTATAAGCTGTTCTAGGGACAGAGTCATCCCGTCACGTTCATAACAAGAATAGTTCTCAAGGTCAAACTGTGGGTCTAAAAATGTGTAAAAGCAACTTGTGTGTAATTTGGGGACTGCCTTAGGCTTGAAATGATTGTCTTACCAGATCGGTAGCCCTTCACTCTTCACCCCTCCTTCAGCAATTTTAACTGTCTGCAAAAACATGAAAGGTGAATTTCCCTCTTCTACTTCTAGGATGGAAGCTACTTGCAAACAGAGGTTTTGTTCAGCTTACTTCAGTAGCCCAGAGGAAAGCTGCACTCTTCAAACTTAAGTCCACAATTCTGCTCTGATAGCTACTTTTATGTTAAACTCACACATGCTAGAGCCTTTGGGAGCAGGGACTCTTTGTTGAAGAAACAGCACCCTAAAATTGCCTGTCAGCAAGTTTGTAGAGTTTTTTCTTAAGTAGCAATTGATTAAGTTGGGCCTAATTCCCTGAAAGAAAGCAGGCCAAGCAAGCCATGGAGAACGAGACTTTGTAAGCAGCTCCCCTCTGCAGCCTCTGCATCAGCTCCTGCCTCCAGGTTCCAGACTTGAGTTTCTTCCCTGACTTCCCTGGGGAGATGGACTTTGATGTAAGGCAAATACACCCTTTCTTCCCCTGGTACTCCCCAACAATAGAAACCATAGCTAAGATACGTTTGTATCTTTTTGTCTTAAAATATAAAATCCTGACATAGGGGAGGCATGCAGCAAAAATGCCTTTGCTGGTTTACCAATAGCAGAAAAATTCCTTCCTGAACTTTGCAATCTAGAATCAAAGGTGTTCTGTTTTTACAATATATTGTTTTGTGAATTGTCACGGTCTCCCTTTGGGGTGCTTAGATGAATAAACTGGGAATGACGCCCGGCAAAGTCTGGGGAAGGAGATGCCATCAAAAAAGTTTGTAATTACTTACCACCACCACCAAATGAACAGTTTCTCAATAGGCCCTTCCAAGTGTTCATGGATTGCTACATCCTGCCCCCTACTGGTGGAGAGAACTAATGACATGCAGTGGTGAACAAAATCACCTGAAACAGAATTTCTATTTCATAGAGCAAATTTCTTCCTCTAGCTGCTTCCCACCGTCCTTTTCATTTCGACTTAGGAAATAAATTGCAACCAGGAAAATGACCGTAAGATGTCGTCCACGGAAGGTGAGGGCGGTAAGCCAGCAGGTGTCTGCAGCGTGAGTAATCCTTTATCTTTCTTGAGTTTCTTTAAAACTTTTTTTCTACGTTTATCTACTTACACACAGACAGATGAGC
Organism: Myodes glareolus; assembly: GCF_982192425.1. NCBI lineage: Eukaryota > Metazoa > Chordata > Mammalia > Rodentia > Cricetidae > Myodes > Myodes glareolus. The sequence goes on from NC_142038.1 coordinate 64,557,741, forward strand.
ACACACACAGAGGTCAGAACAGCTTTTAAAGGTTGGGTCCTCCTCCCCTCCAACCATTCTGGCCCTGGGATTAAACACAGAGCATTAGACTTGGTGGCACTCATGCACACACACACACTCCTGCCCCGCACACCCCGTGCCATCTTGCTTCCCTGTTAATCTATTTTTAAAGTGTGTGTTTAAAATAATTAACTCTCTAAATTCCCAGGACCTGACATTCTCTCAAATAATGCTACTGTAGAGGTTAAATTGTCCCTCTGAAAATTAAACAACTGAAAGTTAGAAGTAAAGTTTTCATTTCATTTTTATTTTAATTTATTTTGACTTGATTTATCTTAGTTCTTAACTCATGCAGTAAACCCCAGGTATAAAGTATAAACATTGAAGGGACTCTAGGCAGCCCAAGTGTGGCAAACATGGCTCTGGAAGGTCCTGCCCTTCCCTCATTCCCTCTGTCTTGCTAAAAATAATTAATATAAAATAAATAAATAAAATTTATATTGCATTCCTAAGCTAGTCAACCAGATCCGTTCCCTTATTTTGCCACTTCCTCCTCCTGAGGCTGACTACCAAGGTTCAGTTATCAAAATGTTCAAGTGCAGCAATCAAAAGCCCCTTCTTGGCTGCCCTAATTACCTGTCCAATAAAAATGAAACTCCACAAGTTTACACAGGCTTTCCACTTTTACCTTTATAAGCTGCCATTGTGGTATAGGCCACATCGGTCTCCTCTATCAAGAGGCAGCCATTTGACATTCTGGGACAAATATCTATCCCCCCACTCCCTTGCTCCTCCCCCCCTTGCCCTCATCCTCTATCTCTTGTTTTTATCTCCTATTTCCTGCCCTTTGTCCCTCTGGGGCAGGTAAATCTCCTCCGTGTTGAAAACTTAGTCTTGGGGTGTCCTGAGCTGATACTGGTCCCTTCTAATATAATTGAATACAGCCTCTGCTTTTAGAAGTGCTTATCTTGTAAAACCCTTTTATGATGAATTACATCAGAGCCTGACTTATTAATTTGGGCTCATTTGTCCTTTTTGATTCTAGGACTCACTCCAGGGGGCGCTAGACGAGAGAACTTATGTCCTGAGAATAAAAGCAAACCAACTCTGCCTGCCAGCCCCTGTGTTCATCCTACAAATCTTAGGGGATTCTGTTAAGAATGGACACTGCACATGTTGAAGTTGGGGATTCTGTTGAGAATGGGCACTGAGTATGCTGAATGAGCCGGCTGTGTGCCAACTTCTGAAAGCTCTTTCGTGGTCCTGCTTGAAAAGTCTAACGTGGCAAGACAGTTGAGAAGAGGTACCAGGGGAGGTGTCTTTGGTGCTTCCAATTCGTAACCCTATAAATCTTAGAAGCCTCTAAATCCCAGGCACACACAGTTTCACTTTGCAAGCACACAGGATTTTACCTTGTAAAGGACATATGGTGTCTTTAACATGAATAAGTTATTTTCGTTTTTCAGTTGCAAAATGAAGTCTGCCTTGTAATTTTTTTCTTTTCTTTTTTTTTTTTTTTGGAACACAGGGAATCTTTATTAGTAGCTCTTACTGAAGCCAAGGAAGAAGTCATATGTTTAGAAAATATACTCCAGAGTCAGGTTGCCTGGGTTTATATTTTGACTCAGTGTGACAGCCTGGACAAGCTATGTCACCACATCTGCTTCAGTTCCTTCATTTACAAATGGCGACGTCCGTACTGCCTACCTCACAGGGCAGATATGGAAGCAGAAGAAGGTCACACATAAAGTACATTTTAATAAAATTGCCGCATAGTAAACAGGTGAGGTTTTTAAACTTAGTAATCACGAAAACAATGAATCCAGCAGTTCAAAGAATCAATGCTAATGTAAATATAATAAACAAAATGACTGCATTTTCCATAAAGACAGATACAAAGGGTTCTTGTTTGTCAACTTGGTTAGATCTGGAATCAACTAAGAGACACACCTCGAAGAGGTTTCTGGAATGATTAAGTCCACCAGAATGGGCAGCACCTTCCAAGATAGGTCCATACATAAAGCAGGTCTGGTTTTGCCTGCCTGTCTTTGCTCCTGGCATGTAAGTGAATTCACCCAGTTATCAACACTGCCATCCTGGCTTCTTTGTCTTTACAGTGTGGACTAAAGACCAGAAACTCTCTAGGAAGCCTCCAGCCTTTTCCGCTAGGTTAGGACTCCTAAGGCATCCAACATTGTGTAGTGAGCGTCTACCAAGTCAATGACCTCTCCAGGATTCAGATGGCCAGTCCATTTCAAGGAAGCTTTTCTAATAAATCCACTTTGTGTGTGTGTGTGTGTGTGTGTGTGTGTATGATAGATATAGATAGAGTATAGATAGGTAGACGGATTATGATAATGATAGATATAGATAGATGATAGATGATTGATAGATAGATATACAGATATATGTTCATTCTACCAGTTCTGCTTCTTTGTAAAACCCTATTAAAAGTTCCCCACACACACCTTCGGAAGTTATAATACAAATTTAATAATGTTTCTCTTACTTGGTACTTTTCAAATAAAATTAGTCTTTTTCAGACAGTCCTCTAAATCTAAATATGTTAATATATTTAACTTAAAAATTGGAGAAACCAGTATTGTACACTGAACATATCCTCCCATCCAATTGCCTGCCACTTTTCTTTCCTCCCCTCTCTACCTCAGTCTGTCCCTTTCTTGCTCTAGACAATCTCCCTCCTACTTTTCTTGATGACACATGCAACTCAGATTGCTTCTATATCACCTGGTGACAGAGACAGAGAGTTCAGTGCTTGCTTCTTTACCCTCAAAGACACATCCCAGACTCCTGCTTCTTCTGTCTCCTTCAATTTAGTCTATTATGACTTTGTTTGTCATCATTTTTATTAATACATTTCAAGGAAATGGGCAAGATTCACGTTATAAATCAAGTAGGCTAACCTGAACTCAGCCTGTTTGGCAAACAACTCCAGAATAAGTTACTTGATATCCTGCTGTCATGTGCTCTTAAATTTGGTTTCTTCACTTTGGAAAAGCACACAGTGTAATATGATCTTCAATCTTCAGTGCAGAAACAGTTTAAATTAAAAACAAAACAAAAAACAAAAGCAAAAAAAACCCTACTTTTCCATATAATACTACTTTATAACTCATTGGTTTTTAACTACTTAATAAATGCATCTAAAAAGATATCTCAAAACACCAAATTGCTCATGTGATTTCTTGCTCTGTAGCACATACATGGGTTGAGAATGTAGTAGTAGCCATCTTTTCTGTAATCCCAGTAACTGAGAGTCTGAGTCAGGAGAATTTTCATTTAAGGGAGATGACATCTGTAGCCCACTGGCCTTCAGCCTGGAATAAATTGAAACCTAACTTGCCAGTGCTGTTCCAGCAACAACAGGGAATTGAGGATTGTTGAGAGCAGGCATTCTGCGCTGTCACTGCCTCTTCTTAGTGTGTAAAACAGCGGAACTCTGTATTTGTGTGTTTGTTTGTTTTCCTGCTATGCCTTCCCTGGGTGTCTCCATTCCATAGAAAGAACAGATTTCATATTAATACGTTCAACTTGTTGGAAAGGAGGTAACACATCCCAAGAAGCACCACCCATGAGACACAGATTGACGATTACTCCTAAAAGTAAAATTGGTACCAAACTATAAATGTCACAAAGTAGGCTGGGATCATATGAGCACGTGTGTGCATTAAAATCATGTCAGAAAAACTAGGCCTGAGAACATTTCAAGCAGGCCTGAAGAAGGTTGCAACATCTTCAACATGACTTCACAAAGATGAGGGCATCTGAAACTATTCAGTTAACATTTCTATTAGTTTGACATTTGATCAGTTTGCATGTGCACCAAGAGATAGAGAACCCCTGACTTTCCCAGCACCAGCAAATCAGCAGCATCTCCACTGTGGATGTTGCTGACTCTAATTGCCATGCACCAGCCTTCTGTTAGTCTGCTGGACCTGTTTCTGTACCTCACTGTTATGGTTTCTGTGTTCCTGTACCTTGCCTCTTCAGCTCAACTCAATGCTTACTCTCAGTTCACAACCTGGGATCCTGTGACTTGATTCTGGCAGGTCTCCAGCATCTCTCCAACAGGGTTCCTTATATAAATTTCATATCATGATGACTGTATCTACATCTCTATGAACCTGTTGTTGATACCTGCAGTAGGACTTCGTTGAATTCCTTGAACACCGCAGTGTAGTCACTTCAACTCTTTTGCAGCCCCTCTGTAACCTCTGCATACATAAAGATATGAAATTACTGTGTGATGTGCAGTCAGAGAGGTAATATTAATAAGTAAAATATGAATGAAGGAACTTGTGTTTGCCAATGCCAGATGTCAAGGGAAACTGAAACCCATTTGCATAGGCAACAAGATTTGCTATACAGTGAGTTCTCACATCGTGGAGACACAAACCAAACATGTTCTTCATTTTTGTTTTTTGACATAGTGATCTAACAATTACAGAGGGCTAGTTGTTCAGAACAAGTCCCCCTGTTTCCCAAAGATGTTTACAATTGTCTGTGGGAAAAAAAATGGGAATAAATCTGAAAATAGACTAAAAATCTCAAGACTTAAGCTTCAAAGCAAAAAAGGGAAAAAAAATGATGTGTTTAGCACCTGGAGGATGTCTCTGTGGTTTTGTGAATGTTTAATTGCTGGGAAGGGAATGCTTGGGCTGCAGCATTGTGATTATTTCTACAGTTCTCCAATTAGTCTCTAGGAAGTGCTTCGAATTTCAAAAGGGAGGCGGGAGCAGGAGATGTGGCTCAGAGACAAAGAGCATGCATCAATCCTTAACATCAAATTAGATTAGAGGTTCTAACCCCAAAATCCTCTGGACTCCACAGAACTGGGATAATCTTTGGGAAGGGTTGATCAACAGTGGTAATAAGATTCTTGGCAGAAAAAGAAACAGACATGATCCGCATGTTGTTGAATGTGCCCAAGACACAGAGTAGTCATGCCGACAGAAAGGAAGTTTTTGCTGTTTTAAGACAACATCTAATGTAGCTCAGGCTGACCTTAAACTCACAGCTGTGTCTATAAATAGTATAAAATATGAGTTGAAGACTCCTGTAATTCGTGAACACAGAGATATTTTCTTCTTTGCATTTTCAACAGGAGTCACTTTATGCTCCACCCTAGAGATCCCCACCATTCCAGCATTAATTCACCTCATTTCAATTCTTGTTTGCCCTGTTTCATTTGTGTTAAGTATTTTCTTCTTTGGCCAACAAACCTTTCTGCTGATGCAAATAGATTCCAATCAAACCAAATTAAAAGCTGCCCATGTTTAAAAGATGACAGTACTCCCAGGTGGCCCTGGAAAAACTTGGAGAGAGGAAGAGAGAGAAGGGGAGGCCACGGGTAACTTGGGGAACCACGTGTTCATTCTCTGCAGGCAGTTTAAATAGCCTGTGGGAGTGGTCTTGACCCTCCCTGGGGAGGGGTCACTGTTTGGTGGGCTTTCTCAGAGGTGGAGTTTGGACTGAGGCAGCTCCCAGGGGAGGGAGCTTATGCCAGGAGCTGGAGAGACGCCTCCAGCTAAATATTCCAGACTTTTTGTATAAAGGGGTGCAAAGGGAGCTGAGGTGATGCTTCCGACCAAACAATTTGCTTTTTAATGACTAATTTCTCCACCGTTGGGGGAAAATGGGTATCATTCTAAACCAACTAATCCTTTGCAAATAACTTTAAATTCTTGGAAACAGAACAAAGTTATAAAAATAAATGAATCAATCACTGATGAACTTTTGTACTGTATTGTTTGCCTTGCTGTCTTTGAACCACACTAAGGGTTCATTTTATATACATTCCTCTGTTTTAGTGTATGTGTGTGTCTGTGTGTGTGAGAGAGAGAGAGGAAGAGAGATGTACGTGTGCATGTGTGTGAGTCTATCTGCTCCCACCCTCCTGTTCTATATCATTCTCTATTTTATTTCTCCATGAAACAGGGTCTCTCACTGAACTTTAAAGTAGGCTGTCAGCTAGCAAGCTCCAAAAATTCTGTCTCTGACTGCCACCAAGTTCTGGAGTTACAACCAAGGCTGACTTTTTACATGGTTTGCTAGGATTTGAGCTCGGGTCCTCATGCTTGAATGACAACTATCTTTTACTTGCTATGCTGCCTCCCCAGGCCTTGATCTGCTTTTGTTTTCTTCCTTTTTAATTTTCTTTTTCTTTGAATCACCTTGTATTCATTTTCTTTGGGTGTAATTTCTTTTTCTCCAGTCTCCTTAAATATAGATTCTTTTTTTTTCACAAAATATAATCTAAATATAGTTTCCCTTCCTCCTACTCCTCTGTTGTGGGATGTCCTTATGTATATGTGTTGCTTTTATTTGTTAATGAATAAAGTTTGAAAGAGCCAATCAGATACTGCCAGTGTGAACCAGGAAGCTGTTTCTTAAAAGAGCTATGCCTCTGCTTACAGCCAGCAAACAGCCTGTCTGAAAGAAAATGCTGCTACCAATAAGCTGTACTTGGCTCCCATTTTTCTGGGTCTAGAAATTCTTTTCTTCAAAGCTTTCTTAGGCTTTATATAGATGTACATTGCCAAACATTGGGCACCATTAGATTGCAATTTTTTTCAAGGACACCCAGACCCAAATAATCACACAGAAACTATATTAATTACAGCACTGTTTGGACAATAGCATAGACATATTCCTAACTAGCTCTTACATCTTAAATTAACCCATTTCTATTAATCTGTGTATCACTACAAGGCTGTGGCCTACCCATAAGATTCCGATGTTTTTCTCCTACAGCAGCTACATGACATCTCCCTGGCTCTGCCGACTCTGTCTACATATCTCTGATCAGATTTCCCATCTGACCTTACTCTGCTAACCCATTGGCCAAAACAGCTATACTCTTCAACCAATAAAAGCAACACATATACAGAAGGACATCCCACATCACTCCTCCCAGTTTCTCTCTTCCTCCCACTTCCTCTCTATTTCCTCTCCCATCCTGACCCATTCCCTTTATGAATCTCATTAGAAAAGAACAGGCTTCTAAGAGATAACAACCAAGCATGACAAAATAAAATATAAGATGGAGCAAAAACGATTGCATCAAAGTTAAACAATGCAATTCAACAGGAGGAAAAATGTCCCCCAGAGTAGACAAAAGAGTGAAAGACCTGCTTGTTCTCACAGTCAGGAGTCCCCCCACAAAAATTACTAAGGTAATAGCTATAATATATACACAGGGAACCTCATGTAGACCCCTGAAGGCCCTGTGCTTGTCGCTTCAGGCTCTGTGAATTCAGATGTACCTTGCTTAGTTGATTCAGAGAGCCTTGTTCACCTGGTGTCCCCAATACCTTCTACTCCCTCTCCTTTCCTTCTGCTTCTTCTTCCTCATGATTCCCTAAGCTCTTCGGAGAGGGATTTCATAAAAATATCTCATTTAAAGGTATATGTTCCAAGGTCTCTCTCTCTCTCTTTTTCTCTCTTTCCCCCTCTCCCCTCTTACTCTATTTGTGTGTATGTGTGTGTGTGTGCACGTGTGTGTGTGTGTGTGTGTGTGTGTGTAATGTCTAACTGTGGGTTTCTGTACTTGTTCCCATCTACTGCAGAAGGAACCCTCTGATGGTGGCTGAATAAAGCAGCAATCTACAAGTATAGCAGAATGTCATCAGGAGTCATTAATGCTTTACACTACATTAAGTGTCCATACCACCCCTCAATGTCCTAAACTTCTGTCTCGTCCTTCATTCCCTCCCTTAATTTACTCTCCCCTTCTCCTTCCTGTTATTCATATTTTCATCTCCAAACTTCACTCTGTCCCAACTGTAAATCTATTATATTTCCCTCACTCAGGGAGATTCATGTATCCAGTGTAGTCTTTTTCTCAACGTCTATGCTCTCTGGGTATATGGGTTGTAGCTTGATTATCATTTATTTAACAACTAGTATCCAAATATAAGAAAATACATGCCATATTTATCTTTCTGGTTCTGATTTATCTCATAGAGGATGATTTTTTCTAGTTCCATTTATTTTCTTGCAAATTTCATGATAATATTTTTTTTTCAAAGAGCTGAGTAATGGTTCATTGTGTAAATGTACCAACATTTTTTGTCCATTTTTCTATTGAAGGGAATTTAAATTGTTTTCACTTTCTGGCTATTATAAATAAAGCTGCTATAAAGATAGTTGTGCAAGCATCCTTGTGGTAGGAAAGAACACCCTTTGGATGTATGCCTAAGAGGGGTATAGCTGGGTCTTGAGGTAGATCAATTCCCAACATTCAAAGAACCACCTTAGTAATTTCTGTAGTGACTATACTAGTTTGTACTTCTACCAGCAATGAAGGAGTGTTCTCCTTCCTCCACATCCTCACCAGCATGAACGGTCATTGTGCTATTGATCTCAGCTATTCTGTCAGATGTAAGGTACACTCTCAAAATAGTTTTGATTTCCATTTTCCTGATGGCTAAGGATGTCAAAGATTTCTCTAAATATTTCTTATTCATTTGAGTTTCCTCTAATAAAAATTCTGTTTAGATTGTACCTAAGTTTTTAATTAGATCATTTATTGATTTTTTGTTTGTTTGTTTGTTTGTTTGTTTGTTTTGTTTTTTAACATGTGGTTTCTTGAGTTCTTTATGCATTTTGCATGATAGCCTTCTATTGGATGTGTAGTTGATAAAATCTTTACCCATTCTTTGGGCTGCTGCTTTGCCTAAATAATGGTGCCCTTGGCCTTACAGAAGCTTTTCAGTTTCATGAGGTCCCACTTGTTAATTGTAGATCTTAGGGCCTGCATTGCTTGTTTTCTGTTCAGAAAGTTGACTCCTTTACCAATGAGTTCAAGGCTATCTAGCGGTCTTCTGTCAAGTTTAGTGTATCTACTTTTATGTCGAGGGCTTTAGTTCATTTGGAGATGAGTTTTGTGCATGGTGATAGGTATGGGTCTATTTGCCTTCTACATGTAACCATCCAGTTTGATCAGCACCACTTGTCTTTTTCCAATGTGTACTTCTTGCTTCTTTATAAAAATCAGGTGTGTGGATTTATGTCTCTGTCTTCAATTCAATTCCATTTATCAACATATTTTATTATGTCAATACTATATTTTATATAGTAATGTCATTACTACATCTTTGTAGTATAACTTAAGATCAAGAATGGTAATATCTCCTTCAGATCTTTTGCTGTTCAAAATTGTTTTAGCTATCCTGGAGTTTTTTGTATTTCCATATAAAGTTGAAACCTGCCTTTTCAAAATCTGTAAAAGTTTTTATTGGTAAGTTGTTAGGGATTGCATTACATCTATAGATTGCTTTTGGCAGGATGGTAATTTTTACTATGTTAATCCTACCTATGCATGAGAATGGAAGGTTTTTCCATCTTCTAGTATCTCCTTCCATTTCTTTCTACAATGACTTAAAGTACATATCATACAAGTCTTTCACTTGCTTGGTAAGAATTACCCCAAGATATTTTATATTATTTGAGGTTATTGTCTGTTAGTCATTTATATATAGGGGAACTAGTGATTTTTGTGAATTAATTTTGTGTTCAGCTACTTTGCGGAAAGTATTTATCAGCTATAGGAATTCCCTGGTGGAAATTTTAGTGTTGCTTATTTATGCTGTCATTTCATCTACAAAAAGTGTTGCTTTGACATCTTCCTTTTCAGTTTGTTTCCCCTTGATCTCTTTCAGTTGCCTTATTGCAGTATCCAGGACATCAAGTCCTATACTGAATAAGTAAGGAGAGAGTGAACAGCCTTGTCTTGTTCTTAGTGTCAGTGGAATTGCTTTGAGTCTCTTTCCATTCAACTTGATGTTATTTATGGTTTGCTGTAACCTTCCTTTCTTCTCTTTAGTTATATTTTTGGTACCCTTAATATTTCCAGAACTTTTATCATAGAGTGTTCGATTTTGTCAAAGGCCTCTTCTGCATCAATGAAATGATCATATGTTTGTTTTTTCTTTCAGTTTGTTTATATAGTTGATTATATTAGTTGATTTTCATATATTAAACCATCTCTAAATATTTGAGATAAAGCCTATCTTATCATGGTAAATGACCTTTTTGATGTGTTCTTGGATTCATTTTATTGAATGAATTTTATTTCATTCAATATTTTATTGAGTATTTTTGAATTCATGTTCATGGTGAAATTAGTCTGCAATGTTTTTTCTTTGTTTGCTATTTGCACTGTGGCCTTTTAGAATGAATTCGGCGATGTTCTATCTGATTATACTTTGTTGAATGATTTGAGAAGTATTGACCTTAACTCTCCATCAAAAGTTTGATAGAATTCTATGCTGAAACCATCTAACCATCTGACCCTGGCCTTTTTTTCTGGTTGGTTGGTGGCTATGGATCTGTCAAAATTGCTTATCTGGTATTGAGTTAACTTTGGTAAGTGGTGTCATCAAGAAAATTATTCATTTCCTTTAGATTTTCCAGTTTGGTTGAGCACAGATTTTTAGAGTATATCCATTTGATTCTCTGGATTTCCTTAGTATCTGTGTGTCCACTTTTCATTTCTGATATTATTAATTTGGATAGTTTTTCACTGCTCTTTAGTTAGTTAGGATAAGGGTTTATCTTGTTGATTTTTTCACAATTCCAAAACTTTATTTCTTTGATTTTTGCATTGTTCTCTTTGTTTCTACTTTACTGATTCCAGTCCTGTGTTTGATTATTTATTATTGTCTTCTCCTTCTGTGTGTGATTTCTTCCTTATGTTCTAGAGATTTCATGTGTATTCACGTGTGTTTGGTTTGTGTTACCACAATGTATAATAAATTTGACTCTGTATGTTACTTAGTCTTTTTCCTTTGTAGCTTTTAATAGTCATTCTTTATTCAATTCTTGTTGATTATTATGTGCTGAGGGTATTTTCTTTTCTGGTCCGATCTATTTGGTATTCTGTGTGCTTCTTGTACCTTGATAGCCATCTTCTTTACATTAGGATTTTTTTTCTATGATTTTGTTGAAAATATTTTCTGGGCATTTAAACTGGATTTCTTTTCCTTCCTCTCTTCCAGTCATTCTTAAATTTGGTCATTTCATGGTATCCCAGATTTTCTAGATCTTTTCTGCCAGGAATATTTTAGATTCCACATTTTCTTTAACCAGTGTGCTCCTTTCCCCCCTATTATATCTTCAATGTCTGAGAGCCTTACTCCCATCTCTTGCATTCTGTTGGTGGAACTTGCTATGTAGTTCCTTTTAGAGTTCCCAAATTTTTCATTTCCAAAATTTTCTTAGTTTGTGTTTTCTTTATTTCTTCTATTTCGATTTTCAGGCCTTAAGTCGGTTTTATTCATATCCCTGTACTCTTTGTGTTTTCCTAGATTTCCTTAAGGGACTTATTAATTTCCTCTTGAATAGCCTCTATCATCTTCACCAGGCTGTTTTAAGGTCTTTTACTTGAGCTTCAGCTGTGTTGGGATATTCAGTGTCTGCTGTGGTACAATTGCTGAGCTCCACTGGACACATCCTGTGCTGGCTGTTGTGCAATGCATTCTCATTTTGGTGTTTAGGCATCTGGGATTAGGTGGTGATATCCAGTTTTGTCTTCATTGGGTGAGTGTTTGTCTTCTCCTTGGTTTCTTCTTCCTCCCTAGACTTTAAGAGAGCATTCTGACTGTGTGCTTCCTAGTCAGAAATTTTCTGTGAATCTGTTTCCTTGGCCTGCTCATCTGGTGTGATCCAAGAGGATATGATTGGTGTTGGAGGCTGGGATAATGGGATGAGATGGGGGAAGAGGGGTTGGAGGAGATCTCTGTGAGGGTCAGTGACAAGAAGGGAGACTGCAGCAGGTTTTCTGCTGTGGCGCTGGTGATGAGACCAACGGGATTGCATCTGTAGGAGCAGAAGAAGAGGTGTCGATCCTCAGTCAGCCCAGTGGTCGCCCTGCCAGGAGTGACATGGTTTACTTTTCTAATGCTCCAGAGTTGTGTCAGCATTTGTCATTCTTGGAAAAGTTTTTCAACTAAATAATAATGGTTGTTTTATTATTTATTTTAGAGCTTATTTTTATTATTTTTTAATCTATGGGTGTGTTGTGTGTGTGTGTGTGTGTGTGTGTGTGTGTGTGTGTGTGTGTGTGTGTAAGTTCTCATAGTGCACAGAATACAGCATCAAATCCACTGGAGTTGTAGTCACGGGCCCTTGTGCCTGAATTGGACACTGGGAACAAACCTTGGGTCTTCAGAAAGAGTAGTAAATACTATTAACTGCCGAGCCATCTCCCCAGCCCCAAGGATTACTTTAGTAGAGTGGTTTCTATTCCTCATTTCCCAGAAACATATAATCCTAAAATCTGAGTACATGTCAAAGAACCATTTATTCCAATCCTTGTGATTCCCAGATGCATTACTTACTTAAACCATGTGGGTTCTGAGAGGCCTTTTGCTAAATCATTGTACATTCTTCTTTCAATAAACTCAAGAAATGTATTAAAGTTTTAGTTAAAAATCTAATCTACTGAATCAGTCTTGAAAGTGCGGTATGTGACCATTTTCAATTTCTGGGAGTTAATTATTAGATACCTTATGGGGTCTGGGGAGTGTGGTAAAGAGAAAGAAACTACCTTAACTAGTGTGCTAAGATCACTGAGTAAGATCAGCATCCCATTCCTGTCTTGAGAGGCAGCCTAAAATGATTCTGACACTTGCATGTTAGAAGTCAGATTACTTTATAGCGTTTGACAGAAACTGGCAAACTACTTGACTACTGAAGTCAGTTACCTACTATGCTCACTGCAGAGAAATGGCTTGAGATGTTACAAGGGACACAAAAAACAATCTTCAGCCAATAGGGTAAAACTACTTTAACAAATTGTTTTGTTGTTATGAATAGGGTACTTTGTCACTGTTTTGTCATATTTTCTTAATTCTTCATGAGTCTCATGCACATATATATGTATTTTGATAATACTCACTTCCATTTCTTCCATTCAAGTCTCTGGTCCCTCCTCCAATACATCTCTGTTCGGACTTCATCTCTCCCTCATACTGACTCCAATAAGTGTTGCCCATGTACCCATGGGTGTGAACCATTCACCAGAGTGTGGGCAATCTACCAATAACCACACTCCCAAAGAAAAGTGATTCTCCTTCAGTTTCCATCAACGTAATGGCTCCCCGTTCATGCTTGGGTTTTGAGTGACTTGATCTTGTGCAGACAAGCATGGTTGCTATGAGTCTGTGAATTTAGACTCCATGCCATGTCGAGAAAGCAGCACTTCGTAGCCGTTCCCCTCATCCCCACTCTTACACTCTGTCCCCTCTTCTGTGATGTTCCCTAAGCCTGGGCAGGAGATTTGGTACAGATGTCCCATTTCGGGATGAACAGTCACAGTCACATATTCTCAACACCTTGAAGAGTTATGAGTCTCTGCTAAACACTGACCACTGCCAGAAGACTGAAAGCAGCACAGGTCTATGGGCACACACATATTTTCTTTCAAAAAAAGAAAAACAATTTGACAACATGATCATTTAGCAAAATAACAACAGTAGGTGTATTCTAGTCCCTTTGACTTCCCCGGCCATGTGTTGTTCCCCCAATTATAGTACCACCCATGAATTTCCTTCCATGGAACAGATCTCATATTCAGTCAGAAAGTGACCAATTGTCCCCATAAGAGTGATACTTTTATTGCAATAGTGGGCACATCTTATGTAGGAGGTTGATATTGTAGCACACATGATATTGATATTGGTATGATGTTATAGCAGAGCTCAATGAGACTATCAATGTCCCACCTCCACCCAGTAACCTGCATAGTACCTTTCAACATTATAAAAACTAATCCAGCAGGGAGAAAATTTTCTGATCAGTTCGTGATTGATTTCTGTATGTCCTACAACCAAACTATGGGGTGTCTTCAGCAACAGAAGCTTACCATCTAGCTATGATGTGCAACCAAGGACTATGGCAATAGGGTTCGTTACTTGGGGGACATCGAGGGTCTGCTTATATGGGTAACTCACAGAGAAGTATCCCACACCTGACCTAAAACTTTTCATATAATAACCTATGACTTCCAGGAGCAGCACTGTTCAAACATACAGGGTTCCTCTGTTCAAATTCAATTAAAAAAATATTTTGTAATTATCTTGTAACTAGTGAATTTGCATAAAGCTTTTCATATGCTTTATTAACATACCCAGTCTCCTCCCTAATTCTCCATCCCCCATATGCCCATACTTGCTTAAACCTTTAACTCTGATTATCCTCTCTATCTCCTGTTATATATATGTTCTACTATCCCCCATGTTATGTTTTTAATTAGATTGAAAGATCATAGGATTTATCTGTTTTTAATGAGCATATTTTATTTTATTTTTTAAAAAGACAACAAACTCTTTTTTCATTTTACATACCAATCACAGTTTCCATTCCCTCCTTTCTTCCTATTCTCTCCATCTTTGTCCTCCTCATCCCCCATCCACTCTTCAGACAGGGTAAGATACATTGCTTTGAGGAAGGACCAAGGCCCTCCATATTATATCTAGGCTGAGCAAGGTATCCATACAAAGAGAATCGGTTCCAAAAAGCCAGTACAAGCAAGTAAGGTAAGTCCTAGTGCCACTGCCAGTGGCCCCAGAGTCTGCCCCAGCCATGCAACTGTCAACCACATTCAGAGGTCCTAGTTGGGTCCTATGCTGGCTCCTTCCCTGTAAAATCAGAGTTTGTGAACTCCCATTAGCTCAGGTAAGTTATTACAGTGGGTGTCCCCATCATGGTCTTGACCTCTTTGCTCATATTCTTACTCTTCCCACTCTTCAAATGAATTTTAGGAACATAGATTAATGCTCTGCTGTGGGTCTCTGCCTCTCTTTCCATCAGTTGCTGGATTAAGGTTCTATGGTGACATTTAAAATATTCATCAATCTGACTACAGGGCAAGGCCAGTTCGGGCACCCTTTCCTCTATGGTTTAGGGTCTTTGCTGGGGACATCCTTGTGGATTCCTAGAAATTTTTCTAGTGTCAGGTTTCTTGCTAGCTCCATAATGGCTCTCTCAATCAAACTGTCTCTTTCCTTGCTCTCATTTCTGTCCTTTCCCCATCTTGATTATCCTGTTTCATCAAGTTCTTCTCACCCTTCCCCTTCTCCTCTCTTCCTCCCCTTCTACCCTCTCTTCTGCCCCCACACTCATGCTTCCAATTTTCTCAGAGGGGGATATGTTCCCTTAGGGTTCACCTTGTTACTTAGCTTCTCTAGGGTCATGGACTATAGGATCATTTTCCTTTGCTTTACAGTTATTATCCACTTATGAGTGAGTATATACCATGTTCATCTTTCTGGGTCTGGGATACCTCACTCTGGATGTTTTTTTTCTAGGTCCATCAATTGCATGCAAATATCATGAGCATATTTTAATGTGTGTTATAGAATATTCAAAGGAGCAGAGGCTCAAATAAGATTGAAGTGTATTAGCTGTCTTTATATATACCAGCAGGCTAATACTACAATGAGCATAACAGGTCTCAGCCCCTTCCTCCTCATAGCCAAGCATAGATATTCCTGTTTCAGCTACCATGTATTTCAAATTGAAGCAAAAGAAAACCGAAAGAAAAGAGACAATTTTATTTTATTTTATTTTATTTGAATAAGAATGAGTGATCCCTACTCTACCAGAGAAGATACCAGTCTCCAGAAGTTCATATAGGCTACCTGCCCACCAAGCTCCTCACTCTCTTGGTAACTCAGACCATATTCTCAATACACAAACCCTCTGTTTCACTCTGTCTCAGCCTCCACCTTAGGAAGAAACCACCTATTCAACCAGAGGCCAGGCTGATCACCAAAAGTCCAGCACCCAATTTGAGTAGAGATACCTTATTCAACCTCAAGACACACGGATCAGAAGACCAAAGAGGAAACAGAAATCAAGGAACAAAGCATCCACTCATCAAAGAGAAATGCAGAAATTGGCATCCAGACCTATAATCAGCAACATCCAGGGCAATATGGTAACACCAGAGCCAACTTCCCTACTACATTGTGTCCTGAGGATTCCAGTGATGTAGGAGGGTCATCTGTCTATGTGTTACTTTCATTGGTTAATAAAGAAATTGCCTTGGCCTTTGATGGGACAGCAGCTTAGATAGGTGAAGTAGACAGACAGGATGCTGGGAGAAAGAAGCAGAGTCAGGCAGATGCCATGCCTCTCCTCTCCAAGATGGACATGGTTTAGAATCTTCCTGGTAAGCCATGACCTCGTAGTACTACACACATTATTAGAAATGGGTTAATTAATATGTGAGAGTTAGCCAATAAGAGATTGGAGATAATGGGCCAGGCAGTGTTTAAATGAATACAGTTTCCATGTAATTATTTCGGTAAAGCTAGCCATGAGCCAAGTGGTGGGAACGCAGCCCGCCGCTCCTATCACTACATTCCAGCAGAGCTAAAATACAACAAAAAAATACCTTAAAACCATCTTTTTGAATAATATTAAGGTCCCTAAGGAGGAAATAAATAAAACCCTTAAAGAAAGCCAGGAAAACACAAACAATTGGAAGAAATGAATAAATCCCTTAAAGACAGCCAGGAAAAAAAACAAATAGACAAAGGAAAATGGAAATAGAAGCAAAGAAGAAAATACAAGCTGAGGGAATCTTGGAGATGAAAAAATCTATGTAAGTGAACAGGAACTATAGACACAGGCATCACCAACAGAATACAAGAGAATGAATCATAAATCTTATACATAGAAGATAGAAAACCCTGATACAACATACAAATAATGCTGAGTCTAAAAAATTCCTTACACAATACATCTAGGAAGTCTGGGATATAATGACCAAATGTAAAAATATTAAGAAAAGAAAAAGGAGAAAAATTCCAGCACAAATATACAGAGAATATTTTCAACAAAACCATAGAAGAAAATATTCCTAACCTGTTCCTAAACATTCCTAAAGAAGGACATGCCTATAAAGGTATGAGAAGCTCACAGAACATCAAGTAGATTGGACCAGAAAAGAAAATCCCCTTGCCACAGAACAATCAAACACAGAACATACATAACAAAGGAAGAATATTAAAAGATAAAAGAAAGTAACATATAAAGGTTGACGTATTAGAATTATACTTGACTTTTCAATAGAGACAGTAAAATTCAGAAGGGTCTGGACAAATGTACTGCAGACTTGGCAAGACCACAGATGCCAGCACAGACTACTATATACAGCTAAACTTTCAATGGCCATAGAAGGAGAAAAAAAGATATCCCATGATAAAGTCAAACTTAAATAATATCTATCCACAAGCCCAGCCCTGCAGAAGATACTAGAAGGACAACTTTAACCCAAGGAGGTCAACTGCACTCATGAATAAAGCAGGAAATAATTAATCTTACACCAAAAGAAGGGAAGCACACTCACACACAGTCATACACACACACACACACCACCACCACCACCACCACCACCACCTGTAGCAGCAGCAGCAGCAACAACAACAACAACAACGAAACAAACAGGAATCAATAATCACTGGTCATTGATATCTCCCATATCAATGGACTCAAATCCCCAATAAAAGGACACAGGCTAACAAAATAAAAGTGAAAGCAGAACACAAGGTTCTGCTGCATACAAGAAACACACCTCAACATCAAATACAGATATTCCCACAAAGTAAAAGGTTTGATAAAGATTATCCAAGCAAATGGACCTATGAAGCAAGCTGGTATGGTCATTCTAATATATAATAAAAATGGATTTCAAACCAAAACTAATCAAAAGAGATAGAAAATGACACTTCCTACTTCTCAAAGGAAAAGTCCACCAAGGCAAAATGCTGTTTCAGTTCTTAAAATCTATCAAATGCAAAGGCACCCACATTTGTAAAAGAAACATTACTAAAACATAAATCACAAATTGATAATGGAAAACTTCAGTACCCTCTTTCACTAACAGACAGGTCATCCAACCAAAACCAAAAGTACTGGAGCTAGCAGATGTTATGAAAACAAACAAACAAAAAACTGCATCTATTAGATATCTAGTAGACATTTCACCCAAACACAAAATGATATATATCATTTTCTCATCACCTCATGGAACTTGCTTGAAAATTGACCACATACTCAGTCTCAAAGCACAGGATAACAGACAAACTAAAATTGAAACAACTCCTGCATCCAATCAGACCACCACTGCAAATGGAGGCAGAGCTTTTGGGGGGTTCTCAACTGCCCAGTTCCAAATAAACACAAAATAGCAAAATAATTATATAATATTTGGCTTTTTACTAACTAGCTCTTACAATTTAAATAAACCCATTTCTATTAACCTATATTTTGGCATATGACTTTGTAGATTAATACAAATGAATAATTTTCTGGACACATACCAATTACCAAAGTTAAGTCAAAATCAGATAAACAACTTAAATAGACCTGTAACTCCCAAGGAAACAGAAGCAATCATTAAAACTCTCCTAGTCAAAAAGTCCAGGGTCCGATGGTTTTAGCACAAAATCATACCAGACTTTCAAAGATGAGCTAATGTCAATCCTCCTAAATTATTTCACAAAATAGAAACAGAAGAAACATTTCCAAATTAATTTTATAAGACCATAATCATGCTGATACCCAAACCACAAAAAATTCAACAAAGAAAGAGAATTACAGACCAATTCCCCGTATGAACATAGATAGAAAATATACTCAGTAAAATACTAGCAAAATAAATCCAAGAACATAACAAAAAGATCATTCATCATGTCCAAATAGACTTCATTCCAGGGATGCAGAGAAGGTTCAATATAGGAAAATTAGTCAATATAATTCACCACATAAACAAAATAAAAAAGAATAGACCAATTGTCATCTTATTAGATGCAAAAAAAGGCTGTAACAAAATCTTACACTCTTTCATGATAAAAGCCTTGAGAGATTAAGGATACATAGGACATTACAAAACATAATAAATGCAAGTTACACAGAGAGCCCATGAACAACATCAACTTAAAGAAAAGAAGCATAAAACGATTACATGAAAATTAGCAACAAGACAAGGTTGTAAACTCTCTTCATACCTATTTTTTTAATTTTTATCTAGCACAATTAGACAATTGAAGAAATTCAAAGGGAAGCCAATTGGAAATGAAGAAGTCAAGCTTGCTAGCTATTTGTAGATATGATAGTATGTGTAAGCAACCACAAAAAATTCTGCCTGTGAACTCCTACAACTGATGAACACCTTCAGCAAAGTAGCTGGATACAAGGTTAACTGAAAAAAGATCTGTAGCTCTCCTATTGAAAAACAGATTGAGAAAAGAAAATCAGGGAAACTACACCCTTTGCAATAGTCACAAATAATATAAAATATCTTGGGGTAACTCTAATTAAGCAAGCAAAAGACTTGTACGAAAAAAAAAAAACCTTAAGTCTTTGAAGAAAAATTTGAAGAAGATACCAGAAGATGGCAAGATTTCCCATGATTAAGGATCAGTAATATCAAAATAGTAAAAATGCCTATCCTAACAAAAGCAAACTACTGATTCAATGCAATCCATATCAAAATTCCAACACAATTCTTTACAGACCTTGAAAAGACAATACTAACCTTTATATGAAATCAACAACAATACCAAAAATTCCAGGATAATTAATATAATCCTGAATAATAAATAAACATGTGGAGGTATCACCATTCCTAATTTCAAGCTTTGTTACAGAGCTATAGTAATAAAAACTGCATGATATTGGCATTAAAACAGACACATTGATCAATAGAATTAAATTCAAACCACATGGACACCTTGGTTTTTATAAAAAAGCCAGAAATACACACTGGCAAAAAAGGAAAGAATCTTCAACAAATGGTGCTAATCTAATTGAATATCTGCATATAAAAGAATTAAAGTAGATTCATATTTAGCACCCTGCACAAAACTCTAAATGAATGGAAGTTCTCAACATAAAACCTGATATCCTGACCCTGATAGAAGCAAAAGTGGGGAATAGCCTTGAATATTTTGGGACAGGAGACAGCTTTCTGGACAGAACATTAATAACACAGGCAGCATGATCAACAATTAATAAATGGGACTTCATGAAAGTGAAAAGTTTTAATGAAAAGTATAGCGTCAATAGGACACAATGATAGCCTACAGAATGGGAAAAGATTTCACTAACTCCACATCCTACAGAGGGCTAATATCCAAAATATATGAAGATCTCAAGAAATCAGATGTCAACAAACCAAATAATTCAATTAAAAATGAGGGAACAGATATAAGCAGAGAATTCTAAATAAAGGAAACTCAACGAAAAACACTCTAAGAAATGTTCAACATCCTTAGCCATCAGGAAAATACAAATCAAAACTACTTTGACAGTCCATCTTACTGCTGTCAGAATGGTTAAGATCAATAATCCAAGTGACAGCTCATGCTGGTGAGGATGTGAAGCAAGGGGAACAACCCTCCATTACTGGTGGGAGTGCAAAATTGTACAACAACTGTGGAAATCAATACGGCAGTTCCTCAAGAAGATGGAAATCACTTTACCTCAAGACCTAGCTAGGCCACTCTTGGACATATACCCAAGTTGCTCCATCCTACCACAAGCATACTTGCTCAATGGAATTCATAGTTGCTTTATTCCCAATAGCCAGAAACCTCAAGAATCCTACACATTCCTCAACTGAAGAATGGATAAAGGCAGAGCCGAGAATGGGAGTAGAGCACACAGTCTGAGCTCCACACCGATCTCCTCTCCATTCTCTTTGCCTTGCTCTCGTGGCCTGTCCACCCCATCCACCATCCCGCCGGCCACCACTAAGAACACCTTCCCCCATGGCCACCTCAGCAAGTTCCCATCTGAATAAAAGCATCAAGCAAATGTACATGTCCCTGACCCAGGGTGAGAAAGTCCAGGCCATGTATATCTGGGTTGATGGTATGAGCGAAGGGCTGCGCTGCAAGACCTGTACCCTGTACTGTGAGCCCAAGTGTGTAGAAGAATTACCCGAGTGGAATTTCGATGACTTTAGTACCTTTCAGTCTGAGGGCTCCAACAGTGACATGTATTTCAGGCCGGTAACCATGTTTCGGGATCCCTTCCGCAAAGAGTCCGACAAGTTGGTGTTCTGTGAAGTTTTCAAGTATAACCGGAAGCCTGCAGAGACCAATCTAAAACACACTTGTAAATGGATAATGGACATGGTGAGCAACCAGCACCGCTGGTTTGGAATGGAACAGGAATATACTCTCATGGGAACAGATGGACACCCTTTTGGTTGGCCTTCCAATGGCTTCCATGGGACCCAAGGTCCATACTACTGTGGTGTGGGAGCAGACAAAGCCTATGGCAGGGACATCGTGGAGGCTCACTACCGGGCCTGCTTGTATGCTGGAGTCAAGATTACAGAAACAAATGCTAAGGTCATGCCTGCCCAGTGGGAATTTCAAATAGGACCCTGTGAAGGAATCCGCATGGGAGATCATCGCTGGGTGACCCGTTTCATCTTGCATCGTGTATGTGAAGACTTTGGGATGATAGCAACTTTTGATCCCAAGCCCATTCCTGGGAACTGGAACGGTGCCAGCTGCCATACCAACTTTAGTACCAAGGCCATGCGGGAGGAGAACGGTCTGAAGTACATTGAGGAGGCCATTGAGAAACTAAGCAATTGGCACCAGTACCACATTCGCGCCTACGATCCCGGGGGGGGGGAGGGGGGGCACCGGACAATGCCCAGCCTCTGACTGGATTCCATGAAACCTCCAACATGAACGACTTTTCTGCCGGCGTTGCCAATCGCAGTGCTAGCTTCCGCATTCCCCGGACTGTCGGCCAGGAGAAGAAGGGCTACTTTGAAGACTGTCGCCCTTCTGTCAATTGTGAGCCCCTTTGCCATGACAGAAGCCATAGTCCGCACTTGCCTTCTCAACGAGACTGGCAATACAAGAACTTCCAATACAAGAACTAAGTGGATTAGGCTTTGAGTGACCTGAGCTCTTCTTCCTAATCATCCCGCTCCAACTCTTTCCTGTCCCAGCTGACCCCACTGTATCTCAAAGGATGGAATATCAAGATCTTTTTATTCCTCGAAAAAAAAAAAGAATGGATAAAGATGATGTTATACATTTTCTCTGCTGCTTTAAAAATGGAAGTTTGCAGACAAACAGATGGAACTAGAAAAAATCATCCTGGGTGAGGTGGCCTAGAAAGAATCATGGTATATATTCACTCACTTGTAAATGGATAGTAACTGTAAAGCAAGTGATGATCTTGCTACAATTTACACACCCAGAAAGACTAACTATCAAGGAAGGCCTGATGGAAGCATGGATCTCCTTGGGAAGGTGAAATAGAATACCTTCTGGGAGTGAACTGGGGGCAGGTGGGAATAGGAACAGATGTGGGGAGAGGGATGGAGGGAGAGAGCATGGGAGACACAACTGACGTTGGATGGCCTGGGTGCTGGTACTGATGTGGAAATCTAATGTAGTAGAAACTCCCCACATTCTAAAAGGATGACCATAGTGAGGATTCCCAGTAATGGAGAATATGGAACCTGAACTGTCCATCCTCTGTAACCAGGCAAGATTTTCAGTGGTGGGGCTGGGACACCAATCCAGCCACAAACCCTTCTACCTAAGATCTATCCCACCTGCAAGATGTGCTCAGGCAATGGAGAACTTGTGGGAAGAAACAACAGATGAGTGGTTTGTTTGAGGCTCATGCCATGAAGGGGAGTCCATGCCCTCACTGCCAGAATGATCAGGAACTGGAGACTGGATAGCCCTGAGGTCAATGATAGAATATATATGTATGTATATATATGTAAATATATATGTGTGTATGTATATATATTATAAGATATATAATATATATTGATATATAGCAATAAACTAATTTCTAAGGAGATCAGTGCCTAACCCAATTGTCATCAGAGAGGTTTCAGCTGGTAGCTGATGGAAGCAAATGCAGACTCACAGCTAAACAGTACATGGAAAGACAGCCCAAATTGGAGATCTTCAGTGGATCCCTCCACTTGGAATTTGGGGAACCCCGAAGAAGAGAGGGGAAGGAAGAATTATAGGAGCCAGAGTGGTCTAGGATACCAGGAGAATACAGTCCACAGAATCAACTAAGCAGTGCTCAGAGGGACCCATAGAAACTGAAGCAACAGTCACAGAGTCTATATGGGTCTGTGTTACGCCCTCTGCATATATGCATGGTTGTTAGCTTGTTGTTTCTGTGGGACTCCTCACAGTGGGAGTGGAGATGTCTCTTACTCTTTCATCTTCTCTTGAGAACCTTTTCTTCCTACTGGGTGCCTTATATAGCCATGATATGACAGTTTGTGTCCAGTCCTATCTGATCTTGTTATGCCATGGTCAGTGGCTATCCCTGACAGGGCTGCTCTTTTCTGAAGGGAAACAAGAGGAATCAATTTTGGGGAGAGCAATGGTGGTATGGACTGGGAAGCATGGAGGGAGGGGAATTTGCTGTTGGAATGTATTGAAAATACATACATACATACATAAACACACACACATGCACACACACACAAAAAGTGAGCACATATTTTCTTGATCTTGTACACATCAATTCCACTGATTCTATCTTACAAAAAAAAGTATCAGCCTTGTTCTCAGCTACAATGGTGATTGGGAAGTAGATTGCCAAAAAAATAGCATTCTGATAAAAACCGAAGAGAATAGGTTGAAATTTAGGTATTTTTCAAGCTGAGCTGTTGTTGCCAGACTGAATGTATTCTTAGCATTGATTAACATTTAAGAAGGGTAGATGACTTACTGCTCATCAGAACCTACTCTTATAGTATTTCAGTCACGTCATTTGCTCATCACTTCGGAAACATAACCAGTTATTTGAATGATAAATCTTTCAATGCTAGAGATTTGTTTTTGTTCATGACCCATTGAGCACCTTGATATATCTTTCTTTATAGCAAAGAAGGCACCCTCTTTTTTATGGACTCTCCTAGGCAGTTGGCTATCTTAACATGAAGCTAAATACCTCCTTCCAATTCACTGACTGTCTGAAATTTACTGAAGTGGACAATGGACACAAGCTTTGTTCTTGCTAAGAAGTGCACAGCCAAAGTTCTGTTGATACTTTGAATGAAACATGGGAGGGTTATATGGTCTGGAGAAACATGGATTTCCTAACAAGCAAGGTGCCTTTACCCTTAATGGAGTCTGTCTACTGTTAAGTAAGAAGAATGCTTGATATAGAACATGGAAAACTGGAGAGAGAAAACAGAAGTCTGTTCAGAGATGTGTTGTGGATGTCAACCTGACAGTCTAAATGTTCTCAACTTGATTAATGCTATAAAAGAGAAAAAGAGAAGGATATTCCTGGACTGACAGATGCTACTGTTCCTTGGTGGTTGGAGCCCTAAGAAGTTAGCAGAATCTGAAAACTTTTTCATATCTCTAAAGAAGACAACTCCTTCTAATAAATAGGTTGTCAGTAAGCAAAAATGGTGAGAAGCCCAGGACCATAGCATCCAGGACTGAATACCCTGCTATTCCATGTGTCCTTCCAAACAATCACGGATGTACTGACCTGAAGAAACAACACACAAAAAGCAAATGAAAGATGGCAGAATAAGCTAAACTTTTGGCCAAGAGAATGGAGGAAGCCAAAGAAAACTGCCAGGAACCAATTGCCAAGAGGCATAGGCTATTCTCAAGAGTCCCTAAGAATCTAGTCTGATGTGAATGAAAAACAGGAATCTTCATAGCAAATAAATGACCAGATGTTGAAAAGAAAAGAAAAGAAGGTAAGGAATGGATAAAACATTACATCCTTGCTTGGTAGGAAACTTTAGGTGGAAATGATCCCATCAATGTTTTCATTTATCTTCTTTTTACAGCCTGTCCTTCTTTGGGTCTTGAGCCTTGTCTGTAGCCTTGATGGGAGACAGAAATCATCATGGTCTCAGATGTCCAGCTGCCCTCTATTCTTGACTCAGAACACTCAGCAAATCGGTCCTCAGATGATGAAGCATGCACATACTTACAGGAAGGAGCCAAAGGCATCTAGCCTTAGGTAAGGTGAAGGTAGGGCTCAAGTATCAGTTATGGCTCTCCAGAGAAACAGAACCTTTCCTACATATATCCAGGAGAGCAGTGCTTCCAAGTACAGAGTCCTAAAAACCAGAAAAGCCAAAAATACAGGTTCCAGTCCACATGCACGATAAGCGAACTGGCTTGACTGAGTCCAGTCTCCACTTCTGTCCTGTTCAGGCACTCAACAGATTGGATGATGATGACACCATAGTGGGGAACACCATCTGCTACTCTATGTCTTATGGACTTAAATGTCAATCTTATCTAGAAACAGTATCATAGATGTATCAAAGAAAAACGTTTCTCAGCTATCGGGTAGCCTTGTGGCAACCAAATCAAGTTGACACATACAGTCATTCATTACAGGTGGGAACTCAACATCCATTATTGTCTTAGCTGGGATTTATATTTCTGTAATAAAATATCATGATCAGTAACAACTTGGAGAGGAATGGGGTTTTGGCTTACACTTCCATAACATAGCTCATCACTGATGAAAGTTTAGGCCTCAAGGAGAAACCGGGGGGCAGGAACTGAAGCAGAGGCCATGGAGGAATGCTAGTTATTGGATTGCTTCCCATGGCTTGCTAGTTCTACTTCCTTACACCACCCAGGAGCACCTGCTCATAACTGGCTCTACAGCTAATGAGCTTAACCCTTCCACAATAATCATTAATCAAGAAAATATCCTACAGACTTGCCTAGAGGCAATCTGATGGAGTGTTTTTCTCAGTTGAGGATTCTCTTCCCAGATAACTCTAAATTGAGTTAGACAATAAAAAAGAAACCAGCTGGAACAAAAACACACATCTCTGTAAACTAT
Organism: Myodes glareolus; assembly: GCF_982192425.1. Lineage (NCBI taxonomy): Eukaryota > Metazoa > Chordata > Mammalia > Rodentia > Cricetidae > Myodes > Myodes glareolus. The sequence continues at coordinate 64,583,619 of NC_142038.1, forward strand.
GCTTAGTCTTATAATTGAATAATAGCAAAGTTATAGTTTCTCCTACCATAACAGAACTATCTTTGTTTAACAGGGGTTGTACTAGCTCTTCCCAGGATAGAAAGTATTACCATGGGAGATATTTACTCTTTTTCATATCCCGCAACTTAAATATTATCGCATACAAAGAACAAACTTAAATATTTTCTGAAGTTAATATGTTTGGTGTTGCATGCATAGAGAATAAGAGAAGAAAGAAATTGCATTTTCTCTGTATGTATCTATCTAGGCATATTCACCCACACCGGAACACACATCTATTCATAGCAGATATGGAAGAAGTGTTCAAGATTGTTATGCTTCTAGTCATAGGCTAGCAGCTGCTATAACCACCTTCTTTCGCTTCTTATTCTGTGATTTTTTGCCCTTATCAAGTATCTTAGATGGTTGTGGCTCTTCACCTTGTGGGAAGAGGGACATTTTTATCCCTGAAAGGCTTGTGCCACTAATTTTTCTTTCTTTCTTTTCCTTGGACTGGCCTGGGTTGCTTTCCATTGCACATCAAAACTAATCAATGCCCTCAGAGATCTCTTGTCTTCCAAACATCCACTTCATTGCCTCTATTGTAAAGTATTTGACCAACTTTCCCTCAGTAATGGATCAGTTACCTGAGCCAGCACTATTACTCCATTCCAGTGAAAGGAGTAAGGAATCTGGAATACCCAGGTGGAATTCTTCTCTGCAAGCTCCATGAAGTCATGTTTCAGTGGAAACACCCTGGCTTCTGAAGGTAAAGACTACACTAGCAGAGCATGAACTTATGGAAACAGAAATTAAACATTGTTCTAGTAATACTAGTAGACACAGAGGTGTTCTACTCCATTTCCATCCCCTAATTCCCAGGCCATGGATCCTAACTTGCAAAGAAGCAAGATGGATTGATAGTATAACAGCTTGAGGAAAGAAAATGGTATTTGCATATTAACAAACTGGAATGTGAGAAGCACGAGAGATACCTTTGATTTAATCAAGGTACACATCGTTATTGGAAAGACATGTCAATCTCACACGCTGTCATGGGAGGAAGCAATCCCGAAAGTCAATCATTTCATTAGATTCCTGCTAAAATCACACAACCTAGGTCTGGTGCCTAGAATACATCAGATAAACTCAGATTGAAGTAAATGCTACTAATAATATGCTTTACTTATCATTGCCTATGTTCAAAAAACAAACAACCAATCACCAGGAAAAGGTAGAGGATCTGTCCCAGATTGGAGGAAACTAAATAATTTAATAAGTGTATCTGTTAAAATATTATTTTTGTAAATTCCAATGTGCTATTTAAGTTCACGAGAAGCTAGCTCTAGAAAAGAGGGTTGTCCCCTCATCAACTCCATCTCAAGTTTGTTTGTTTTAGAGCTTCAAAGATGCTAGTGGATCCTTGAGAAGGGAGAAGGAAAACTACAAAACAGCCCAGGGGTGAAATAGCTTGTCCTTGGCAACAGAAAAGGAGGGAATTGCTAGAGAGAGAGAGAGAGAGAGAGAGAGAGAGAGAGAGAGAGAGAGAGAGAGAGAGAGAGAGAACACCTTGTCCTTGAACACACTTGGGAAGTAAATTATCCCCAGGTACCTTTGCAAAGCAAATCTGGATGGTGTTTATCCACCTTAAAGGGTGCCTTAAGAAGCCTGTGGGACATGGCTACTTGCTTGTCTTTTGGAGGGCAGAGAGGGCATAGAGGGCAGCTTGTGGCCTCTCACGCTCCATTGCTTCTGTTACTGGCTCTTCTGTCCTTTACTCCCGCCCTCCCCACTCTACTTGGCAAACTCATGTATTCAAAACTGAGAGTACAGCTATCATGGAACATTCTCCTCAAAAAATAACATTTAATAATAGTTTTCCATCAGGACAATATTCCTGAAGAAACTGGTAAGTACAAATTAAGACTGTAGTTTAGTCAGTGGTATATTTAGTTTTTGTATTTATATTATATTATTACTAAAGATACTAACATTTGGAGAAATGGAAGGATCCATGGAAATTCTCTAGTAATTTTCAAATTTCCCTTTCAAAAGACAAATTAAAAATAAAGAGGATTTTGGTTTTAAAGTTCATTTTAGAAAATTGTAAGAGTTAGGAAAAAAATGTAGACTTCTCAAAAAGCTCAAAAACACCTCTTCCAACATAAACTCAAAGATACATAAATAAATTCATCAAGATACATTCACAATGTACCTCCCAGCAATCACTTCTGATCTAAGGGCATTTCCTTTACATTTTGGATTTGCTTAGAAGGGTAGAGAATTCTTTCCATGGTTGAAATAGATTTGACTAACTACATACATTTATAATTGTAAAGGACTTTGATCTAGGGCTGTTAAAACTAAAATAAACTATGGGTCACACGAATATTTTTCACTTTGAAGGAAAATGTGTTATTTGACAATTTTTTAATGTTTTTAGTCTAAAGATGGAAGGTTAAAGTAATTATATTTTTGTGGTGATCCTAGGCTCAGAGTAAGTGAGGTACAAAGGCAAGGAAGGTTCAATATAAATTTCAAGGCCATTTGTGTACAAAGAGTTGGGGACACCACCCTTCAGGAGACCCACCGAAGGAGTTGGCAGGTACTCTGGCATTTGATCTTCCTGGGACATGGCCCCAGACTATATGCAATGTTCACAAGACAAGTATATGCTCACTTTTTAATATTATCTATATAATGTACCTTTTTTTACAAGGAACATAGTATTTTAACTTAAATTAAAAATGAACTGAGAAGACTTGCATATTAACAGATAAATTACATAGGCTGCTCTGTTAGTCGGAAGACACTGGTCTCTGTCTCTAGTTTTCTTCTACAGATTGCAGGAAAATGTCACAGGACCAGCAGACCATAGTCCTATTTTCATATACGGTACCTCGACAGACATATACAAAGTACTCTCTCTGACAGTTGGGACAATTTCCATTGTTTTATTTTTTCCTTCTGCGATAAAAGCTTCGTGAGTTCACTAGGATGGGGGTTTCTCTGCGATGAAGTAATATATTTACACTAACCAGTTGATCTTTTTCACTCATGCATCCTTATTCAAAATCAGCAACAGAATTGTTTTACTTAATACAATCATTATGCCCACATCATTTCCTTATTTCTTACCTCTCCTTGAAATGTCCTAAACATTGACATATTCAGATTATTATGAGCTCAGTTTTAATTCTCATTTATTAGAATATTAGTAAACAACAATTATGAAATAGCTTTGAATGTCAAAATATTTACCTTTTACCTGAAAAGTAGAATTCTGGAAGGTAGGGAATTAGCAGCCACAATAACAAGAAGTGAAGGGCTTCATGCTGTCCCTCACTCATAATTTCATTAGTCAGTTACCTGTAAAAGAAGATGCGCTGAAGTCTCCTTGGATTGCAGTCAACAAAGTTTAGCAGTTAGTGTTTGTTTACTCATGGCCAGGCTCTATGTGAAATAGTTTACCTACAGTGTATAAATTTGCTATTTTCTGTATGTCTACAAGATGTGGACCTTCAGCATATTGTGAATGGCAAAAGTGACACAGAGAGATGGTCATTGACTGGTCCCCACTGAGTCTTCAAGCAGTCAAAGCTTTGAGGTTTCTCTTAGAGCTACTTAAGATTTTGTTATTTTACTTTTGTTGTGTGTGTGCGAGCCTGCGCAAGTGCTTTTGCACATGTGTGTGTGTGCGTATGTGCCACATGGGTGCATGTGCCCACAGAGATCTGGAAAGACTACCAAATCCCTTGGAACTTAGGTGTTTGTGGCCTACCTAATGCTGGTGTTGAGATCTAAATTCTCGTCCTCATGATTGAGCAACAAGTGCTTGTAACTACAGAGCCATTTCTCCAGACCACAGTGTAGACCATTTTAATCAGAGCATCCTCCTATGCCATTTCCAATACATGTGCAGTGGTTCCTAGCGCAACCAGGATCTCTCTGTAAATATACCACAGGTACCAGCAAAATCACAAGGAAAACAAATGAACAACAACAACAAAAACACTAGACTATATTGCAGACATCAGAAGCACATATGTCAAACCTAGTCATTGGCTATCTTAAATCTACAGGGAAAAGAATATTTGCCCTATATTCCTTCTCTAGTATTTATAAGTAGTGTTCCGACAATTTCCTAAATGCTTACCTTTCTCTTTGCAATGCATATTTTGTGTTTTCTTTGTTATGTTTTCGTTCTCCAAATAGTTCATTGTCAGTTTTTCTTGTGATCCCCTTCTTACGTACTTCTGTGGGCCTGTGGGCCTGTGGGCCTGTCATGCTCCCATCCAGGCCTCATGCCCAGAAGTAGTTTGCCAACACAGAATACTCTGGGAGTGTATGTATCTGTGGGGGGGAGCACTATTTTGTTTTGCTTTTTAATTTTATTGACTTATTTTATCCTATTGGTTATTTTTAATTTGTTTTGATTTTTATTGTTTGTTTTTTATTTTGACTCTTGTTTCCTGTGTTGAGAGCAAAAGAGAGGGAGGAAAGAATATGATCAAAATACATTGTATAAAAGTTCTTTATAACATGAAAATGACTTTTGTTTCTACTCTGTTGTTTCCTATAGAAACACAGTCTTACCTTTTTCATCAAGTCAGCTCTGTCGGACTTCCACTTCATAACCATGTGGTACTTTATACTAACACAGGAGAAAACTTTTCTCTTGGTGAGGTTGAGCTGCTTTCACTCACAGCCTTCCATCTCCTTCTGTGCCCAGCAGGGACAAAGGTCTGCTCTGTTTCATATAAAGAATTCACATATTTCCCACCTGACACTTTTTGTGATTAAGGAAATCGGTTTCTTCCCATGGGGTGGAAGAACGTTTAATAGACAAGCTGGGTTCTTAGGACAACCTTTGAAACGGTGGCTCAGTTTGTGTCAAGCACAATAACCTCTGGGCTGTTTAGTGGCAGTCTTTAAATGCTACCTCAGTTACACTGGTGAACATTAATGAGAGTGTGTGGCCAGGCAAATGGGAAGTAGAACGTCCCACATGGCTTGATGAGATCTCTGAACAGTAAATTCACAGGTTATGAACTACTTTTCTGAAAGATGAAGAGAGCACACAAGACAGTGAAGGCCAACGTCTTTTCCACAGAAAGAAATGGACCATATGCTGAATGGGCTCCTGAGACTCTAGATGCCATGGGTGGTGAGTGACATTTCCGCTCCAGTGACTCACACAGCAATAGAGCTCTTATTCTAGACTTTGCAGCCTGGAAAAAGCCCAGTTAGGTTCGAAATCAACCAAAGGAAGTGTTGGGGGCTGCAGACCCCTGGCCCCTTGTCTTTCTGTGCCTGCCTCAGACCCTTTGCATGTTGGAGTGAACGGAGTAAACAACATGTTTTCCTGTGCCTGCAGCTGCTCTGATCAGGAGGCCCTCATGAGTTCCTGACGGGAGTGGTTCCTGGTGGGTTTTACAGCTGGAAATCCCAAGAGCTGGGACGTGGCTATCAGTTAAGGACCCCTATATATGCTTCCCTGGAGCACAATAAAGTTGGCATTCTTGTTTCAAGGATGACCCGTGTCCCTGTGTCTCTGTCTGTGTGAGTATGTTTTTAAATCTCCAGCCTATTTCCTGGCTCGCTTACCCATTCCATAATGCAGGTGCTACAAGGAAGAAAATGGATTTCTTGCAGGCATGATTTGTGGGCAGTGCTACCATGGGTGTTTTCATTCCCCATTCTTGAATTTCAATTCCTCAAATACTTCTATTAGGAGTTAACCTTGTTTCCATTTCATGGAGGAGAGAGCAGAGGCAAGGAAGGCTGGCCGAGTTGGCAAGTGTTTGATTTGGAATTTTTAATCACTGCTATCTGAGATGCACAGCTACTCCATGGAACATGGACAGCAGTTCCATATGGCTGGGCTTCACTGGTGCAGGCATGATACTTGTACATGTAGATTAGGGTGTTTGCTTCCCGAAGGCCCCTTATCTCCACTGTCCTTCACATTTCAGAATCAGGTTATTTATCTTTGGTTAGCGTTGTTGGAAGGCCTTACTGGCTGGTGGCAGTGTCTATCATGACCTGGCAGATTTTTTCCAAAGCTCACCAACATGGAGACTCGCTCCCTAGCGTAACTTCCAACACCCTGCCCTTATCTGGAGAATGCCCCTGGACCTGGTGGACTAACCTTGTCTGGAAACTGTCTCTAAGCAAGATGCCTGGTTTACCTTTAGCTTGATCCTTAGCAGAGATTCCTGTTAGAAGGCTCCCCTGCTGCATGCACTGCAACTAAGACTTGTGCTAGGAGCCTGCCCCTTAATGGAAACCGATACTTGTCCCAGGCTCCCAATCCTATATATTTCTGATACTCTGGAAGAAAGTTGAGCTGATTTATCGAAGTCTGTCCACTGGAGGGCTGTCTCCATCATGTTTGCAAGCCATACAAGGATCTCTGTCATCACTTCTGCCCCTTTGTCTTGGTGGACTGATGGCTGGTGGACCCTGAAGACAAGAGGACTACATAGCATTTATTTATTCCCTCCCAAAATGCCAGTGCTTTAGAGCTAGTCAGCCGAATGTTTGTACCAGTCATTTTAGTCTGTGTAGGTTTTAAACTTACTAGAGGGGGTAGATGAAGAAAGGGGAGCATTTAGGTATAAACTGGAGATATTTAAAATCATCAGCTCTGTGAGATTCCCCTGTCTATAGGCAGAACACTGGGTGTCTTTTGAACAGTATACTCAAAAGACAAGAGTGAGCACTCTGTGGTTCCATCATTAGACCTCTTTCTAGACTCATTGTCTTCCAAAAAGCCAGTAATTAATGGGAGAACTTTTTATGATAGTAACTAAAATTTATCTAGCATGCTTTGAAAGGACATTTACATGTCTTCCCTGTTCATCTGCATGGTTCACCAAAGAGAAAAGCTGTGAACTGATTTTTGGAAGACATTAAGATCCTTATTTATTAAATGGAAGGTTTCCTCTATTTATGAGAAATGCACTAAAGATCTCAGGTCATAAATATATTTCAGAAAATGGAAGAGGAGACAGATTGGTAGATGTCTGAGCAAGGGTATAACACAGAAGGATCACTGGTTCAAGCCTAGCCTGGGTTACATAATGAGAATCTGTTTTAAAAAACAGAGATGAAAATGTAATGGTTTGACTCATTTCCTTTGACACTGTGTCAGTGTGAATTCGAAAAAAAACAAATAAACAAAACAAAACAAATATGAACAGCCTGAATGGGGTGCAAGCCCGATCACCAGTCAAGGTAATGATTCTCAGCACACTATGGTGGGTTAGGTTAAGCTATAATGTCTCGTAGGTTAGTTCCACTCACTACATGTTTTAACTTGTAATATTTCAATTGGTCAGTTTATCAGGACAAAGCCATCAGGTGGCTCACAGCCAGTTCCAGGCGATCTCATGCTTTTTGATCAGAATGGTGTTGGCACTATTCACATGTGGCATGGATGAACTCAAGTGGGTACACACATACAGAAATTTTTAAAAATTCAGTCTTTTAAAAGTTGCAAAATTAAGATAAAAAAGAATAGAATAGTATGTCTTATCTCTAGACAACAGCTCATATATTTGGGGTATTTTTTAAATGGTCTTCAAACTCAGCTGATAAATATCAAATCATAAATAGCCTCCTGAAAACTAAGATCGGTTTCTCAGGAGGGGCAAACAGAAATGTTTTATACGTCCTGTCTGGGAAGCCCTTGGTGGGGTGGGGGGCATAGCTGTACTTCCTGCCCTGTCAGCTAAATCTACGGAGGACTCAAGGCTATGTACATAGTAGCCAGTTAGCACAGCCTTCGCTGAAGCCTGGCAGATGTTTTCATGAGATGTCCCAGCCCCCATCGCTGCATGCAAGGCAGTCAACACCTGGTAACCTGTAAATAAACCCCTTGCTCTTTAATTGCTTTGAAACAGCACCAGCAGCAGCTGTGACCACCAACATTGCTAAGTAAACAACAGGTTTCTGCACCTGCTGGAACAAAATCTTGACCGTGATGTCGACCAATCAGGTAAATCCAGGTAATTTAGCCTTCCCTAATGTAAGTTGCCTGGGAGATTAGCAGCTGCCTGACAGTATTGATTCTCTGCCTCACATATGGGATATCTGCCCCATTGTCGCCACCTGACAGGATTGAGTTCAGTCTCTCCATTAAAAATATATATAATTAATTTGTCTCATGGTTACTGCTTGTTAGCTTCTCCTCTTTTTCTCCTCTTGTCTTTTTCTAACTTAGCGACTTCTTCTGAGTTGGCAACACCTCTCTGAAGGTCCAAAGTAGAGCAGACTCAAACTTTTGTCTTCCACAAACAACAAGATTCTAAAAAAAAAACTGCAACAGAAATATAGGTTTTTAATTTTTAATTTAAAAAAATCATTGTTTTGGATGTTTGTTCCATTGTCTCCTTACTGCAAAGAGGACCATCAAGCTCACAATGAGAAACCAGGTGGAAATATCATATTTAACTCAGCCTTCCACAGAATAAGAATAGTCCAGCATCCTCCACACAAGTGTGTCCAGTGAGCTGAGATTCTTAGCAAGAGGCCCACGAGATGCACAGCTCAGGTTTTTAGTAACAATAGCAAAATGGAGAATTCAGAGACCAGCTGCTGATGAGAATCTTCCCTGGACCACATCTTACAAACGCATATATTTTCCTAGAAGCAGATCTGGGTTTTAGGGGGAAAAAGCATGAGTGCCTATGATGTCTTAGGGGCAGGGAAGGAAAACAGACAGTGAACTAATGCAGCAAGTATCCAAAGGTATTGGATACTAACTGGGCTATCTGCCTTCAATTTTCTCCTCCAAACAACCCTCCTTGGAATTGGTTGTTAACTAAAGAATTTTCAATGTCAAGGTCTTTGCTTTATCAAAAGTGCCCTGTTAACAAGAAAAATGAAAAACAGTATAAACTGAGCCTTAGAGAATGATCAGGCAGAAGAGTCAGAGATAACTGCTGCTTCCTTTGCCAGGAGTCCCACAACAAGACCAAGCCAAACAGCTGTAGCACATGAGCAGAGAGCTCAGATCAGTCCAATGCAAGTTCTCTGGTGGGCAGTTTAGTCTCTGTGAGCCCCCATGAGCCCAGATCAGTTGAGGTCGTATATTTTCCCATGGTGTCCTTGGCCCCACTTGTGTTTTTAATCTTAGCCATTTTGACAGGTGTAAGGTGGACTCTCAGAAACATTTTGATTTGCATTTTCCTGGCGGTTAAGGATGTTGAACATTTCTTTAGGTGTTTCTTGGCCATTTGAGATTTCTCGGTTGAGAATTATCTATTTAGATCTGTACTGCATTTTTTTTCGATTGGATTATTTGGTTTGTTAACGTCTACTTTCTTGAGCTGTTTATATATTTTCTAAATCAGTCCTCTGTCAGATGTGGGGTTGGTGAAGATCTTTTCCCATTTACATACTGATGATTTGTCCTTGTGACTGAGTCCTTTGCCTTACAGAAGTCTTTCAGTTTCAGGAGGTCCCATTTATTAATTGTTGATCTTAGTGTCTGTACTATTGGTGTTCTGTTCAGGTCATTGTTTCCTGTGTCAATGCATTCAAAGTTATTCCCCCACTTTCTCTTCTATGGGTTAAGTGTATTTGGTTTTCTGTCGAGGTCTTTGATCCACTTAGATTGGGTTTTGCGTAGAGTGATAGATATAGGTCTATTTGCATTCTTCTGCATGCTGGCATCCCGGAAGATCAGCACCATTTTTTGATGATGCTTCCTTTTTTTCTCCCCACTGTATATTTCTGGCTTCCATATTTATGAGTACATTGTTATGCCTATTTATATCTGAATATTAAATTTGGTTGCATTGATCAACCTGTCTGTTTTTGTTCCACACCATATGGTTTTTTATTACTATAGTTTTGTAGTACATCTTGAAACCAGGGATGGTGGTACCTCTGGAAGTTCTTTCTTTTATATAGTATTATACTCACAGATCACAGATTTATTGATAATCTTCTAGGGGCTTGTTACATTCACAATGTTGAATTTCTTTAAAAAAAAACTGGTTCTTGTCAAGATTACAAATATGCAGTGTTGTAAAACACAAAAACAGCAGTTTGAACTTGTTAGTCTCCTCCGTGAGGAGGGTAACGGCAATGCATACTGTTGAACTAGAAGTCCAAACATCAGGAAGGAGTTGCTCCAGACACCATTCTCATAACCACAATTGATACAAAAGCAAGAAGATTTTATTCTGTCATGACAGGAACCTTCAGGTTCGGGGTATGAAGGACCTCCGATAGCTGTTGTAGTCCATCTTTAAAAACAAAAAGCCACAGACACAAGGGGGGAAACTGTAGGTTGTTTTCCAACTTATCGGATTGGCTTATTTAAAAGGTCACTAGCAGTGATTGGTCTATTCCAGGGCAGGAGAATAGCTGTGTGGTCAGGTGAGATAAGGGGAGCATCTGTGGTCTTCCTAACCTTGTTCCAGTGACTAAATCAAACATCAGGAACTGAGTCAACATCTGTGGGTTGTCTTTGCCTCAGTTCCCAGAATGGAGTTATGTTTAAAGATTATTCACAAGAACACAGGAGGATGAGCAGTCCAGCATGGGGGGGGGGGGCTGTCCCGTTTCCAAGAGAGAGTGAGTGTAAGGTTTTAGAAAAATGTCTTAGGATTGAGGGGGCTTACAAATGCATTTGGAGTCTTTCAATACTAGTGCTGATTGGCTTATCACTTTTATCAAAAAAATTTCTTGAACTGTGGCATCGAGTGAGTGGAGAGATTATTTTTCTCTGTTTGGCAATATAAAAAAGTGTACTGCACCTGTGGTTGTTAGACTGTGATTAATATCCATAGGGACTGGCACTATTAGGAGGTGTGGAAGTGTGTCACTGTGGGGCTGGCTTGGAGGTGTCGTAGGCTCAGGATACCACAATTGTCTTATTTGACTTCCTGTTTCCGGCAAAATGTAGGACTCTCAGCTTTCTCTCTGTATCTCAGCCTGTCCTGGAACTCACTCTCTAGACCAGGCTGGTCTCAAACTCACAGAGATCTGCCTGCCTCTGCCTTCCTGAGTGTTGGAATTAAAGGCATGTGCCACCACTGCCTGGCTTCTCAGCTACTCCTTCAGCACCATGTCTGCCTACACACTGCCATGCTTCCCACCATGATGATAATGGACTGAACCTTTGAAATGGTAAGCAAGTCAACCCAATTAAATGCTTTCCTTATAAGAGTTGCCTGGTCTTGGTATCTGTTGACAACCATAGAAACCCTAACTAAGACAATACCCTTTTTTACAAAGAGACTGATTTTCATAGAGATGTGGGGTGGGTTCAGTTTCCTTCACAGGAAGAACTTCAGAATGCACTAAAATAGGAAAATCATATTATTGGTGGAGCAAAGATCCATGCTCAAGTCAAGAAATCAAAGATTTAACAAGGGTTTTAAACACCTGATGAATAGAAAGATTTCTGAGATATTTAGTGTGCTACCCATTAAATAAACATAACTGAGACTTAAAAACAAAACAAAACATGAAAATATCATTTTGACCTGTTCTCTTACTATGTTTTTTTAATGTCTGCAGCAACATTACAAAGGAAAATAGATGTCTAAATTCTCAAGTAGTGGCCACTCTTAACTGCATTATACATTAAGATTAAGAAGCCCCTGCAGCTTATAAGTTTTAAGTATTTGATCCTGTTTTATGTACTGTGACTTTTGTTGTATTCTTCTGTGTATACATAAGGATAAATGTTTAAATGAAAGCATGGAGGCTAACCTGATTAACAATTTGAAATTGTTACATCAAGTTATTGTTAATAAATTCCCTGAAGGAGGCCTGGAGAGATGTGCCTACTCTTCAATTGCTTTCCATGTTTTTTTGTTTGTTTGTTTTTTGTTTGTTTGTTTGTTTGTTTTTAGAGACATGACATCTTTATTTACTGGAATTTACGAATTTAGCTAGACTGGCTAGTCACCAAATTTCAAGGATTCTCTTACATCCTCTTTCCCAGCACTGTGGTTACATTCATGTGCCATCCCAATCAACAGTGGTGCAGAGGATCTGAACTCAAGTTTTCATGCTTGTTCAGCAAGAACTTGACCAACTGAGCCATCCTCAAAGCCCCGGATGTGGCATTATTTATTGCAGTGAAATCTGCTTTTTACCTGGTTTCTAGAACCAAGTCAACACACAAACTCACAGATCCTTATTGGAAGAGAAGTTATTGTCCCCATGAGGAAGGGCCCTTCACCACAACCACATAAATCCTCAGAAAGAAACCCATGAACATTGATGAGAATTACTGTGTTCAAGTAAAAGGGAAACATTTCAAACTTTAGACAGGTGGTAGCTTTTGCAATTAAAACAAATTCTTCAGTACCCCAAATGCCAACATAGTTAAGTGCTAATGACAGCAATAACTTGATACAACAACCTTGAATTGTTAATCAGGTTAGCATAGATGCTTCCATTTTAAACATGTACTTATGTATACATAGAAAAATGCAACAAAAGTGAAATTTGAAGTTGGTCTAAGCTACCGTGCATGTTTATATGATCAGTCTCTGAAAGCATGCCTACAACAGAATGACTCTCCCATTCTAGAATCTTTGATGCATAGGGTGGCCCATTCTTTTGGAAAGATCTAGACTGGTAAGATGACTCAGTAAATAAAGATATGTGCTTCCAAGTCTGACAACCTGAGTTTTCTCTCTGAGCCTCTCATTGTTGAAGGAGAGAAACAACTTCAACAAAAGTTCTTTGACCTCTACAGATGCACAATAGCAATGATGGCATGCACACAGAGAGCTAATAAATAGATAACTAAATAAATAAAGTTCCTTTAAAGTGCCAATTACAGTTCTCATGGTGTAGTTAATGGCATTAGGCTTTTGTAAATTCTTGCAGAATATAACAGATAATTGCTTATAAATACAGTTGCTGCTTTTGCCTTTTGATGAGATTATTAGTATCTAAAATTACAACATATCAGCATAGTTTTGTTAAAAAATAAATTTATCAATTAAAAAAGAAAATGTAAGAAGTGATTGTATTGTGAAAAGAATGTTGGATTTTTGTGATATAAATAAAACTCTAAAATAAGTAGAAGTGATGTTATCTACTACATGTAAGTCCTGTGTAATAAAACATGCTACTTATGTATCCCATATGTAAATTGAGAAAAACTTGTGAAGAGATCAGGAGGATATTGAAGAATGGTATAAACTATGTGGATTAACATTTCAGTGACTTCAATCATAACTTCACACACACAAACACACACACACTAGTGAAACAACATGCCCCTTGCCACTTGATGCTTAATTATTGACATGACTGGGCCAGCTGTCATTTTCAGCAGTTGATAAGTGGCATGTGAATGTGGAGCCCACAGAAATCTGGGTATTCTGACATTCAGAAGACATGCCACTCTTAGTATCTTGATGATACCGTGGTTATTAGACATTATTATTGGAAGTGACCACCATTCAAGAACAGTTAACAAGACATGTGGACTAAAGGATGACTCTCAACAATGTAACTTAAGTTTGTTAAACGGGAATATTAAGTTTCTGATGTCTGTATGGGAATATCAATATTTAGAGAAGGGAACACAGGGAAACTGAAAAACAAAGCAGTGTAGTAAGTGAGGCCTCGCTGTCTTTTAAAGCCACATTCTCCAGTGCCCTTCCCAAGGAAAAGACTTCCTTCTGATCAACAGCAAGAATGGTGTACAGTTTGGTCAGCACATGGTGATGCCGTGATGCTGGAGACACAAAGTACTTTGTTACTGTTGCAATGTGCTTTTCTGCCCTGGTTCTGAGCGCATCTCTGGTTTTCCAAAGTCCTGTGGTCAACACCATCTGAAAAAAAAAAGTTCCAATTCAGAAAGATGTCACTAGCCACCTCCACAGCAATGGATTCCCAGTGGGAACTATAGAACATCCTTTGCACTAATAAGTGAGTTTAGTAAAGGTGTAGGTTAAAATATCAGTATACAAAATCCACTGGCTCAACTCTGACCAGGGAAGCAAATCTTCACCTCTTCTTCCTTTTCTCCAAGTCAAATACTACAATCTCAGACCCAGCTGAGAAAAAACTGAAAGAAAAAAACAAACAAACACATGGTCATTTCATCTGATGCAGAAAAGGCCGCTGATAAAATTCAACAACCGTTCATGAAAAAAATTTTGGAGAGATTGGGATACAAGGGGCAAACCTAAGCATAATAAAGTCAGGCTACAGAAAGGCCATAGTCAACATCAAATTAAATGGAGAGAAACTCAAAACAATTTCACTAAAATTAGGAACATGACAAGGTTGTTCACTCCAGCTATACTTATTAAATATATTATTTGAAATCTTAACTAGAGCAATAAGACAACTCAAGGAGATGAAGGGGATACAAATTAGAAATGGGGAAGTCAGAGTATCATTGTTTGAAGATGATATGATAAATACATAAGTGACCCTAAAAATTTCACCATGATAATAAACACTTTCAGCAAAGTAGACGGATACAAAATTAACTTCAAAACTCAGTATCTCTAATAGACATAAATGACAAACAGACTGTGAAAGTAGCCTCAAACACTAAAAGAATATTTTGGGGTAACTCTAACCAAGCAAATGAGAGTCTTGTATGATAAAAAATTTTGAATGCTTGAAGACAGAAAGTGAAGAAAGTATCAGAAGAACAAAAGATCTCCCATGCTTATTATCTGTAGGATTACCACAGTAAAAATGGTCATCCTATCAAAAGCAACCTATAGATTCAAGCAATTCCCATCAAAAATTTCAATGTAATTCTTCACAGATCTTGAAAGAATAGTTCTTAACTTCACATGTGAGTACAAAACTGCAAAAAATCAGATAACTTAAACAATACTGAATAATAAAAAAAAACTTCTGGAGGTATCACCAGTCCTGATTTCAAATTTTACTACAAATCTATATTAATCAAAACACACATGGTATTGACACAAAACAAATATGTCAATCAGTGGAATTAAGGACCCAGACACCTGATTTCTTACAAAGAAGTCAGAAATACATATTGGAGAAAAGGTAGCATCTCAACAAATGGTGCTGACCAAACTGATTGGCTGGATGTAGAAGAATGCAAATAGATCCATATCTATCACCCTGCACAAAACTAAAGTCCAAATTAATCAAAGACCTCAACACAAGACGAGAAACAGTAAAACTGATAAAAGGGAAAGTGGGGAAATAGCTTTGTATTCGTTGGCTTAGGAAAAGACTTCCTGAGAGGGCAGGCACTAAAATCAACAGTTAATAAATTGGATCTCATGAAGCTGAAAAGCTTATGCAAAGGATACCATCATTTGGGCAAAGCAGCAGCCTACAGAATGAAAAAGGATTTTTCCCTATTACATATATGGTAGAGATCTAATACCCAAAATATATAAAGAACTCTAGAAATAGATATCAAGAAAACAATCCAGTTAAAAATGGGATACAGAACAAAACATAATTTTCAATAAAGGAAACTCAAATGACTGAGATGCTTCTTCCTACTAAAAAGAAATATGCTCAACCATGTCCATTATGGCTCTATTCATAATAGCCACTAATTGAAAACATCCTAGATGACTCTCGATGGAAGAATGGATAAAGAAAATGAAGTACATTTACACAATAAAGTTATTATTCAGCCATTAAAAATGAATTCATGAAATTCACAGATAAATGGATGTAAGTAGAAATAAATCATCATGAGTGAGATATCCCAGACTCAGAAAGGCAATCATATGTTTGCTTATATGTGAATACTTACTGCTAAGTCAATGAAAATTAAGCTATAATCAGTAGAACCACGAATCTTGGGTACAGAGTAAGGAACTAATTCAGAGGACAGATAGGTCTCCTTAGAAATGGGAAATAGAATAAATAGTTATGAATGAAAGAGGTGGGTGGGGACAATATGGAAGGATCAAGTTAGAGAGAGGACAATGAAGAAATGTCCTAAGGTTAAAGAGAATTTTAAGGGTAGTCTGGAAACCAAATAAATAAAAGCTTTAATGAAGCATCCTCCTGCAGGGAACAAATCCAAAGACCCACAGCCAGGCATTAAGCAGAGAGAGAGTGGGAAACCTTAGAACACCCAGCCTCGCACGGCTCATGGAGCCTCTTGGAAAGAGGAAGCAGAAAGAGTGTAAGAGCCATAGTGGATTGTAGCATGAGGGCTGGCTTGTTGGGGTTTCTGTCCCACCTGGTACCCCACAACTGGCAACTCCCAAGGAAAATCAATCACACAGAGATCTCTATAAGTTATAAAGCTGTTTGGCCCATTAGGTCAGGCTACTTATTAGTTCTTATAACTTATGTTACCCCATTATCCTTATCTACATTAGCACATGGCTCAGTACCTTTCTCAGCTGGACAGGTTACATGCTGCCTCTTCGGTGGTCTGCACAGGAATAGCGGACGGAGCTTCCTGCTTCCCAGAATACTCCCAGTCTCTTTTCTCCACCCCTACTTCCCGTCTGGCTTTCCCGCCTATACTGCTTGCCTGGCCAATCAGCATTTTATTAAAATACATGATTGACAGAATACAGATAATTCTCCCGCACCAGTGGATGGATGACATCAAGAAAACAAGGCTCTCTAAATCGAATGAGCAAAGAGCTCACCAATGTCGGGAAAGCGGGTCCTTTTGTTTTGTCCTGCCCGGCTAGTTTACATCCGAAATAATTGCACAGAAACTGTATTTATTTAAACACTGCATGGCCCATTATCTCTAGCCTATTATTGACTAGCTCTCACATTTTGATTTAACCTATTTCTACCAATCTGTGTAACACCATGAGGTCGTGGCTTACCAGGAAAGATTCTAACCAGTGTCAATCTCAGACAGGAGCTTCATGGCTTCTGCCACTCTGCCCTTCTTCCCAGCATTCAGTTCTGTATACTCTGCCTATCTAAGTTCTGCCCTATCAAAAGGCCAAAGCAGTTTGTTTATTCAACCAATGAAAGCAACACACAGAGACGGGGGCAAGAAGCATAGCACTGGCAGGGTTGCATCAGGTTCACTGCAGACATGTGATTCTTTCCAGTTTAGTACTTTATATGGGTTTTCTGAGTATACAAACAAGTGGATCTCTATTTCTTGTTCCTTCTCTTGGGCTCTTTTACTTCTATTTTTTTTGTCCACTTCATGTGTGTTAGGTTTTGTTTTAACATATTGTATTACATTGGAAGTCTGTTTTCTAATAAGGCACAGAAAAAGAGTAGATCTGGGGAGAGGAGTGGGAAAAAGAGCTGGGAGGAGTAGAGGGAGGGAAAAGAAAAACTAAAATAAAAGTAAAAAAAAGCCTACTGCGTCTCTACATTATAGCAATATAGAAATTAAAATCCATCATGGTGAAAGTGGTACCATTTATGATATATTCCAACATGAAACACTTCAGTAAAGTACAAAGTCTAATGTTTAAAAATACCAAACCTACACAAACTTTCAAGGAAGACATAATTGAGTGAAAGATATCATATTTGGCTTGTTCCTCTAACACTTTCTCAGCAAGTCCTCCTACAGTCTGAATGTAATACTTTTCAGATTTCTGAGTCTAGGGATGGAGAGATGACTCCATGGTTGAGAACACTTGTTTTTCACCAAATTTTGGTTCCCAGCACCTTCATGGAATAGCCCACAACATTCTAAAATTCTAGCTCTAGAAGACCTAAAACCTCTGACCTCTGAGAAAAACTAATGTTTACACACACACACACACACACACACACACAAACACACACACACACACTTTAAATGAAAAGTATATATATATATATATCATCTGGTGAGTGTGGTGACAATTTTAGCAGTCAGAAGGTGAGAAGGTAAAGGCAAAAGGATCAGAAGTTCAAGGACAGCCTTTGCTAAATAAGTTTGAGACCAGCTGAGCTATGGGAAAGACTATTTCAAAATGAAAATAGGTACCAAAAAAATTGACCCTGAAATTTATGTCAAAACACAAGAGGAGTTTAAATGGCCAGGTTAAGTCATGTGTTCAGCTCATGGACGACAGCATCTTCCTCAGGCATCACTATGTTCTAGCCATAGGCATGCTCTACGACCCCGGTGCCATGGGTGAGGCCTTCTCAGGGCTCCTCCCTCTGTTTAAAATGCAAGTCTGGGCCCAGCAGGCTCCATCTTCCTAGAGACAAGTCAACATCTGTGCCATTCCCCAGCTGTGTGCCCCAGGGTGTCAGCACTGGCTGCAACTCCCTACCCACACGTAATCCAGTATAAAACTTCTGTTCTATCATTAAGAATGAAAAGAAACATGCTTGTGAATATCACACTCCTTTAATAGAGCTCCTGTTTGCTTCAGCATGTCAAGTAGCAGGATGGACACTTTCTTGGGTCTTTTGACAATATTTTCGTTTATGGAGAAAAGTGGGCTCACAAGCAGATCCAAAATCTTTGTCCCTAACTTGATCCCTATCCAACAGTCCGTCTGATACATATATAGAACTTCTAACTTTACGCATATCCAACAATAACAGTCCATCTGATCTGTATAGAGCTTGTTTCTAACTTTACCCATATCCAATAGAAACCATACATCTGATCTGTATAGGGTTTGTTTCTAACTTTACCCATATCCAACAGAAACAGTCCATCTGTATGTATAGAGATTTTCTCTTAACTGTTGACACTTAAACAATGCCATTACATCATCGGCTGGCATTTGTTGCTCTTGGCAAGAATTCAAATCTCATTCTTATTCTTCTACACACATTGTTGATTTTCTCATCTGGATATTTTTGATTCATCTCTACATTGCTTTATAGAAGTATAAAGAGGATGTACCTACCGCCTTTGTGTTTATTCTGAATACATACAGGACATAAGACTTAGTACAGTGTTTCTCAACCTTTCTAATGCCACAATCCTTTGATCAGGTTCCTCATGTGGTAATCCTCCAACCAAAAAATTATCTGCATTGCTACTTCATAACTGTAATTTCATGACTGTTGTGAAATGTAAATATTTTTAGAAATAGAGGTTTGCCAAAGGGGTCGACACCCACAGGTTGAGTACCCCTGACTTAGTATCATTTGTCAACTAGACTGGATCTAGAGTCAACTCAAAAACAAATACCTTGGCAATCCTAAGAGGGATTTTTAGAGGTCAGTAGCATCCGTCTGGGGAGTTCCAGATAAAAATGGAAGAAAGAGGCTTGTCCTTGCAGCTTCCCTTCCATCTCACTGCCTTGCTTATCCCTGCTGCTGCATGGCTGGATTCTTTCACTGACACTGGGAGTGAGCTCCAGGTTTCCAGTGTACACTGAAGACCAACAGATCTTGAGGATTCTCCAGGCCTCTGGTGCCACGCGGGGACAGCCAAGAGCCACCCTTACGCTCTCAGCAGCTACTGAGTTCCTGAGCAGATCTAACTGTGGAAGTCACTGATATACGTATTTATTTATTTTATCAGTTCTGTTCCACTAGAGAACCCTGACTGAAAACATCCATTGCACCTTTCTCTTGAAATCAAAGCTGGACATTTTAATCAAAGGGTTTTTCTTTCAAATGTTCTTCCTTTTTATTTCTTTCTTCTTTTCTTTGATGCCCCACTTAAATTAATGGTAAAGTGATGGCTATTATCTGTGAAAACTATGCTCTCACCTTTAAGTTTCACTCTCTTTGATTCCTATTGGTCTGACTGACAATGACCCCTTTTCAATGTCCATGATGAATATTGAACATTCTTCTTGTCCTGGAAGTGCTATTCCAAAAATCCTATTTTTAGCCTTGGACTCCATTAGGTTCTTTTAAGGCCTTCAAATAATTTTCTAAAATTCTCTGCCTGTTTACCCACCACATTCTTACTTTTCTGTAGGTTTCTTTTGTATCTAGCATATTATTATGTATATTATATAATTGCATGTATCATTGTGACTGTTTTAAAATTTTTATTTAATAACCTCTCATCTCTATCATTTGTGTGTTTGCATTTTAAGACAAATTTATGGCCTTAACTGTAGTTATTTTGCTGTTTTGAGTGTCCTTTAATATTTTAGTTATGTTTTGAATACTATATTGAAAAAATGTGTGTGTGTGTGTGTGTGTGTGTGTGGTGTTTGCTTCTTTTTAAAACACATAAAATGTTTCATGACCTAGTTAGAGGGCTGAGTTAGTAGCATGCTTTCCATATAAGCACAAAGACCTGAATTTGAGTTCCAGTACCTGCCACAAAGCTAGGAGGGGTGTCAAGTGTTTTCTATCCTCCTGTTGAGGACAGGGTTTCTGAGACTCAGTGGTTCATTTGTAGACCTGGCTTAATTGGTGACCCTCAGGCCACACAAATCCCAACTCATAAGCATCGAAACGAATGTCCTGAATTATATCCACTGAGTTTGGTCTCTAGTCTCCAAGACACTTACACATATGTGCACACAAAAATATACAGAATATGTCAAAAACACTATTTGAAAAAATAAACACAAAATGACATCATGTCAGTGTTTAGTAGCTAAGATAAGTTAGGGTGATTTCAGCCAGGGGGTGAAGGTGGCATGGCCACTGTGGCTTTCACTTCTCTGTGAAAACCTTGGAGTTAGAACATCATGAGTTTATGTGAGTTCTCTCTTCTTTGAAGCTCCACTTCTCCTGCCCCAGAACTGGTATATGTATGCTCATCTAAAGCTGAACTGAAAGGGGATTTATATATATAAATATATATGATAAGAATTTTTACTTGATGATTTCCAATGGTTTGAAGTAGAGTGAGTCTTCTTCCTACATTCAGATCCTGTGACCAAATCACACGACAGGAGACATCTAAGTGGCAGGTATAAGGAGACACGAGGCCACAGGACTGGAATAATGCAGGTTACAAGGAGGCAGCTATGTGTGAGGGCTCTGCATTTCTTCCTACTCTCCAACCTCTTTTCCAGATCTCTTTCTCATCAGATCCTCCTGTCAGGGAATTAGCTGGCAGAGCCATCTTTGGAAGCCTCTGTAAAGTCAAATCCAGGGTGCCTGGGTCATTTGCAGTGTGGCTGCTTTCTCCTTGATCAAGCTATTAACTGTGAAGGCCCTACCCTCTCCAAGCCCTGCCGTCACCCTTAGCACTCATTCTCAAGTATGAAAACTTCAGCTATCCCTCAGTCAGGCAGGAGACTCATCATCTTTTTTTTTTTAAAGATTTATTTATTTATTATGTATACAACATTCCTTCCATGTATGCCTACATGCCAGAAGAGGGCGCCAGATCTCATTATAGATGGTTGTGAGCCACCATGTGGTTGCTGGGAATTGAACTCAGGACCTCTGGAAGACCAGGCAGTGCTCTTAATCTCAGAGCCATCTCTCCAGCCCCAAGACTCATCATCTTTTAAGGCTTTTTCTTTATCACAGCTCTCCATTAACTTGAAAGAATGTGAGCCGGTTCTGCTGTTGTTGCTGTTGAGTTGTTACCTGGTGGTTTCAGTGCAAATAAGTAAAGACATGACTCAAACAGTGTCTTTACTCAGCAGGGACAGATGCTTTTGTAAAAGGAAGGGCCAGGTAATAAGATTCCTACATGTTTATTCAGAACAAAACAGAATCTAACCCAGTCTTCTTTTTTAGGTATTTTAATTATTTTAGGAAAAATGACTTTTTTAACTTCAAATGACAGAAATAATCATTATTTATATTTTACAGATATAATTAAATAAGTTGGAAATTCTCTACATTCGTAAGCATGGTCATATGCATTCCTGTATTTTTATTCTAAAAGCAGAGTAAAATAGCCCACATCACTTTGCAATGTTTTTTAAATGAAATACATGGACTCTTTTTCTTTGTCGTTGTTCTGGATAATATTATCCCATTGGCAGAGTTTATTTTTACCAACAGACCTACATTTAGCCTGCTTCCCTTTTTGGTGCACTAAAGATTTTACAATCATATTTTTAAACATTTGAAAAGACTGAGTTCTAAGGCATGAAATATCTCAGAGTATCTCAAATGAAGAATCTAGCAAATAGTATATGTGTATCTATGTAGACAAATGTAAATGTGGTCATAGTATAACGTAAGAAAAGTACATGTAGTTACAGTATAAGAGAAGAGAACAGGAGAGGGAAACCATCCGGGGACAAGGGAGGACTGAATGCTGGTAATAGATACAAGCTATGAAAGGGTCTATAAAGCCGTTTTTCTAGTTCTAATTCTGTTGAGGACTATTCTTTGCTTTTAGTAGTTGTATAAGTAAATAAAACATTTCATTTTGAATGCCAGTTCTCACTGTATAGAAGAAGTTCACTAAGTTATATAGACTTTGGGTCTGGTTAACTTTGTATGTGAAATTTTTATTCATTTCTGTGGCATTTTTATAATAAGGTTAATAAAATTCTAAAAAGAAAAGAAGTATAGGTTTAATAGCTGTACAGGCAACTGGGCAAGTTCTAAAAGAGGGTCAGGACCTGGCATGCTGGGATTTGGAGTCCAGACCAATACAACTCTCAGGCCTGGGGGCTGGGAGCTATGTTCCCCAACTTAACACTGGCTACATCAAAGGGTTTAGCTTTTGTATTTTCCACCTTGGGGTTATTCACACAGGCTTGTCAGTTACTGTTTATATGCCCTCCAAATTGTGAGTATAATTATATATAAAATAGATTGGTCCTAGCTTAATGAACTATTTTCTAAAGTGGTCAACCTCAACAAGAAGAAAGTATGGCCAAAATAAGATATTATCATTATTTAATCTTGAACAGGACCATGTAGAATAAGCACAGCTCACATAAATCAAATACATTATGAACAGGAGCTTCAGAAGAGTATTATTCAACTTTTTGGTAAATTACTAAGTAAATGATGTCATTCTGTGCAGACTTTTTTCTGTGCAGATATCAAACATTAAACAATAAAAAATATCTATCTCTGTTGCATATTGAATGATTCAATCAAGGTAGAGAACACTAAAATCAAACCACTTCTATCCTGTGCTCATTCTCCAACACTTTGTCACTGCATCCAGAATCATTTTCTGGCAGAACCATGTCTGTTCAAACATTTATTGCTACAACTGTTTGCACAGAGACATACTGACTAGGGAATGGGTTGGCTGGCATTAGAACCTTCGAATACTACACAACATAAACACAGATGGTGGGGGGATCAATTAACTCACAAGCAAGCCCCTCTTCAGTAAAGAAGTCACCTTAGATCGTTAATCGGTTCTGTCACCTCTGGAAATTCCTGGTTTTCAAATGCATAGGGCAAGCCTGAATGGAGTGGGGACTTCTGAGCAAAGACAAAGTTGCAAGTTCCCTGCTATTGGTCTCAGCCCATTCTGACTGGTCATAAGCAGGTGAAGGGATTACAGAGCTGAGTCAGAGCACTGGACGGAAAAGAAAGAAGCTAGCGGTGGCTGGGAAGATGGCTCTATGGGTAAAATGCACGGTGTGCAGGCATGAGCTCCAGACTTTAGATTTCGACAACCCATAGGAAAAGACAGTCACTATGACATGCAGCTGTAACCCCAGTCTGGGGATGTGGAGACAGGAGAATGCCTGAGCTTATCAGGACCCTGAAACCAGAGAGTTCAAGGTTCAGTGAGAAACCTGTCTCAGAAAACAAGGTAGAGGATGATAAAGGAAGACACCTGTGATCTCAGCCAAGCATAGGCAACGGCACTGTCCAGATGTGCACACAGATGTGCACATGTAAGAACGCACGTAAGAACATACCCACACCCCCAGCACAAACACCTCCCCTTCCCACATGAAGTGGGGGAGGTAAAAGGTCTACCAAGATTCTTTAGTAAGAAAAAGAAAGAATACTGAAATCCAGTCTGTCACTTCCATCAAATGCAAGTCTACACACAGGCAAATGCTACAGTGCTCTTCCCAGACCCCACTGTCTCATTCTGTGTTCAGAAACACAGTAGCTGCACCTCCGAGACTGACCACGCTGTTACTGATCTTGTCTGTACATAGTGATTAAACAGGTAAACCTTGTGTAACCATGGAAATACCGGCTAACACTGGAGTTAATCTGTTCCCTCTAAGTAGGGCTCAGCACTTGCTATTGTCATAGGAAGGACTCCCTCTCTACTGCACCTCTCCTCTTTAGCCTAAATGCCTGAGACTCCAGGTGTAGCAGTTGTCACGAAGCTGGATTGCAATGTTTCCTTTTGAAATCCTGCTTACAGTGTCTGTGGGACTTCAACAAAGCAGTTGGCTCCATCACCTCTAAGTCGTGAAATCCAACTGTGAATTTGGTGATAACCCATACTTGTGAAATTGATCACAAAATTCAAAAGGAAAACATATAATCATATTACCCAGTGATACTCTTATAGACCAACTGTTTGACTTTTTATTTATACAGTTAGAGAAGAAATGGAATAGGTAAGAATAATTTTTAGTAGATATATTGGTATCCTTCCTGATATAACATATTGAACAAGAGAAAATGATAGCACTACACTCGATTGCCTAAGGCATTGTGAAATTATCAGGTTATTGGAGACCTCTGTCAAGAAATTTCCATAAACAAATCAGTTTCTATGGTTCTCATTAGAACTTCCTTTATTCCTTGGTATTTTCTCTTTCATTCTTATTTTATTGTTGTATAATTATTGTATATTGCACTTGGTTTCATATGTAAATTTTATTTTAAGTGACAGAATACTAAGTGTTGTAGAACTTCCTTAATTCAAGCACTCATTTATTTAACCAATCAATCAGCAAAGAGAAAGAAGGGAGAAAGAGAGGTAGGAAGCAAGCAAGGGAAGAACAGTTAGAGAGAGAGAGAGGAAAAGGGAGAGAAAATGGACTGTAGCATCTTATTACAATTGCCAGCCACAATTACAGTGGGGTACAGGTGTCTGTAACACAGAACACCCATAGGGTGTGAACTAGAGTCTGTAAATGTAAGCAATAGAGCTCGGAAATATGAAATCATTTGCGGCATCCACAGTTTTCAGATGAGAAGGCTGGGTGTTTCTCAGTCAGAAACACAGGTGGTCGCACACCACCCTGCCTCCTGCAGAACCCAGGAAGTAAACAGATGGCTCCAGATAGCCCGAGCCACAATTTGCCGAGTTCTCTAGCACAGGGGTGTGCTTCTTTCTCCTTTTAAAAGGCTATGGCACGCTAATCAGAAGGAAAGTCAATATGTGACTGCTTGTTCTATTTCTGCCTGATAATGCAGATAAAAGGCTTTAATTCTGGCTATCTAGGAGAACACAAAGCCTCAGAGCTATGAAGCATCGATTCAGTAGTGGTGCTAATTAAATAGTTTAATAGGCAATCTGTACCCAGCAAGATTTATGAGAGTTTCACCTCGGCTCAGCGGCCTCTGCTTTACTCTCAGCTGCCCAGGTTCTGCCCAATGGGGAAAAACTGGCTCATTCAGTCCTGCCTGGTATTCTGTCCATAATGCGGCCCCTAACTTCAGTCCCTATCACACAGACCCAGCAGCAACAAATGTCCCTGCTCTCTGACTATTACCGCTGTCTTTGGTTCTCCCCCCCCCCATCCACCACCCTCGTATGTGTTCATTTTCCTGTGT